>NC_133324.1:475998594-476306094 GCF_042186555.1 Aquarana catesbeiana | reverse complement strand
TGTACCTACACACCTCTGATCAGCCCCAATTCCTGCAACTTTACACCTCAGATCACCCCAATTCCTGCACTTTCACACCTCAGATAACCCCAATTCATGCACCTTCACACCTCCGATCAGCCCCAATTCATGCACCTTCCAACCACAGATCAGCCCCAATTCATGCACCTTCACATCTCAGATCAGCCCCAATTCATGCACCTTCACACCTCTGATCAGCCCCAATTCCTGCACCTTCACACCTCTAATCAAACCCAATTCCTGTACCTTCACACCGCTGATCAGTCCCAATTCCTGCACCTTCACACCTCTGATCATCCCCAATTCCTGCACCTTCACGGCTCAGATCACCCCAATTTCTGCACTTTCACACCTCAGATCCCCCCTATTCATGCACCTTCACGCCTCAGATCAGCCCCAATTCCTGCACCTTCACACCTCTGATCAGCCCCAATTCATGCACCTGCACACCTCAGATCAGCCCCAATTCATGCACCTTCACACCTCTAATCAGCCCCAATTCCTGTACCTACACACCTCTGATCAGCCCCAATTCCTGCAACTTTACACATCAGATCACCCCAATTCCTGCACTTTCACACCTCAGATAACCCCAATTCATGCACCTTCACACCTCCGATCAGCCCCAATTCATGCACCTTCCAACCACAGATCAGCCCCAATTCATGCACCTTCACACCTCAGATCAGCCCCAATTCATGCACCTTCACACCTCTGATCAGCCCCAATTCCTGCACCTTCACACCTCTGATCAGCCCCAATTCCTGCACCTTCACACCTCTAATCAAACCCAATTCCTGCACCTTCACACCTCTGATCAACCCCAATTCCTGCACCTTCACACCTCTGATCAGTCCCAATTCCTGCACCTTCACACCTCCGATCATCCCCAATTCCTGCACCTTCACAGCTCAGATCACCCCAATTCCTGCACTTTCACACCTCAGATCATCCCGATTCATGCACCTTCACAACTCAGATCAGCCCCAATTCCTGCACCTTCACACCTCTGATCAGCCCCAATTCCTGCACCTTCACACCTCTAATCAAACCCAATTCCTGCACCTTCACACCTCTGATCAACCCCAATTCCTGCACCTTCACACCTCTGATCAATCCCAATTCCTGCACCTTCACACCTCTGATCAATCCCAATTCCTGCACCTTCACACCTCTGATCAATCCCAATTCCTGCACCTTCACACCTCTGATCTTCCCCAATTCCTGCACCTTCACAGCTCAGATCACCCCAATTCCTGCACTTTCACACTTCAGATCACCCCAATTCATGCACCTTCACACCTCTGATCAGCCCCAATATAGACACCTTCCCACCTCAGATCAGCCCCAATTCAGCTGCTCATCTGTCCCACCACTGTACCCCTCTGCTCATCTGTCCCACCACTGTACCCCCTGCACATCTCCCCACCACTGTACTACCCTGCACATCTGCCCCACCACTGTACTACCCTGCACATCTGCCCCACCACTGTACCCCCTGCTCATCTGTCCCATCACTGTAACCCCCTGTACATCTGCCCCACCAATGTAGTACCCCCTTTCTCATCTGCCCCACCACTGTACTACCCTGCACATCTGCCCCACTACTGTTCCCCCCTGCTCATCTGTCCCATCACTGTAACCCCCTATACATCTGCCCCACCACTGTACCCCCCTGCTCATCTGCCCCACCAATGTTCCCCCTTTCTCATCTGCTTCACCACTGTACCTCTCTGCACATCTGCTCCACCGCCATACCCCCATGCTCTTCTGTCTCACCGCTGAACCATCTTCTCATCTGTCCTAACACTGAACTTATCTGCTCATCTACCCCACCACTGTAACCCCCTTTCTCATCTGCCACACCACTGTATTTCCTGTACATCTGTCCCACCTCTGTTCCCCCTGCTCTTCTGCCCCACCACTGTAACCCCCTGCTCTTCTGCCCCACCACTGTAACCCCCTGCTCATGTGATCCACTGATTGTACCTCCTTTCTTCTCTGCATATCTGCCCCATTTCTGTACCCCCTGCTCCTCTGCCCCACTTCTGTACCCCCCAGCTCCTCTGCCCCACCGCTGTAACCCCCTGCTCATCTGTTCCACCAATGTACCTCCTTTCTCCTCTTTCCCGCCACTGTACCCCTCTGTACATCTGCCCCACCTCTTTACCCCCTGCTCTTCTGCCCAACCATTGTACCCCCTGCTCATTTGTCCCACCAATGCACTTCCTTTCACATCTGCCCCACTGCTATACCCCCTTGCTCTTCTGTTCCACTGCTGAACCCCCTTCTCATCTGCCCCAGCAGTGAACAGTGAGGGGAGGGAGTGGGGGAGTGCAAGTGCTGCGATCTTATGAAAGTGTGTAATATCGATAGGGGGCTCTGTAATGGGAGGGAGTCGATGGGGGGCTCCGTGATATGGGGGCTCCGTGATATGGGGGGGCTCTGTGGTGGAGTGGAGTTTGTGATGGAGAGGGCTCTGTGATGGGATGGCTCTGTGATGGGATGGCTGTGTCATAAAGAGGAATCTGTGATGGGGGGCTTTGTGATGGGGGGGCTCTGTGATGAAGAGGAATCTGTGATGGGGGGGCTTTGTGATGGGGGGCTCTGTGATGAAGAGGAATCTGTGATGGGGGGCTCTGTGATGGAGAGGATACTGTGATGGGGGGGCTCTGTGATGGGGGGGCTCTGTGATGGAGAGGAGTCTGTGATGGGGGGATCTGTGATGGAGAGGAGTCTGTGATGGGGGCTCTGTGATGGGGGGGAGTCTGATGGAGGGCTCTGTGATGGAGGGGCCCTGGGATGGGGGGCTCTGTGATGGCGAGGAGTCTGGCCCCCCCAACAGTCTGAGGAACAGTGAACTTGCCCCCTGTTTAAAAAGTTTGAGGACCCCTGATCTAAGGTATTTTTCTGCTTTTGTGGTAAGGCTCAGGTTCAGGGCCGTTCGTGCTGCATCAATCTGATTTCTAAGATCGAGATGCTGATTGGTACATTGTTCCGGCATGAGACGCCGCAGCTCCTCATCCTGTTGTCGGATCATTTGTTTCCGCACTCTTTTAACTCTGGAGGCTAGTTGTATTAATTTGACACGTATGGTTGCCTTATAGGCCACCCAGATTGTAGTTGGAGAAGTGGCCGAGGGGGGATTGTCCTGAAAGTATTGTTTAAGAGCAATTTCCACTTCTTTGAAAATAATAGGGTCACTCAATATGGACACGTTTAATCATCAGGACGATGGCTGTGGTTTAGATCATAAGTCCTCTAATGTAATTTGGACCGAGGAATGGTCAAACCATGTCATGGGGAGCATCTTAGCAGAGGGGATAATGTAAATGAATGATCAATTCGCAAATAAGTTTTGTGAACATGGGAGTAAAACGTGTAGTCCCTAGTGGTGGGATGAGCATCTCTCCATATACCAATCAAATCGTAGCTATGTAGTAGACGTGCTATTCCACCACTCTGTTTCGGGGTGTGTTTTAAAACTGCCTCTGAAGACATCTGTTACGATGAAACATGTCAGGCAGGCTGACATCCGTACGCTGATTGCTGCAGCCGTTTGTTCCTATCATTGATGCATGCTGTTTTAAGCTTCAACTGTAAGTTACTACAATAAAAGTTTTTTTATCTATCATTACGGGCTTCACTATGGGTCCTTCATTTTCTTTTCTCGGATATATGATGACTACATGCCTGAATGCCTAATTCTGAAGTGACCATTGGGAGATGTTTATAATTGAAGGAAATCCCACGGATGTTGTGGTCTGATGAGGGGTTCCAGTGGGCTGGATTTGCTGGATGCTATTGAGAATTTATCATCTATGCCTAATCCTTAACACCTTCTGGTAAGCAGACTACATTACCACGTGGTGACGAGTGACTCTTTCTACATCTGCACAATATATTTGGTGATTGGATTCCTCCCACTCTTCAATTTCATTTTTGAACTTTTCAGCGCCGCAATAATTTTTATGCATGTGACTTTTTGTTTGTTATCTACGAACTTTGCTGGCCGCTTGCTTTTTTCAGTTCAGCGCAAATTTTTACTTGTTTTATGCTATTAGTGTTTTAAAACTACCTTCCTAGGATTAGATTTATCTAAAATTTGGTCTAAGGAAGTATTGCTATCCCCCCCAAAAATAACATGTCCCACCACATGAGGCATAACCACTTCAAGCATCGAGCGAAGGAAATGTGCTTGACCCATGTTAGGGGCATAGTAGGAGAGTAGGGTGACTGCGTGTTCATTGATTTTCCCTGCTACCATAACATAGCGGCCGTCTTTATCTTTTACTACTGTAGTAAGTGTGAAAGGAATCTTTTTAGCAATACATATAGCTACTCCACATTTTCTATCTGGTCCATTTGACAGAAAAACCGTAGGGTATCTTGCGTTCAAATATTTAGGGGCAGAAGACCACAAGAAATGCGTCTCCTGTAATAGCATTATATCCATCCCCATTTTGTGGTATTGTTGAAAGGCCTTTGCCCTCTTAGTAGGAGAGTTAAGACCCTGCACATTGTGTGTTAAAATGCTGTAGTTTTTGGAGGATCTACTGGTCATAATGGTTCAGTGGATTGTACTCACCTGTAAGGAGCTTCAAGAATTAAGTTCAGGAACCACTTGACCTATCGAATCGGACACATTCCTGGAGTGGGGGTGCATCAAGGGAAAGAAGGGCTTGAAAAGAGACGAGAAGAACAAAGTTAAGGAGAGATGACTCTACGTCTTTGGTTAGCCTGTAAAAAAAAATATATAGAAAAGGTACAATCAAATTGATAGAACCCATACACTGTGTTACAGTGTCTTGTTGCGGGTGCCAAGCCCCCCCTATCGTGTTGCGAAATTGTCTCCACTCTCGAGATAGAGGCAAGTGCACCACGGGTGGCATACGCTTCCGCTCCGGCCCATCTCTTACATCGTCAGAAAGGGATGGGAGGGACCAGCTGACCAGACTTAGCGTAAAAAATGCAAAATAAGTTCACAATCAGGAGCAAGTTCATTCTCCTGGAGAATGAAAACCTCTTGTAAGTAGGCAGATAACTAAAACAACTTAAGGAACAGAACACAACAAGAACTGTCAACTGTTGGATAAAAAGTCTTCATTCTTGGACATCGTCCAAGTGCAGGAAGACTGGTCTCAAAGAGAGAAATAAGGCCCTGATGATAATCTTGGGGATGATCAGGTGATAGATGGAGACTTTCTGGAGTTGGATCCCCTGTTCTGGGACCATAAAGGAGAGACCGGACGATCATCAGCATTGTGAGAGTTGGAGACAGGTGAATCTCTTAAAATCAGTCCCAAATCCAGGAGCATCATCTCGCCAGACTGGAAGTTGGTAACAGAATGAGATTTGCCCCTATATGAAAATGATAATCAGATTGGAAATGACCAACGATACTTGATTTGGCGGTTGATCAGATGGGTTAGTAGCGGTTTTAGCAATCTCCTCTTCTGGATCGTCGCCTGAGAGATATCTGCAAAGATCTGGACTGAATGTCCCAGGAGGGATAGATATATCTCCTTTGGTTCTAGCCTTCACCATTATCTTCTCCTTAATCCGGTAGAAATGCGGCTTAACGATCACATCTCACGTTAGGCCATCTGGCCTGGGGGTCGGCAGGGCTCGGTGTACCCTGTCTATTTCCAGCTAGTGAGGGAAGATATCTGGTATCAAATTTTTCATGAAGGACTATATAGTGTCCTCTAAATCCACCACTGATTCTAGGAGGCCCCTCACACAAAAGTTGTACCTCCTAGATCTGTTTTCCAGGTCTTCTATGTTTGCATTCGCCTGGTCTAGTTGGTCTTGCAGGGATGAAATCATTTTGGAATTTTGGTTAACTCTCTTCATGGTACCATCCATTTTGGACTCAATAGTGTCCAGCCTTTCTCCAATATTTAGAAAATCGTCTTTCAATCCAGTAGTAATAATTGTGCAGGCTTTAGATAGTTCTTGTTGCAGGAGAGCAGAAAATCTAGCCAGAAGAACTGCATCTCCTGAATATAAAGTGGTAAGAATAGGAACCGGATTGTTTCACAGGAATCCTGACTGTGAAACAATCTGGTGAGACCTGCAAACTTCCCAACCTGTTCCTGGGCACCCCTGGCCTTAATCCCAGCATTCATTTTGAAATTTGGCTGCACGGCTGTGGAGCTTCGTGGCCTGCAGACCTCTCCGCTCATCCTGGCCTAATCCGTTGCCATCCTGCCTGTCAAACAATCCGGTGAGACCTGCAAACTTCCCTACCTGTTCCTGGGCACCCCCGGCCTTAATCCCAGCATAAATTTTTGAATTCGGGTGCATGGCTGCGGAGCTTTGCGGCCCGCGGCCCTCTCCGCTCATCCAGGCCTAATCCATTGCCATCCTGCCTGTAAAACAATCTGGTGAGACCTGCAAACTTCCCTACCTGTTCTTGGGCACCCAGGCCTTAATCCCAGCATACATTTTGAAATTCGGCTGCACGGCTGCAGAGCTTCACGGCCAGTGGTCCACTCCACTCAGCCCAGGCCCGCCGCCTTCCTGCGGTCTACACAGCCCTCCGTGCCTGGGTGCCGCGATCTGCGGGACGGGCGACCCCCCTGCGCTCACCCACCTGCCTCAGCGCCTCTGGAGGGGAAGATTGTGTGCCCAGCGTGGGGTGATCCCCGGGAGGCCCCAGGCGGCCAGCGCCTCTAACCCGCAGCCCGCCACCATCTTGAGGCATACACGGTCTGCTGCATCCTCCACAGCAGGGTGCCACGATTCACGGGATAGCAGCTGTCCCACGCTCCTACCTCAGCAGCAGCACCTCTGAGGGAGACAGGCGGTGGGTGTGGTGCCCGGAGGCTGTCAGCAGGCCCTGATTAGGCCCCAATGTGAGACTACAGGACTGCCCCAGCTAGAGCCATCTGCTGTCCCAGCATGAAAACCTTCCTCTCTGTAAAGCATCAAATCTTAAATGGGATGCAACCGTCCTATTCATGACAGGCAAACGCAGATTCTCCAAGAAAGCAGCTGACCAGATATCCTGGCGCTCACCGGGGCGGCGGCCATCTCGGCAACTACCTCCATGCCTCCGGCATCGATTGCAGTACAGACGGACCCGGCAATGGTGGCTCTCGACTCGGGAAGGGGCCTCTGTAGCACCGCAGGCAGAAACGGAGCCACTTGGGGAGCAGTCCACCAAGATGATCCTGGCAGCCATAGCAGAAAGTAAGTCCTCTGTGGAGGGAAAAATTGACGCTCTGACTATTGAATGCTGGCTAATAAGACAAGATATGGACAAATTTAGAGGCCGCCTCACTGAAGCGGAGCACCGTATAATGGAGGTGGAGGATACAACTGCCTCTACTGTGCAATCCATGACTGAATTGCAACAACAGGTTAAAATTCTTATGGCCCGCTCAGAGGATGCTGAGAACTGCCTCAGGCGCAACAATGTGCGGGTGGCTGGGCTCCCTGAGGGTGCAGAGGGACAGAACCTTGTTGTGTTTTCCGAAACCTTTTTCAAACAACTCCTGGGCCTGCAGCAATTGTCACCTGTATATGTTGTGGAACGCGCACATAGGGTGCCCACTGGTCGGAGGCCTGCTGGCGCGTGGCCATGTGCCTTTCTGGTTCGCTTGCTCAACTTCAGGGATAGGGATATCATCCTGGCAGAGGCTCGTAAACACCCTGAACTGAAACATGATAATGCTGTCATACATTTATATCCTGACTTTTCTCAGGAGCTGCGAAAGAAGAGGCGCTCTTTTACGTATGTCCGTAGGCGTCTGAGGGAGAAAAATCTGGTGTACAGTATGCTATATCCCAGTCGCCTGAAAGTTATACATCGAGGGGCCAGCAAATTCTTTGACTCCCCTGTGGAAGCGGCAGACTGGCTCTACACCATTGCATAGAAAGGTGAGCGTGTTGGATATATAATGTGACTAATACCCGAGATGTAGTATCACTGGACTGTTTACATAATTGCTGGATGTCTTACTGGAAGTAATATTACCTGATGTCAAGATACCTTGTCAAGATACCTTCCCCTCCTGCAGTGACTGTCTTATCGGATGTGGGGAATGTGCCATGCCACCCAAGTACACCAATCCGGTAGATGCGGAAGCTCTGGTTCTGTCTCGTATGCACTGAACTGCACGTCTATCTTTAAAACCCCCCACTTGAGTGGAAGAACTCTTGAAACTATTCACTAATGTTTTTTTGTTTCTGGGATCAAAGTTTCTCCAGCAGTTTTTCGGTTCAGTTGGCCTGGAGCAAACAGGGCGTTGGGTTCTTGAACTGTTACTTATTTGAACTGTTTTTTTTATTTTTCCTTTTTCCTTTTTTTCCTTTTTTATTTTCAACTTTTGTTCTGCTTTTTTTTTTTTAAGCTCCATCTGCTCCCTGCTGCCAAGGCCGGTGCAGAGGGATGTTTTACTTGTCCAGTATGGTACATAGAATTCACCTATAGTTACTTGATAACCATGGCTCTCTGTATTCAGGTTCCTCCCCCCCGGTCTTCCCCCTTCTGAGTCCCATACCTGTCCTCATGTTATACACAACCTTACCTAATGAGTAATCTCAAACTTCTTTCATGGAACGTCCATGGGTTAAACTCCAGTTTTAAAAGATCACTGGTCCTGCAATACTTTAAATCTTTGAACCCCCCACATTATTCTTTTACAGGAGAAGCACCTAGTGAGTAACAGGATATTGTCCCTCAACCGAAACTGGATACAGAGAGCCGTATACTCAACCCATTCCTCTTATGCCAGAGGGGTGGTTATTTTGATTCACAAAAAACTGACATGTGCCATTGATCATGTGGTAACTGATCCTTTAGGACGCTATGCTATTGTAGTTATGACTGTTGAATATTAACTAATAGCTATTGCTAATGTGTATGTCCCTCCTCCTTTCAAAAATGAGGTGCTATACCAGGTGTTGGAAAAAGTTGCCATCTTCGGCCCTTTGAAGCTGCTTGTGGCGGGTGATTTTAACAATATCCTGGATTACTCCTTGGACACCTCGAACCCGACCAGAGCGCAAAATCTGGAGCTCGGGCATTGGGCGGAGTCTGTGGCTCTGGAGGAGGTCTGGCAATGGAAACATCCTGGTGAGAGACGTTACTCCTATCTTTCCCACGTCAGTACCTCCTCCTCCCGCATAGATTTGGCATTTGCGAATCCTATGTTATTGCCCCATATCTCAGAGGTCGGTTACCTGGCTGGGAGTCTGTCTGACCACACCCCCTTGTAGGTGACATTGACTCTTGCCGCGGGTGGTCGCAGCGGGTCCTGGAGATTGCATCCTGGATGGGTAAGTGAACCCTCGGTTAAGGCCCTGGTTTCGCCTCATTTACAGGAATATTGGGAACACAATGAGGGCTCGACGGGGGGACCTGTAGTGTGGGACGCGTTCAAAGCATCCACTAGAGGGGCATATGTATCGACCATTTAAGCTGCACGGGTCGAGAAAAACTCCAAGTCTGATGAACTCCAGGCTCGTGAAACACAGTGTGCTAAGGCACATGCTGAGACACCCTCCACATCCTCCCAAACTGAATTGCAGATGGCTAGAAGGGCCCTATTAGTACACTTCCAAAACCTCACTCAATGTAATTGCAGAAACAGGGCTGAGGAACTATTTGAGAAGGGGGACAAAAATGGGAAGCTGTTGGCGTACCTGACTGCAGAAACACAGACACATGCAGCTATACCTTGTGTTTATTCTTCGGAGGGTAACATGGTGAGTGATAGGGAGGGCATCATGCAGGCTTTTGTAGCATACCATGCGGACCTCTATTCTGCTATCCCACCGTATGGCCAACAGGTACTGACTGACCTGCTGGGCCCCCTCCAGATCCCAGTGTTGCCCGATGGTGGTGGCCAGTCTTGAGGCCCCCTTCACGGACAAAGAATTGGCGATAGCTATTGCATCCTTTCCTAACGGGAAATCGCCGGGACTGGATGGGCTACCAGCGGAGTGGTACAAGCAATACTTAGATGTCTTGTCGCCCAGACTTCTACGACTTTACATGGACTGTTTTGAACAAGGGGGTTTACCAACTTCCTTTTACGAGGTACATGTAGTGTTATTACCCAAACCTGACAAAGACCTGCTCTGCTGTTCTTCATACAGACCCATAGCCCTGCTGAACATGGGCTTAAAAATACTCACCAAAATGCTTGCCAACAGACTGATGAAGATTATACACCACTTAGTATCACCTGACCAGACAGGATTTATGCCCAAAAAAGCCACAGATATCAACATACAGAGAGTGCATACCCATACACAACTGGGGGCGGAGTCGTCCTCTGGGGGGGGCACTGGTGTTTTTTGACCTGGAAAAGGAGTGGTACAAGCAATACTTAGATGTCTTGTCACCCGGACTTCTACGACTTTACATGGACTGTTTTGAACAAGGGGGTTTACCAATTTCCTTTTACGAGGCACATGTAGTGTTATTACCCAAACCTGACAAAGACCTGCTCTGCTGTTCTTCATACAGACCCATAGCCCTGCTGAACATGGACTTAAAAATACTCACCAAAATGCTTGCCAACAGACTGATGAAGATTATACACCACTTAGTATCACTTGACCAGACAGGATTTATGCCCAAAAAAGCCACAGATATCAACATACAGAGAGTATATACCCATACACAACTGGGGGCGGAGTCGTCCTCTGGGGGGGCACTGGTGTTTTTTGACCTGGAAAAGGCCTTTGATTCTATTGACTGGGGCTATATGACTCATATACTGCAACGCATGGGGTTTGGCCCTAACTTCCTCAAATGGATCTCGCTGCTGCACGAGCACCCGGTAGCGGCCCTCCGTGTCAACGGGGGGGGGGTGTCTGAGACTTTTTCAGTGTCCAGGGGCACCAGGCAGGGGTGCCCCCTTTCTCCTGGTCTTTTTGCATTGGTAATGTAGCCCTTGGCGATTGCATTGGGTTCCTCCCCCCAAATCCAGGGCATTAAGGTAGGCACCCTAACTGAAACCACAGCACTTTATGCGGACGACTTGGTTCTGTTTGTCAGTGACACCAGACCTTCTCTTCAGGCTGCATTGCCACTCTTAGACAGATTCACATTTTTTTTCTGGGCTCAGGGTCAACTGGTCTAAATCCAAAATACTCCCCTTGCGCTCCCATCCTATCTCCAAACAAGCTGACCCCACCATCCCCCTCCAATGGGTGTCCCGAATCAAATACTTAGGACTACAGATTACTAACTCAGTGTCTGACTTTATCAATCTCAATATTTCCCAGCTGCTTGTTGTAATGACCAAGAAGTTTCAGGCCTGGAAAAACCTCCCTCTGTCTCTCATTGGGAAGATAAACTTGATAAAAATTAAATTTCTACCCCTTCTATTCTACAACATTAGGAATTCCCTGGTTTGGATCTCCAATCCATCTTTAAATCAATAGATGCCATGATCTCCTCCTTTTTGTGGCATGGAGGAGTGCCCCGACTCAAATTAGCAATACTACAACAGGGGAGGGGGGCCTCGGGGTTCCTAACTTCCACAAATACTTCCTGGCTGGACAGCTGACGGTGGCCCACCGCTGGCTGACTACTCCTCCTGATGATGCCTCTGTATCCCTGGAAGCGGCCTGTGTGGGCTCCTACGAGGCGCTGTCTCATTTGGTATACAGGGGTCTAAAAGCCCCATACCCACTGACATCCTCCATGAGCTCAGTGATGAAGGCATGGGTCATGGCCCAGGGAGGGCGACCGCTTAGCCCAACCAGACTTTCTCCTAATACCCCGCTGTGGAGGAACCCCAATTTAACCCACTTCTTGGGTTACCCGGATCCAGTGGTATAGACCAAATATGGTATTAAAATCTTGCTCCACATTGTATCAAACAGTACTGTATTGTCATTCAGTGAATTAAAACTAAAATATGATTTGCCAAACTCACATTTCTTTAGGTACATTCAATTGCGGCATGCTTTTTGCTCACAATTTGGTAGGGAGCCCCTTGACCATGAGCACCGGGGACCTAGAGCAACTGACCCGCAGTGAATCATTGCAAAAACCAGTTTCCTGCATATATAAAGATTTATTCCATGAAACAACCCTCCTGTTGGGGCCTTGCAGGAGAGCTTGGGAGGCCATAGCCCCGGGACTGGACAGAGACGATTGGGACGATATGTGGGGGACTGCATTCCAGTATTTAGTATCTAGCAGAGATAGATTGATCCACTACAAGTTCCTACACAGAATCTACCTCACCCCGGCTAGACTGGCAAAGATGTTTGGAACCCAGCACTCCCTGTGCTGGAGATGCGCTGCACCCTTAGCCTATTTTATGCATATTTTCTGGGAATGCCGATCAATTAAAGCTTATTGGCAAGCCATTGCCTCCTGTATAAGGTCACTTCAATCTCTATCCCTGTGTCCATTGAGGTGTGTCTTCTACACTTAGTGGAGCCTCTGGCCACTACCAGGGCCATTCGGACCCTTCTTACCCTGTTACTGTTTTATGCTAAAAAGCGCATTATCCTTTCATGGAAGAGCTCTGTGTCACCGACTTTGGAGTCTTGCAAAACATTGGTCAACAAGGCAGTACCCTTTTACAAGGCTGTGGGTGCTCACCTTGTGGTGTGGTTGGCAGCTCCTCCTAAGATTGGGAGGAGAAGGGGCCTCTCCCAGCACTGTACTTTGAAGCTGTATATAGGCAGGGTGAGGCTGGCTTCTGGGTCTGATGGCTACCGCGCACTGTGTCTCCCTTCCCTGGTGCCATCTTAGCCTGGGGAGGCCGCTGCGGAGTCTGAGGGCTGTCGTGCTCCAGGGCTTCCTGCCCCAACATCATCCCAGCCTGGAGAGGCCACTACTGGGTATGAGGGCTGCCTCACTCCGCGCCTCCTTTCCCCTGCACCGTCCCAGCCTGGGGAGACTGCTGCTGGGTGTCTCCCTTCCCCGGCGCCATCTTAGCCTGGGGAGACTGCTTCTGGGCCTGATAGGCTCATGTTGAACAGGGCTGCTGTGGTTGCTGGAGGTTTTTCTTTTTGGTAGACCCCGCCGTCCTCTGCTGCATTATCTGTTCCCGATCCGTGGACTGACGCTATTGTGCTGATCCGAGCGCCCCTTATAGCTTAATTTTGGGCCGGAGGCGTGCGGAGCTCAGTCAATACATGACTGTTCCCGGTGCTGCGCGCATGCGCACTCCACCAAAAAGTTTTAATCTATTTCAGTAATTCAATTCAAAAAGTGAAACTATATTTTATATAGATTTGTTACACACAGAGTGATATATTTCAAGCATTTCTTTCTTTTAATATTGATGATTATGGCTTACAGCTAGGGATGGGCCGAACGACCCCCTGAAGCCTCAAAAATAAGTTTCCACAACACTGTAATCTACCAGAGTCGGCAAAAGTGTTTGATAAACTATTCTTTAAGATGTCCTCGAGATTTCATCTTCTGCACTCTCTGTGGGGACGGAATAAGTTCTGAGTCTTTCCCCTTATAATGGTGGTCAAGGAGGGTTGCCAACCAATAGTGATCCTTTTGCTTTACGCCACGTATTCTTGGGTCCTTTTGCAGACTTTGAAGCATGAGGGAGCCCATGCACCGCAAATTTGCAGAGGCATGAGAAGCAGACTCCTCGGGGTCACTGAGGATTACTCCGAAGGGTTCTGGGAATGGAAAACCATCTCTTACTGTTTGACGTACATCTTTATTGCTGCCTCATACATTAGATGTATTTACCATCCGGTTTGGGTCCCCTTTTTGTTGATAGTCCATATATATATTTTTTGCACTTTTTTGGCAAATATATTTTTTATTGATCCACAGAATGGAGCCCACTTGTCCCATTATTCCAGACACTTTGGTGCACACTTACACACATGCTCCCTGTGCTTCCATCGGGCCCTGTCACCACAGCTTCCGGACCAGGCATTCTCCATGGCCCAGGCTCTCTGGCGGTGTGTGCTTCACACTAAGCAGATATGTAAGTTTTAAAGGGATGGTTATTCTTATCTACCTTACCTTCCCTTTATTCATTACCATTATAATATTTTTTTCAATTTTGGTTTATGAATGGTCTACTTTGGCATCCGCCCCTGAAGATTGGTTACATTTCATGAAACGCGTCGGGCTTACCTAGATGCAATTCATATATACCCACATGATCTTTGGATTCATCTTGAATACAATTGTTATATTACAGTAATTTTTACCATTGAGGATATCGTATTTGTACATTTTGTTTATGGCTTTTAACATGTAAATTACTTTGATACATGGTTTGTAATATTATGTGTCTTTATATGCATGTACTGTTTGCTATGTGTCTACTCCATCATGGAAAACAAATATATACTTATATATGCTTTTACACTGACTCTTTTGATTAGCCACAACATATATATCTCATTTAAAGTCCCGACCTCTTCCTTCTGCACCACCAAATTGAGGACATATGCCAGGCACTGCACCACCAAATTGAGGACATATGCCAGGCATTGCACATGTGTCAACTTTCCCTGTCGAAGGGAGGACAGAAAGTTTGTGCTATTATCACACACCACCATTCCTGGCTCCAGCTGGCATGGCGTGAACCACCTCTGGGCCTATCCCTGCAGAGCTTCAAGAATCTCTGCTCCGGTGTATTTCCTGTCCCCTAGACACACCAGCTGAAGCACTGCATGGCATCTTTTAGCCTGACTCTTTGAATAGCCCTTTGAACGCTTAGGGGGTACTTGAGGTTCATAGGAAAATTCAGCAGAGGAGGGCATGGAGGAGGAGGAGGGGGTAGAGCTGACAAGTCTCGCATCATCACCAGCTGTATGGAGACGTGGGGGTACAATAAGCTGCAACAATGAGCCCTGCATCCTTCCGAGTTGCAAGCAGAGTTACCCAGTGTGCTGTGAACTAAATATATCGTCTCTGCCCATGCTTGCTGGACCACGTGTCAGCAATAACGTGGACTTTGCAGCTGAATGCCTTGCCCAACAATGCCACAACGTTGCCTTCCACATGATGGTAGAGAGCTGTAATGGCCTTACGTGAAAAGAAATAGTGACTGGGAACCTGCCATTGTGGTAGTGCACCATCTGCAAATTCACGGAAGGGGGCAGAATCCACCAAGCGGAAAGGCAGAAGTTGTAGAGCCAGCAGCTTTGACAAGCTTGCATTTAGACGCTGGGCATCTGGGTGGCAGGGACTGTATTTTTTTTTTCGCAGCAGATGGGGCAGAGAAATTTGCTGGCTATAGTCTACAGCTGGTGGTGTGCTGCTGGCAGATGTGCTGCAAGGACCTGGGACACCCTGCGCTATACCATCATCCCTGTCAGTGGAGGCTGCTAAGAGGTCATGAGGTATAGCAGGAACAGACTGAGGTGAGTAAGGAGGAGGTACAGATTTGTGCCCCTTTTGTGTGGCTTTTAGGTTCTCTTGCCAATGGCCTGAGTGGTCGGAGGTTAAATGCTTTGTCAAGCATGTGGTACCCAAATGGTTGGTGTTTTTGCCACGCTTGATGTGCTTGAGACAAAGTTTGCAAATAGCAACAGTGCGATCGGCTCCACATGTACTAAAAAAGGCCCAGACAGCTGAGCTGTGGGAAGTGGGCTGGGAGATAACAGCTCCACAATGTGATGGAATAGGGTGGCTGCTCTCTACTATTTCATGATGGCTGCCTCGCTGGGGTTGTGCCTCACCCTCACTTTCCTCCTCTGCTCTGTCTGAAACCCAAGTCGAGTCAGTGACCTCATCATCTCCTCTATCCTCATTACCACTGGAGACAACTTGGCAATACGCTGCAGCTGGGGGAACATGAATGCCAGTTTGTGTACCAATGTTCTCCCCTCTCTGTAGACTGATGTTCCTGCCTTCCTCAGCCTCAGAACCAACATCTGAATTGAGTAATGGCAGTGCATCATCAAGGAGTAAGTGGCTGACACTGTGTTCAAATAACTCCGCTGACTCCTCCATGCCTGATGCTGGGGCTATGGCAGGAACAGCTGTGGACAAGGGGGCAGATTTAGCCACTCTGGCAGCTGCAGGGGACTGCACACTAGTCTCTGCTTGGGTGACGGAGGATGAGGATGGTTTAGTAAGCCAGTTCACCACCTCCTCTGCATGCTGTGGCTGGATAGCACGGGCAACATCACTAAACAGAGGAAATGATGCCCTGCTTGAGGATTGACCACGTCCACCTCTGCCTGTGGACACATACGCTGCTGGCCCCCTTTCAGTGCCATGGGAATGTCTGCCTCTCCTTGCTGTCCTCCCAGACATGATTGGGAGGGGGGGCGTTCTTATTAACAAAATGTAATAAAGATGTGTAAATGTGTACGTGGATGCACTTTAATCAATGGAAAGTGGTGTTTGGTGCACTTTAATTTGAGTATTCACTACACAGACACACACCACAGATACACTATAATATACTGCAATATTCTGTGTTAAACTTGCAGCAACGCACAGAACTATATGGCATTAAACTTGCAGTAACACAATAAAATATACTGCGTTAAACTTGCAGTAACGCAACGAAATATACAGCGTTAAACTTGCAGTAACGTAATTAAATATACAGCGTAAAACTTGCAGTAACGCACAGAACTATATGACATTAAATTTGCAGTAACATAATAAAATATATAGCGTTAAACTTGCTGTAACGCAATTAAATATACGGTGTTAAACTATATGGCGTTAAACTTGAAGTAACGCACTGAACTGTACAACGTTAAACTTGCAGTAACGCAACTGAAATATACTGCGTTAAGCATTCACTAACGCACAGAAATGCACTTAAATGGCACTGAAATATACGGCATTAAACTTGCAGTAACGCAATAAAATACACTGTGTTAAACGGTCATTACACTCACACTGACTGACTGAACTATCCCTACATTAACACTAATGTAAAGATAAATGGTGGTCGCACTACACTCACACTGACCTCACTATCCCTACATTCAAACTAATATAAAGATGATTGGTCACACTACACTCACACTGAACTATCCCTAGATGCACACTAAACTTATATTCTACACTGACAATAGAATCAGAATAGCACACTATAGCACACTAACTGTCTAATAGCACTGAACAGAGCCCTGCTCTAGCTCTCTCCATGCCGCTATCACACTACAAATGCTCAGCAAGATACTACTTCACTTCAAAATAACCATACTCTTGGATTCACCGTTACTATACAGCAAATCTATTTGTTGTCAGATTCCATGTAGCGATAAGTCGGATATATCTAGCTTTATATTCCCCTCATTGGTTCATTTTATCAGTGTGATTTTATACATGGTTTGTCATTTTCTCTAAATAAATGTATATTTTTGTAACCTTTGTGTTGTTGTGCCTAAAAAGTCCAAGCTCTTCTTATCGAATTTCTTCCAATATAAATGGGACGTGGCACCTTATATTTATATAGTATCCACAGTACCACTCTGTGTTAATACAATAACCATTTTTCACTATGGAAAGAATATTTCTATAGTGTGGGGAGGGTTTAAGAGCAATCAGCCATGATTGGATACAGTCATCATGACAGCATCCAATCATGGCTCTGACAGTTCTCTGTGCACTGATTGGGCAAAGCTTTCATTGCTTCAGCCAATCAGGGCTTTCAAAGCACTGTGCGGCGGTGCAGTGCATTGTGGTTGTTCGGCTGGCCGAAACAAACGGTCGAACGCCCCGATAATTCAGTTGTTTGGAGTACGGTCGAACAGCCAAAGTTCGGCCCAAACTCATGCTCGGGCCAAACCATTCACTCATCCCTACTTACAGCTAGTGAAAACCCAAAATTTTGTATCTCAGAAAATTAGAATATTACATACAGTAAGACAAATAAAAACAAGGATTTTTAATAAAAGAAATGTTGGCTTACTGAAAAGTATGTCCATGTACAGTACAGTATGCACTTAATACTTGATCTCCTGTTGCATGAATTATTGCATCAATGCGGCATGGCATGGAGGCGATCAGCCTGTGACACTGCTGAAGTGTTATGGAAGCCCGTGCTTTCATGGCGACCTTCAGCTAGTCTGCATTATTGGGTCTGGTGTCTCTCATCTTCCCGTTGACAATACCCCACAGATTCTCTACTATGGGGTTTAGGTCAGGCAAGTTTGCTGGCCAATCAAGCACAGTGATACCATGATCATTAAACCAGGCATTGGTACTTTTGGCAGTGTGGCCAGGTGCCATGCCCGGGTAGGAAATTAAATCAGCAATATACAGTATATATACCGTATTTATCGGCGTATAACACGCACTTTTTTCCCCTTAAAATCAGGGGAAAATCGCGGGTGCGTGTTATACGCCGATCCCCTGGGATCCAGAGCTGCCAGATTTTCAAAATCGCCGACCACGATTTGAAAATGGCGCCGCCGGCGCCGAAATACACAGTGCCGGTCCTCGGCTCTTCTCGGCCACTTTCGTCTTCACTCGAGCGCCGCCCGAACCTAGCCGAGTGTACTCGGCGAGGTTAGGATAGCTCCGCTCGGGACTACGAGTGGAGCCGAAAGTAAACGAGAGCCGCCGAGAAGAGCCGAGGACCGGCTCTGTGTATTTCGGCGCCGGCGGCGCCATTTTCAAATCGCGGTCGGCGATTTTGAAAGGCAGGATGGCAGGGGTCCGGGATCACAGGATGCGAGGCCGCACTGGGGAAGGCTGCACTGACAAGGCTGCATTGGGAAGGCTGCACTGATGAAGGCTGCACTGGGGAAGGCTGCACTGACAAGGCTGCACTGGGGAAGGCTGCACTGGGGAAGGCTGCACTGGGGAAGGCTGCACTGACAAGGCTGCACTGGGGAAGGCTGCACTGACAAGGCTGCACTGACATGGCTGCACTGGGGAAGGCTTCACTGACAAGGCTGCACTGACATGGCTGCACTGACAAGGCTGCACTGACAAGGCTGCACTGGGGCAAGGCTGCACTGAGAAGGCTGCAATGATGGGCATTTAAATGTAAGTTTTTTTTCCTTCAACTTCCCTTCTAAGTTTTTTTTCCTTAAAATTCCCTCCTAAATTGGGGTGCATGTTATACGCTGGTGCGTGTTATACGCCGATAAATACGGTGTATATATATATATATATATATATATATATATATATATATATATATATATATACAGTATCTCACAAAAGTGAGTACATCTCTTATATTTTTGTAAATATTTTATTATATTTTTTCATGTGACAACACTAAAGAAGAAGAAATTACACTGCTACAATGTAAATTAGTGAGTGTACAGCTTGTATAACAGTGTACATTTTCTGTCCCCTCAAAATACCTCAATACGCTGGCAACAAAAGTGAGTACACCCCTAAGTGAAAATGTACAAATGTGGCCCAGAGTGTCAATATTTTTTGTGGGGCCACCTTCATTTTCCAGCACTGCCTTAACCCTTTTGGGCATGGAGTTCACCATGACGACATCACACTCATTCGTCTATTTCCCAAAGACAACCTCGGGAGCTGACGCTGAGCACATGCAGTCAACTTCTTTGGTCGACCATGGCGAGGCCGGTTCTGAGTGGAACCTGTTCTGTTAAACCGCTGTATGGTCCTTGCCACCGTGCTGCAGCTCAGTTTAAGGGTTTTGGCAATCTTCTTATAGCCTAGGCCATCTTTATGTAAAGCAACCATTCTTTTTTTCAGATCCTCAGACAGTTCTTTGCCATGAGGTGCCATGTTGAACTTCCAGTGAACAGTATGAGAGAGTAAGAGCGATAACACCAAATTTAACACACCTGCTCCCCATTCACACCTGGGACCTTGTAACACTAACGAGTCACATGACACCAGGGAGGGAAAATGGCTAATTGGGCCCAATTTTGACATTTTCACTTAGGGGTGTACTCACTGTTGTTGCCAGCAGTTTAGACATTAATGGCTGTGTGTTGAGGTCACAGGGACAGCAAATTGACACTGTTATACAAGCTGTACACTCACTACTTTACATTGTAGCAAAGTTTCATTTCTTTTTCTTCAGTGTTGTCACTATAGTTGAGGAGAGCAGCACCCACTCTGTATCCAGTGCAATACAATCTGGTCTTCCCACCAACCAAATACAGAAAAAGTCCAAAGGATCGCTGCACTTAAAATATTTATCAATCAATAATTCAAGAAATTACATGATCAGATGTTTAAAGATTTCCGTTTCAGGCTCACAAGCTTATGCCCTTCGTCAGATCAAAAACGCATCTAACACTTCAGATGAATTAATGAGAATTTAAACACTTTCACAAAAAAATCACATATGGAATCAATCCTGTGGTTAACCACATACTGACCAGCGCACGATGGTGTATGTCGGCACAATGGCACGGTTGGGCAAATGGGCGTACAGGTACATCCCCTTTAAATCGCGGCATTGTGGGCGCGCATGCCTGCCACGTACTATGTGACCATGCCCACATGTGCCATGGACTCGATGTCCGCTGGGGGCCCGCGATCGTGTCACGGAGCGGCAGAACGGGGAGATGCCTATGTAAACAAGCCATTTCTCTGTTCTGCCTAGTGACATGACAGGGATCTACTGCTCCCTGTCATCGGGAGCAGTGATCGCTGTCATGTCAGTGGTAGCCCATCCCCACCAAAGTTAGAATCACTCCCTAGGACACACTTAACCCCTTGATCACCCCTCTACGATAAAAATCGCAGATCGCTGACATTAATAATAAAAAAATAATAATAATAAAAATGCCGTAAATCTTTCCCCTATTTTGTAGACATTATAACTTTTGCGCAAACCAATCAATATATGCCTATTGCGATTTTTTTTTTTTTTTTACCAAAAATATGTAGAAGAATACATATTGGCCTAAACTGAGAAAAAAAATTGTTTTTTTATATATTTTTTGGGGATATTTATTATAGCAAAAAATAAAAAATATTGCTTTTTTTTCAAAATTGTCACTCTTTTTTTGTTTATAACGCAAAAAATAAAAACCGCAGAGGTGATCAAATACCCCCAAAAGAAAGCTCTATTTGTGGGAAAAAAAGGACGTCAATTTTGTTTGGGTGCCATGTCGCATGACCACTCAATTGTCAGTTAAAGCGACGCAGTGCCGTATCGCAAAAAGTGCTCTGGTCAGGAAGGGGGTAAATTCTTCCGGGGCAGAAGTGTTTAATGACTAATCAGTACAATTACATTCCTTCATTGATTATTTTTCTCCACTATCACAGAAATGGTTAACCATGACAGGTGCTCTCCTCATACTTCAATCGGGAACCTTCACTTTGTCAGTCTGTCAAGATAAATACATACATATGGATATCACCTCACCACATATTGAATTTATATGTTAAATAAATAAATAAATACAAATCAGTATTTAATCCTTTGGGGTAATTGGGGTAATTTTGGGGTAATTTGGGGTAATAGTATTGAGAAAATCTATCCAGTATACCTCACGTTTTTGAGAATCAATTCTCGATCACCTCCTCTCCTATTTTTATCGCACTCCTAAGCTGGGCTCAAGCTGATGGTAACAGGGAGAGAGCCAAAAAAAATGAATTCCCTCCTGTGTGCCCTTTTTAAACTTCAATCATACACCTTCCAGACTCAACCCCATTTCCATCCCATCTAGACTTTTGACGAATCACAGCATCTATGGGGCAGTCCTCCTCAATATATTATATTACTGTCCATCCTGCTGCATTGGTCTCTAGGGGCAGTATTTGTTCATGTATCATCGCTTTTGTGACCTGGGTCCTCAAGTCTTAGCTGGCCCTTTAATCTTCTGTAGCAGGACATTCATCAATCATCTGGTCAGCTATGGTCCATTTCAAGCTTGCTTGCAGAGGGATAATCAAGGATTTAAATCTGATCACACCCGGTGGTCAGAAGCGAAGCTTTTATTCTACAAAGCTTTGATCTGCAATTGGTTACATTCCAACTTGGGGCCATCTGCCTGTATCAACCAGGAAGTGAAATTCCAGAAATATGATATTAAACCATGTTGCTTTCCAACAGCGTGACATCCGCTTTCATTGTCCCTCCTGTCCTGACCAACATGGTCTTTGCATTGGTGACTGTTTCAAACGCTACCACACCCTAGTAGTGGAGTATTAGCGTAGGGTACAGCATCGCACAGTCTCAGGCACACTTACACAGGGTCTCGAAAGATGAGATGGCCATCACATTTTGAGAGACCCTAATCTGGAACGTTTACAGTTTATATAAAAGTGCAAAAAAAACACACAAAAACACAAAAAAAAGCCAAAAAATTATTTTATTTTTCTTCTCTCCCTATCGTTCTCTTTCTTATGTTAGCTCTCTATTGTCCGCTCTATTGTTCACTCTCTATTGTTACTGTATTTTAGAACTGTAATGTTTTATTTTTATTGTATTTGCTTTGCAGGTATGGTATGTTATACTGTAATGTTACTTTATTTTATTGTTAACCATAATTTGCTTAGCAGGTACGCCATTCAGCTGCAGCACAGGTTTATTTATTCTGACAGCAACAGCGTTTGCTCCCACGATACGTAAAGCCATGACTCCAGTGCTGTAGGAGGTGATTTCACCACCACAGTTAAAAAAAGAGCATATATGCCTAAGCATGGGGGCAGGAGTGGAGGAGCGATTTGCTCCTAACATTAGGGGCGGATTGCCCCCATGCTTCTGCATATATTTTTTAGGCACAGATTGCGTTAAAAAATCAAGTTGTTTTATTGAGTTCATGTTTTATCACTACCATTGTTTGCCATTCAGCTGCAGCACTGATTTATTTATCCTGACAGCAACAGCGTTTGTCTTACGATACGAAAATCAGCGACATCAGTGATGTAGGAGGTGATTTCACCACCACAGTTTAAAAAAAATGGTGCATGTATGCCCATCATTAGAAGTGGGTGAATGAAGGGCGGTATTGTAATGGTGGGCATACCCATCGATCAATCTCTTTTTTTCATTCAGCCCAAAGGCTGCATGAAAAAAAAACATTACAATATATGCCCAAGAAGGACCAGCAACGTACTGGTATGTTGCTGGACTTTGAGTGGTTATACCAGAAAGATGCCTGCAGGTTTAGGTATCATCTTGGAATCATTCTTTTCAGCCAGCGGTCGGCTTTCATGTAAAAGCAATCTTAGTGGCTAATTAGCCTCTAGATTGCTTTCATAAGCAGGGGGAGAAAACATCCCCCCCTCCGTCTTCCATGGTTTTCTCGGGCCCTCCTGTCCCAACAGGGAATGCGAGAATGCAGCCGGTGGTTCTGCCAGCTGACCATAGAGCTGTTCAGAGACCAGAATGGCTCCAATCATCTCTATGGCCTAAGAATTCGGAAGCTACAAGCATTTCATAACTTAGGTTTTGCCGGATATAAATAGCGCCATTGGGAAAGCATTTTATAATAGTTTAAAAATAAAGCAAAAAAGCAAAATAAAAAAAAAAATTAAAAAACACCCCTGTCCCCTTGTGCTCACACGCAAAGGCGAACGCAAGCTTCGGTCTGGTGTCAGGTGTAAACAGCAATTGTACCATGCATGTGAGGTCAGATCGAGGGTAGTAATTTTAGCAGTGTAAATCTAAAGTGGTAACCTGTAAAGGATTTTAAAGGCTTTTAAAAATGTATGTAGTTTGTCGCCGCTGCACGTTTGTGCGCAAGATCATCTTTTTTATTTCATCAAACATTTGGACAATTTAGTGTGTTTTACTGCTTTAAAATAAAAAAAGTGTTTTTTTCCAAAAAAATTGCGTTTGAAAAATCGCTGCGCAAATACTGTGTGAAAAAAAGTTGCAACACCCACCATGTTAATCTGCAGAGCCTTTGCTTTAAAAAAATATATAATGTTTGGGGGTTCAAAAAAAATCTTTTATGATGTAAACAAAAAGGGTCAGAAAGGGCTTTGTCTTCAAGTGGTTAGAAGAGTGGGTGATGTGTGACATAAGCTTCTAATGTTGTGCATAAAATGCCAGGACAGTTCATACCCCCCCAAATGACCCCTTTTTGGAAAGTAGACACCCCAAGCTATTTGCTGATAGGCATGTTGAGTCCATGGAATATTTTATATTTTGCTACAAAATATTGTTTTGGGAAAATAACAAACTTTTTTTTTTTTTTGTGCACAAAGTTGTCACTTAATGATATATTGCTCACACGTGCCATGGTCATATGTTGAATTACACCCCAAAATACATTCTGCTGCTTCTCCTGAGTATGGGGATACCACATGTGTGAGACTTTTTGGGAGCCTAGCTGTGTACAGGACCCCGAAAACCAAGCCCTGCTTTCAGGATTTCTAATGGGGCGTACACACGGTCGGACTTTACGGCTACCAAAGTCCGACGGATGCCGACGGACCAAATCCGGCGGACAATCCGATCGTGTGTGGGCTTCCCCGGACTTTCAGCGGACTTTTCCAGTCGCAAATCTGACGGACTTTAGATTTGGAACATGCTTCAAATCTTTACTTCGTAACCCAGAAATCCGCTCGTCCGCTCGTCTGTATGCTAGTCCGATGGACAAAAACCCACGCTAGGGTAGCTATTGGCTACTGGCTATCAACTTCCTTATTTTAGTCCAGTGTATGTCATCACGTACGAATCCGTCTGACTTTTGTGTGATCGTATGTAGGCAAGTCCGTTCGTTAGAAAGTCCGCCGCAAGTCCGCCAAAAGTCCGTCGAAAGTTTGTCGGACGGGCTGTCGGACTTTTGTAGCCGAAAAGTCCGACTGAGGGCGTAAATTTTTTATTTCACTCCTCACTACCCATCACAGTTTTGAAGGCCATAAAATGCCAAGATAGCACAAAACCCCCCAAATGACTCCATTTTGGAAAGAAGACACCTTAAGCTTTTTGCTGAGAGGCATGTTGTGTCCATGGAATCTTTTATATTTTGCCAAAAGTTTTGGGAAAATTACAATTCCTTTTTTTTTTTTTTTACACAAAGTTGTCACTAAATGATATATTGTTCAAACATGGCATGGTTATATGTGGAATTACACCCCAAAATACATTCTGCTGCTTCTCCTGAGTATGGGGATATCACATGTGCTAGACTTTTTGGCAACCTAGCCGCGTACAGGACCCCAAAAATCCAAGCACCACCTTCAAGCTTTCCAAATGGCGTAAAATTGTGATTTTACTCCTCACTACCTATCACAGTTACGGAGGCCCTGAAATGTCCAGATAGCACAAACCCTCCCCAACTTACCCCATTTTGGAAAGTAGACACCCCAAGGTATTTGCTAAGAGGCATGGTGAGTATTTTGCAGATCTCATTTATTTTTGAAAATGAAGAAAGAAAAGAAACATT
The DNA here is from genome assembly GCF_042186555.1 of Aquarana catesbeiana. Classification (NCBI taxonomy): domain Eukaryota; kingdom Metazoa; phylum Chordata; class Amphibia; order Anura; family Ranidae; genus Aquarana; species Aquarana catesbeiana. The sequence continues at coordinate 476,280,846 of NC_133324.1, read as the reverse complement.
TTCTTTTTTTCTTTTTTACATTTTCAAAACTTTGTGACAAAAAGTGAGATCAAAATACTCAACATGCCTCTCAGCAAATAGCTTGGGGTGTCTACTTTCCAAAATGGGGCCATTTGTAGGGGTTTTGTGCTATCTGGGCATTTCATGGCCTCCGAAACTGTGATAGGTAGTGAGGAGTGAAATAAAAAATGTACGCCCTTAGAAAGCCTGAAGGCGGTGATTGGTTTTCGGGGTCCTGTACGCGGTTAGACTGACAAAAAGTCCCACTTTTGCAGTATACTCAGGAGAAGCAGCAGAATGCATTTTGTGGTGTAATTCCACATATAACCATGCCATGTTTGAGCAAAATATCATTTAGTGACAACTTTGTGTTGTGTAAAAAAAAAAAAAAAAAATTTGATTTTCTCGAAACTTGTGGCAAAGTATAAAATATTTCATGGACTCAACATGCCTCTCAGTAAAAATCTTGAAGTGTCTTCTTTCCAAAATGGGGTCATTTGGGGGGGGGGGGTTGTGCTATCTTGACATTTCATGGCCTCCAAAACTGTGATAGGTAATGAGGAAGTGAAATCACCATTTTACGTCCATAGAAAGCCTTAAGGCGGTGATTGGTTTTCGGGGTCCTGTAGACGCCTAGGCTCCCAAAAAGTCTCACACATGTGGTATCCCCTACTCAGGAGAAGCAGCAGAATGTATTTTGGGGTGTAATTTCACACATGCCTGTGGCATGTTTAAGCAATATATCATCTAGGCTACTTTCACACTGGGGCATTGAGGGAGTCGGTGGTAAAGCACCACTATTTTTAGCTGCGATTTACCGTGGTTTTTGCAGAGGTTTCCAGCCGCTAGCAGGGTGCTTTTAACCCCGCTAGCAGCCGAAAAAGGGTTAAAACCACCGGCAAAGCGCCAATGCAACTGCGCTTTCCCAGCGGTTCTGCGCTGCTGCCCATTGATTTCAATGAGCAGGGGTGCTTTAGGAGCGGTGTATACACCGCTCCTACAGTGCTGCAAAGATGCACCTTGCAGGACTTTTTTTACCATCCTGCCATTGCACCGCTCCAGTGTGAAAGCCCTCGGGCTTTCACACTGGAGTGAGAGGAGAGGCTCTTTACAGGCGCTATGCAGACGGTATTTTTAGCGCTATAGTGCCTGTAAAGTGCCTCAGTGTGAAAGCAGCCTTATGCCGCGTACACACGAGCGGACTTTTCAACCGGACTGGTCCGACGGTCTATCCGACGGACTTTTGGCAGACTTCTGACGGACTTTCCGAACAAACGGACTTGCCTACACACGATCAAACCAAAGTCCGACAGATTCGTACGTGATGACGTACGACCAGACTAAAATAAGGACATTTATAGCCAGTAGCATCGGTTTTCGTCCGTCGGACTAGCATACAGACGAGCGGACTTTTCGATAGGAACTGGGTCCGGCGGAGTTCCGACGTAAAGATTTGAAACATGTCCAAATCTAAAGTGCGTCAGATTTTCGACCGAAAAAGTCTGCTGCAGGTCCGATGAAGCCCACACACGGTCGAATTGTCTGCCGGACTCGGTCCGTCGGATCAGTCCGGTCGAAAAGTGTGTACGAGGCATTAGTGACAACTTTGTGCACAAAAAAAAAAGTTTGTCATTTTCCCACAACTTGTGGCAAAATATAAAATATTCCATGGACTTAATATGCATCTCAGCAAATATCTTGGGGTGTCTACTTTCCGAAATGGGGTCATTTGCGGGGGGGGGGGGGGGGGTTGTGCTATCTTGGCATTTTATGGCCTATGAAACTGTGATAGGTAGTGAGGAGTGAAATCAAAAATTTACTCCTTTAGAAATCCTGAACAAGGTGCTTGGTTTTTGGGGTCCTGTATGCGGCTAGGCTGCCAAAAAGTCTCACACATGAGGTATACCCATACTCAGGAGAAGCAGCAGAATGTATTTTGGGGTGTAATTCCACATATAACCATGGCACGTGTGAGCAATATATCATTTAATGACAACTTTGTCTAATTTATTTATTTTTTTGTCATTTTTCAATCACTTGTGACAAAAAAATAAAATATTCAATGGGCTCAACATGCCTCTCAGCAATTTCCTTGGGGTGTCTACTTTCCAAAATGGGGTCATTTGGGTGGGGGGGGGGGTTGTACTGCCCTGCCATTTTAGCACCTCAAGAAATGATATGGGCAGACATAAACTAAAAGCTGCGTAAAATCCAGAAAATGTACCCTAGTTTGTAGACGCTATAAGTTTTGCGCAAACCAATAAATATACGTTTATTGACATTTACCAAAGACGTGTGGCTGAATACATTTTGGCCTAAATCTATGACTAAAATTGAGTTTATTGGATTTTTTTTATAACAAAACGTAGAAAATATATATATATTTTTTTTTAATTTTCGGTCTTTTTCCATTCATATTGCAAAAAATAAAAATTGCAGAGGCAATCATATACCATCAAAAGAAAGTTCTATTTGTGGGAAAAAAAGGACACAGATTTCGTTTGTGTACAACATTGCATGACCGCGCAATTACCAGTTAAAGCAACGCAGTGCCAAATTGTAAAAAGTGCTCTGGTCATTGAGCAGCCAAATCCTCCGGGGTTCAAGTGGTTAAAAGGAATATGTGAAATTAAATATGAGCTAATGATTAACGTGAAAATTTGCATTAGTTTTCATGATGCTACACTTCACTATAGAAAATGAATGTATTTGTGTGCATCACTACACTATGCTATGTGTTTTTTATTGATGTGTTAACAAAGTGTTTGTGAAGAGTTTATTTTATCAGATACTGCTATATTTCAAACAGCAAGTGCTCCTGGATTGGTTCCAGATAGAGTGCGGTCAAATTGGGACATATCTTTTTCCTCCAGATAGGAGTATGTTGGTGTAGTTCTGTCTGCTTTACTTGCGTTTCCTACTAGCTTGTGCATTTAGGCCTCTTAAGCAGTTTCGGCATAATGAACAGGTGGGGAAGCCTGATAACATTTGCATCTTAACTGACCAATCAGAAAACAAGCTCCATTTTCTCATGATCTATTTTCTGCCCATTTTTCACAGTGGTATCTTGTAAGCGTGGGTTTATGCTAATATTAATTAAGTTTGCCTTCTGTCCAATAAATAATAGTAAGCACAGGAAAATATCTTTTGCTTGAGGCTACATTATACGTGGAGTCGTACAGATACATGGCATCTTACAAAAATCCTAGTGTGTGCTTATATAAAAAACAAATTATTCATAACATTTTTTATAAAACTGTTAATAGTAGTTATTGGTTAAGCTAAAAATATTCTGTGGGATGTGCTGGAAAAACAAGTCCAATCAATGGAGGATCATTTTGCAACTTATAGGACTTAAAGGGTCTGCTACTGACAGTTTGGGCCAGATACCACAGTATACCTTCAGAGGTTTAGTGGCATCTATGCCTCAACAGGTCAGGGCTGTTTGGTGGGCAAAAGAGGGATCTACTCAAAATTAGGTGGGTGGTCATAACGTTATGGCTGATCAGTGTAGATCAGAATAGTGCAGATCTGAAACAGGACAGAAACAACACTCTGGGCTACCACTAGCAGCCAGTCATATGGCCACATGCCAAAGCACATAGTATCCCACAACGGGGCTTGAAGTACTGCTGTTTGTCAGCTTTTTGCCATTTACGTCTCATTGTTAAAAATATGTCCTTTCACTTCCTGTCCCATATCCACAACAGGAAGTGGGAGAGAGAGAGGGAATTCCTGGTTGTTACTATAACACCCTTAGGATACTTTCACACTGCATAAAATAATGCGCAGTTTACCGTCCTTTTAGCAGCGCTTTTTGGCTGCTAGCGGGACGCTTTTAACCCCCAAGAAGGGGTTAGGAAAGGGTTAAAAGCGCCCGTGTTGTGGCGCTTTCTAAGCACTTTTCAGGCGCTTCGGAAGCGCTGCCCACTCATTCCAATGGGCAAGGGCGGTGTAGGAGCATTGTATACAGCGCTCCCAAACCACCCCAAAGATTCTGCTTGCAGGACTCTTTTTCCCCTCCCGCCAGTGCACCGCCCCAGTGTGAAAACACTCGGGCTTTCACACTGGGGTGGCATGGGAGGCAGTTTACAGGCGCTGTTTTTAGCGCTAAAACACCTGAAAACTGCCTTCAGTGTGAAAGTAACCTTATTCCTGTTCTGGTGACAATCTATTTTTTTTAATTTTCATATAATACCTGATGATAACAGTCTGAGAACAGTCATCAAGACAGATAGGATCTGAATCTCCCTAACGGGCACATACAGCTAAGAGAACCTGACAGGTATTCTAATACCTCTCATCATCTAATCCAAAGCTCAGAAAGGTTTTGCCTTTAGTTATAGCTAAAATGTATGTTAACCCTTTTCTTTGGCTGAAACCATGTGAGCAAACTGGTTCATGTATATAGGGAGGTGACAGTTGAAGGTTTGTATTGGTTTAGACTGATAGGTTCTTTTTTCTTTTTTGCTTTTTTCCTTCATGGATGAATAAATCCTCATTCTTCAGCCTTGGCGTGTAAGAGGGTGTAGCATTGCCGGGTTGCTGTCATCCGGAATCAGGGGACCAATACATCATTGGCTTCTTCTGGGATACATGCTACAGTAGATTCAACTTCTAATCATTTTGTAGCGGATTTGCATATTTTACAAAAAATACACTGTTTTTCTGGGAGCAAAATTAATTTTCTTGCGGAAACATATTTGATATGATATGATATTCATTTTAATAGTTCACAAAACAGCTACCATAACATTAATTAATTTTCATTAGGAATTTGTAAGCAGTATTTGTCTCTGCCCATTTACAACCCTCAACATATTCTGCCATTTGTCCTGATTACAGGGATACCATCAACTAGGTATTTACTTTTTTGTTACATGTTCTGTGAGAACCAGCTCCAAACAGTATAGGAATAGGGACGTAGTAATTCTTTTAAAATTTCTTTTCCTGACCACTTTTGTGGGAAAAAAAAAAGTTCCAGTTCAAAACATGTGTTTCCCTCACAGGAACTTTTCAGCATTTCTCTGCCACAAAACATACTGTGCTTTGCAAAAGTATTCACCCCCCTTGGCATTTTTCATGTTTTGTTGCCTCACAACCTGGAATTAATATGGATTGTTTTAGGATTTGCATCATTTAATTTATATAACATGCCCACAACTTTGAAGATGTTTTTTTTTTCATTATTGTGAAGTAAACAACAAATATGACAAACTAACATAAAAAGTCAATGTACATAACTATTCATCCCCCTAAAGTCAATACTTTGTCGAGCCACCTTTTGCAGCTATCACAGTTCCAAGTCGCTTTGGATAAGTCTCTGAGCTTGCCACCACTGGGATTTTGCCCATTCCTCCTTGCAAAACTGCTCCAGCTCCTTCAAGTTGGATGGTTTGCGCTTGTGAACAGCAATCTTTAAGTCTGACCACATATTTTCTATTGGACTGAGGTCTGGGTTTTGATTAGGTCACTCCAACACATTTACATGTTTCCCCTCACTCAAGTGTTGCTTTAGCAGTGTGTTTTGGGGTCATTGTCCTGCTGGAAGGTGAACCTCAGTCCTAGCCTCAAATCACACACTGAGTGGTACAGGTTTTGCTCAAGAATATCCCTGTATTTAGCACCATCCATCTTTCCCTCAACTCTGACAGTTTCCCAGTCTTGACTGCTGAAAAACATCCCCACAAAATGATGCTGCCACCACCATGTTTCACTGTGGGGATGGTGTTCTTTGGGTGATGTGATGTGTTGGGTTTGCGCCAGACATAGCGTTTTCTTTGATGGCCAAATAGTTCAATTTTAGTCTCATCAGACCAGAGCACCTTCCTCCATATATTTTGGGAGTCTCCCACATGCCTTTTCTCAAACTCAAAATGTGCCGTTTTGTTTTTTGCTGAAAGTAATGGCTTTCTTCTGGCCACTCTGCCATAAAGCCCAACTCTATGGAGCATACAGCTTATTGTCGCCCTATGTACAGATACTCCAGTCTCTGTTGTGGAACTCTGCAGCTCCTTCAGGGTTACCTTAGGTCTCTGTGCTGCCTCTCTGATTAATGCCCCCTTGCCCGGTCCGTGAGTTTTGGTGTGCGGCCGTCTCTTGGCAGGTTTGCTGTTGTGCCATGTTCTTTCCATTTGGTTATGATAGATTTGATGGTGCTCCTAGGGATCATCAAAGATTTGGATATTTTTTTATAACCTAACCCTGACTTGTACTTCTCAACTACATTGTCCCTTACTTGTTTGGAGAGTTCCTTGGTCTTCATGGCAGTGTTTGGTTAGTGGTGCCTCTTGCTTAGGTGTTGCAGCCTCTGGGGCCTTTCAAAAAAGTGTGTATATGTATTGACAGATCATGTGACACTTAGATTGCACACAGGTGGACATCATTTCACTAATTATGTGACTTCTGAAGGTAATTGGTTGCACCAGATCTTTTTATGGGCTTCATAACAAAGGGGGTGAATACATACGCACATGCCTATTTTATCAGTTTTTTATTTATGAAAAATAGTTTTATGTATATATTTTTCTAATTTTACTTCACCAACTTAGACTATTGTGTTCTGATCCATCACATATAATTCAGATTAAAAAAACATTGAACTAAAGGCTGTAAAGTAACAAAATAGGTAAAAAGCCAAGGGGGTCAATACTTTTGCAAGGCACTGTATGTACATCAGCCTTCTGGCTTAAGCAGCCCATAGATCAGGGATATGCAATTAGCGGACCTCCAGCTGTTGCAGAGCTACAAGTCCCATGAGGCATAGCAAGACTCTGACAGCCACAAGCATGACACCCAGAGGCAGAGGCATGATGGGACTTGTAGTTTTGCAACAGCTGGAGGTCCACTAATTGCATATCTCTGCCATAGATGATACCATTTTTTTTGTTCAACCAGCAGGTTGAATGAAAAAACTAACCCGAATCCTCCCTGCTGGGTTATTGTATTCTGGGGAGAATTCTCTGCTGTCAAAATACACCGATCAAAATTGCAGGCTGTGGCCTGTCTATAGAAAATCTGACAGGGTGGTTGTACATAAGTTGATTGGTAGATTGACTTCTCTACGACCTCCCTGCCCTTGCATGGATTGAAATTTGGCTGGTCCTTGCTGAACTGGCCCAATTTAGATCCATGTATGACCAGCTTTACACTTGCAGCATTGCTGCTCTGACCTCAGTCCTCAGACACTTGTTTGTCTCCTCCAGACAGTCTTCTCACACAAACTTGCTGCCTGCACCTATGGTCAGTAAAGGTCACCTAAGGTCAATAAAGACTTGGATGAGTGAGTTTGGAGTGGAGGAACTTGACTGGCCTGACCTGACCTCAACCCAAAAGAACACCTTTGGGATGAATTAGAGTGAAGACTGCGAGCCAGGGTCTTCTCCTCCACATCAGTGCCTTACTTCTCAAAAGCGATTCTGGAAGAATGGTAAAACATTTCTATAGACACACTCCTTGTTGACAGCCTTTCCAGAAGAGTTGGAGCTGGTATAGCTGCAAAGAATGGGCCAACTCAATATTGAACCTTACGGACTAAGACAGGGATGCCATTAAAGTTCATGTGCATGTAAAGGAAAGGCAGGTGTCCCAATACTTTTGGTAATATAGTGTAGCTTTCCTCAGTCTTATTATACTATGTTATATGCCTGCTAGCTTTTATAATGGAGTTTCTCTTATTCTTATGGCAATCATTTAGCCACACAGTCCCAGCTGACTTCCATAGGTAACTGATACCTGCTTGGATAGCAGACTGATAGAATGTATGATGGAGCTATATAAAAACTGAAATGAACAAATAAGTGAGTTAACTAAAGAGAGCCTATCCTGAAGAAAACATGAGGGCTACTATTGCTGACTTCATATTTTGCAATTGCTAGTTTCCTGGCTCTCATACTGACCAATGCACTTTAATTCTTTGAGTCACCAACCTGGACCAAAAATGCAGATAATTTCTTCTGACCTAACTTTGATTTTTTTTTATTTTTTTGTATACCTGTTCCAGGTCAGTAACACAGGCAGTAATAAGCCAGTGGGCCACCAGCATGACAACCAAGCAATTAGCCTTTTCATGACAAGGTTACCTTTGGCAGTTCCCAAATTTATCTTAGGAAAGAATGACTAATGAGATATGTGTTGGTTTGTGTTGAAAGATACATGCAAAATTAGCCCTGAAATTGATGACTTGTTTTCCAATCAGCAGAGAATGCAACGCCCATTCACAATTACATGTCTTATAATGTACATGGTGCTGTTTCTCACAGCCGTCTTCTTCGCCAGATAAGCTGTGTTGTTTCACTTATAAAGGATATTGTTGAAACATGAACTGGGTGTTACTGGTATATGATGCATGGCAGCAATGACATATTTGCTCAGCTTAGACTCGGTACAGATCAAGAATGAAGATTACATTGTTTGACAAAAGGTCAAGTGTTCAGGTCTTATATACCAGTTGACCTATTCATAGACAAATGCCATAAGCCTGTCCAAATGCCATGTTAAAGGAAGTTTGTTTGTTGTCTCTTTAAATAAAAAAATATATCAACATTATAAAAAAGAACTCCGGCAAGCACTGTTTGCCTCCAAATTGTTTGTTATTTATATAGCGATACCCCCGCAGGAGCCGCTGAAGTATGTTTGTTGCATACTCTGCCTCAAGCCCAATAACAGTTTCTGTCCCTCATGGCACACCTGGTATTAGTGTAAGTGCAAGGACCAATGAGAAACACACACATTATGATAAAACACAGAAATTGTCTTTACTGCAATATTTCTGCGGAAAAGTAACAGACAGTAACAGTATATGTATTGAAGTAATCAACTGGAGAGTAATAACTGAGATTAAGAGCAATATAGCTCAATACTTTATTCAGGCTGTTTTCAGGGGATTTCAAACCTGAGAATAACCCCAAGAGCAGAGGCACACTTAAATGGCAAATAAATCACAATATGACACTTTATATCCATTGGTTATCTTTATTTAAATTTGGCTCTGAGTCCAGGCAGGAGGAAAGCAGAAGACTGACCTTCTTTATGTCAGACCTCTGTCTTCTGTCTCCTGACACCACAGACCCAACTACAAACACTGTATTCAAATCAACATTCAATGGATTAGCTTTCCAGATAAACTGTCCCACACACCCACTGCATATACAGAGCCCTTAATATGTGTGTGTGCAGGCCCATATGGCACTAGTAGCTTTAGTCCCTTTGAAGAAAGATGAGGCTTTGTATCTTCAGCTAGCCACTTTTGTTGGTGCACCTAAACTCCTGCATAGCAGAGCCAAACAACACAACTGAATTATCAAATAAAGAATGCAGGATCTTCTTCAGCAAGGTGAAAGGACAATGGTGTCTGTATACAGTGTCTCTGTATCTGAATGGCTTTGTGTCCTGCAGCACTACAGGTGTCAGCAAGGTGACTAAGAGCAATTATGTCTGTATACAGTGTTCATACGACCCTATCTGTGTGCAGTGTCCTTGTTTCCTGCAAATGGGCAAAAGCCCCCTCACCCAATCCTGCGGTCAAGGCCACAATGAACGTCCTGGAACAGGCAGGCTCTTTTAGTGACCCGACTGGTCACCTCACACCGGAATGTTTCACGCCGTCAGTGTAGGTGAGTCTGGATATGCACCTGGGATCCTCCTCTCTTAGGCTGGGTGTCCTGACTGGCTGTGGATGCCTGAAATCATGCGGTGGACTGACCTGGGAGGCAGCCCCTCTCCCTAGGTCTAATCTATTCCTCTGCCTACTGTAGTCTGAGATATCTCCTCAGATCAGCAAGATGGAGTCTCTAGCTCCTTTTTCTGCAGAGCATGCTGGCTCTTGTAGTTCCATACAGGTTAATCTGAATGTGAAACTTGAGTACTGGGGCTACAATTCCCTGTATGATTTGCTCCCTAGTGGTAATCACTCTGCTGACAGGATGTGATGACAAAGAGCCTTAGCTGGCACTAGAGGGAAACCGTCTCACTGCAACAATGTTGCAGAGTGTCTTCTGATATTGCAGGTAAGATAGCTAGCTCCCTGCTACATTTACAATCAAGCAATAACTTTTATGCTATTATATATTATATTATACTAAATTTGGAAAATATGATGTTTTAGTTACATCAGAGATACCCTCCTTGTTTGAGGGGCTATTAGGGTGGCAACACAGACAAATATGCACCAAAATAATATAGAAAAATACAAAACTTTATTATTACATCAGACGTTCATAAAACATGTTAAAAAACATTGCGGCTAGAAACAGTGTACAATGGCCACAGCATAGGGGTGAGAACATAACCTTTATATAGTATATGAACTACAGAGACATCCAAAGTGTTTAGAATAGTGTGATATTATATCTCTTCTTCAGGGATGCTCTTAGGTAGAAAAAAGGGAGATGCTCATGCTGTGTATGATGATGTACATAGCCACAAATAGATACATTAAAGCAGGGTGGAGATACAGAACTGTCTCTCGATAAACACCACAGAGGGCACGTGGGCCCGGCAGGACCAACTAGTAGACTAACTGTGAGTGCTCAGGAATAGGGCCAGACTGGGAATAAAAGCCAACCCTGGAAATAATTTCATAACAGCCCCATAGCATTATTATACCAGCCCAACAGCATAACGTCATATTTTTCTTGTTCATAAAAGGGAAAATCATGCATTTTAAATCACATTTGAAGAGTGTATTATACTCACCAATGCCCATCAGCGCAGCCTCATCAGTGCCCATCAGCACAGCTTCATCAGTGCCCATCAATGCAGCCTGGTCAGTGCCCATCAATGCAGCCTCACCGTCTCCATCAATGCCGCCTGATCAGTGTCCATCAATTCTAGATTGTAAGCTCTAACGAGCAGGGCCCTCTGATTCCTCCTGTATTGAATTGTATTGTAACTGTACTGTCTGCCCTCATGTTGTAAAGTGCTGCGCAAACTGTTGGCATTATATAAATCTTATATAATAATAATATAATAATAATGCAGCCTGATCAGTGCCCATCAATGCAGCCTTATCAGTGCCCATCAACTCAGCCTCACCAGTGTCCATCAATGCAGCCTTACCAGTGTCCATCAATGCAGCCTGATCAGTGCCCATCAATGCAGCCTGATCAGTGCCCATCAATGCAGCCTCACCAGTGCCCTTTAGTCCAACCTGTTCAGTGCCCATCAATGCAGCCTCACCAGTTCTGATCAATGTAGCCTCACCAGTGCCCATCAGCTCAGACTCATCAGTGTCCATCAATGCAGCCTTACCAGTGTCCATCAGTGCAGCCTGATCAGTGCCCATCAATGCAGCCTCACCAGTGCCCATCAGCTCAGCCTCATCAGTGCCCATCAATGCAGCCTCACCAGTGCCCTTTAGTCCAGCCTGATCAGTGCCCACCAGTGCAGCATTACAATGGTCCATCAATGCAGCCTGATCAGTGCTCATCAATGCAGCCTCACAAGTGCTCATCAATGCAGCCTCACAAGTGCCAATCAATGTAGCTGTCCGGGCTGGGCTCAGTCCTTCCTTCTCTGAGCTGGCCACTCAGCTGTCGGCTAATTGTCAGTTCCTATCTCTCCACAGTAACGCACCTGTTGACGATATCCTGCTCATCAGTCCTGCCTACTTAAGCCGTCCAGCCGTAAGGATGTCTGGTTTTGCCTTGGTCAACATCACAGAGACTCCTGCGTTCCTGTTAAACACTTGCTTGGCTGACATCTCTTCTGGCTCAAGATCCTGCTTGCTGTTCCACTACACTGATCCCTGACTTCCTGGCTTGGCTGACTATCCGTTCTGGTTACTGAACTTTGGCTATGTTTTAACTATGTTTGTTCTATTTACATTTATTATTAAACAAGTGTGATTTAACTGTACTTCTGTCTCTGTCTGATTCATGGTTTCAGACAGTAGCCTCACCAGTGCCCATTAGCTCAGCCTGATCTGTGCCCATCAATGCAGCCTGATCAGGGCCCATCAATGCAGCCTGATCAGTGCCCATCAATGCAGCCTGATCAGTGCCTATCAGTGCCACCTGATCAGCACCCGTCAATGCAGCACCACTAGTGCTCATCAGTGCAGCCTGATCAGTGCCCACATCAATGCAGCCTCATCAGTGCCCATCCAATGCAGCCTTACCAGTGCATGAGGAGAGAGGAGAGCCGCCGGATTACACAGAATGGGGATCACCTGATCACTTGGTGGCTGCTATCCTACCAAGTCCCGACTCCTGGACTGGCTCCTATGATGGATGTCACACGTCCCAGCATTGGACCCTGCTCTATGTAATCAGATGGTGCTCTCTTCCCCCCTTCCCCTCAGAAGCAGCCCAATAGCCCTAGCAGCAGAACCCATGGTAGGGTCAGCCCTGGGCGACCCCCCCGCCTCAGCTCATGGCGCCTGGGAGGGTGCACCCGCCCAGGATCGGCCCTGCAAAGTCGCCCCAGGGCAGACGGCCTACCGGGAAGTTTCCTGCTATCCAGACCCTGCTCAGGAAACAACTGGTGTATAAAAAGAGGAAGGTGCAATGAATTGTTGATGGAATCAAACAAATGCTAAGCCATTGTGGACAAGCTAGTGCTGGAGTGACTGCTGGTTGGTAATATATTGTAGCGTATTGGCTATAAGTCAGTAGTAGATCCACACAGTACATGAGGCAAGCTGGACACCTGTGCCGATCAACTTCTGTACAACTAGCCTGTCGGATACATGCCGCTTGATCAACGCTGCTGGCTATATCTGATAGCATTGATCAGTGTATTCTGATTGCTGGGAAGTCTCCCTGCTGTCAGAACACAATAGCTCAGTGGTATTGATTTCCTTATCCACCTTGAATATGTGGATGAGGGAATCGGACAGATTTTTTTGTTCAACCTGCTGGTTGAATTAAAAAAAATGAATCATCTTTGGCCTGCATAACCCACATGAAATGTAGGTCAGCAAATTCACACTGCCTTCAATGGAACAGTGTAGATGGCAGCTCAGAAGCTGTGTTTGACCTGCTTTGCGTTGTGTTTTCTCAGATGCAGCAGGTCCTAATCAGGTGCATTTGAATTGTAGGTAACGCAGTTCAAGCAAAGCCTTTTTTTGTCAAACACAGTATTTTGCATGCAAACAGATGCATTTCAGCAGTGCTAAGCTCAAATAAAAAGAGCACCTGTCTATGTGAGTATTTAGTATTAAAGAGGCTAAACATGATGTAATAGACAATCCATATTTTTCTGTACTAAATTACAGCACGAGAAAGTGCATATATCAGCTTTCCTGCTGCTCACAGCAACTTATAAAAGAAAATGTGTTTTACGACGTTAGTGTCTCTTTGTGGAGAAGACAGTTCCCACGGTACACTAGTCTTCTTTATAGAAAAATCACACAGAAGAAGTGTTCTTATTGGTATAACATCATGTTATCTCTTATCTGAAAAGCACTTATTGATGCTAATTGCTGTAACATATCCCTGTGATCTAATCGTGGTTTAAGCTTATCACTATTAAATTTTGTTCACACAGTTCAATATCTTATAGTTTTGTCCTATCGCACTAAACTAGTAGGGCAGTTAGTTTCTCCTAGTAACCAATGTTGGGACTATCCTGGTGTTTTACCCTGCTTTCATGGAATGTATCCATTCACTCAGATATAATGACCCAAAATAGCGCCATTAGATCTGAATGACTAAACAGCCAAGGACAATATCTGTGTGCCAAACCTCCACTGAGAGCTCAGGGCCGTCCTTAAGGCAGGGCAAAATGGGCAGCTGCCCTGGGCCCTGTCATTGTTGTGGAGCCCAAAGCAGCTGCCTCATCCTTGCCAACTATCCTGGTTTAAATTCCCTTGTCCCTTGAAGTTTTAGTCCTGTGCTGTGTCCCGATATCTCAGTGTAAAGTGTTGCTACTAATGCTGCCCAGCTCTGCCCTATTGTGTGCAGAACGTGTTTACATGTAAATAACCTGCATTAATATGTAAATGGTGGTGGCATTCAATTACATTACATACATTCTATGCAAAAAGCAGTGGCCGGTAGCATTGATATGTAAATAAAGGTGGCATTCATATATATATCATGTTCCCTCAGGTCATATGCACCATCACCTATACTGAATGCTGCCCACTGGGGAGACAAAGGGACATGCTCAAAAGTCCTGCCTGCAACTATGGTCATTAAGCCTAACATCAGCCTGTTCTGCAAAGGTAAGCAAATTGGTGGGGGGAGGGTAATGTGGTGTGTGCAGAGGTAGACAAAGAGGGAATTACAGTTTGTGGTGTATAGGTGAGCAAGGAGGGGATGTATAGAGGTAAGAAAGGTGGGTGCAAAGATAAGCAGAGGAGGCAGGTAGAGTTAAAGAAGGGGAGGGTTGGAGTGGAGAGGATGGTGAAGGTTTGGGGTACAGAGGTTAGCAGGGGTTTTAGGATGCAAAGGTATACTGACAGGGTGGATAAAGATGTAGATCACATGTAGGGCAGCCCATTCATTGCAATGGGCTGCTCTATGTGCTAAAAATGCGGAAGAAAGTCCCTAACCCTTTTTCAAAATCTGAATTAATAGCACTGTTGGGCAACAATTAACGGCACTGCTGTGAATCTGCTGAAGGGCAGCACGTTTCTGTGGTGTCAGGAAAGCGATTTTGCATGGGTTCCCAAAACACACAAATTTGAATGCAGGCTAAATGTCTCAGGTACACTGGTGGTCACTGTAAATCTTCTCATTACATTGGGGCTTGGTGTAGAATTCTTTCATTCACACTAGTGGCCAGTGTGAAGGCCCCCCTTACATTGGTGGTCAGTGTAAATCCCTCCTTACATTGGTGGTTGCTGTTAATGCTTCTATTGAATTAGTGGTCAGTGTAAACCCCTATTACATTGGTGGCCAGTGTTGAAACTCCTCTTTATATTGATAGTCGGTAAAAAAAATCAGCTTTGTCACCCTCATCTCCACCCAGCACTGCCACTGATCCCAGGAGTTCTAGGATCCCCAGGAGTTTTCTGTCTATTGATGGGTCCACTCACCTCTCCAGTCCATGGTGTGCAGGCAGTGAGGAGATGATGTGCTGTAACCTCTAGCAACCAATCAACAAGCAGAAATCGTGTGCTGTAACCTCTAGCAACTAATCAGTGAGCCGTAATGGGTGCTGTAACCTCTAGCAACCAGTCAGTAAGTGGTAAAGATATGCTGTAACCTCTAACAACCAGTCAGTAAGCGATAATGACATGCTGTAACCTCGGGCAACCAATCGCAATCGCTGTCTGATCTGATTTAGTAAACTGATTTTGAGTCTAGCTGCTATTGTTTGTCTCAGAGCAGGTGGAGAGCGAAATTGCATGGGGGGCCCAAGAAAATGTTTGCCCAGGGTCCAATCAATATTAAAGATGGCCCTGTGAGAGCTGACTCTTGGACTGCATACAGTTCTGATGCAGTGAAGCTGAAACTAATATGCAGCCAGGCCAAATAGGAGAATGTTCATTTGATGCTTCTCACAAAAATATTTTTTTTCATGTCACATTCTGTTAGAAGTTATTGAAAAAAAAATGTCAATTCATGATGTTTGAACACTGTTCAATACAATAATGATTTGAACTACAAGGCTGTATTACAAGGCTGTATTATTACACCGCTCTGGTGGGCAGGTTCATGACAGCCTCGGCTCAGAGGCAGTGGGTTTAAATAATGCTGGTTTTCACTCAGCCAGAAAGGCTAAAGCAATCCAGCGGCAGCTGGTGCTCAAAATGTTTTGGGGGGTGCAAACGAACTGAAAAATTCTGAAAAATACTGAAACAAAAACATCAAATGCAGCCTTACTGTGCCATCATATGCAGCCACTGTGCCCATCCTATGCAGCCACTGTGCCCATCAAATGCAGCAAACTGTGCCCATCATATGCAGCCAACTGTGCCCATTATATGCTGCCATCGTGCCCATCAAATGCAGCCACTGTGCCCATCATATGCAGCCACTGTGCCCATCAAATTCAGCAAACTGTGCCCATCAAATGCAGCCACTGTGCCCATCATATGAAGCCACTGTGCCCACCATTTTCCTTTTTTACCCCCTCTCTTCCCCCATTTGTAGCCCCGAAGACACTTTTTTTATGGCCCCTGGGGCCCCCTAAGTGACCCTAGGGTTTTATTAGATTACTTAGAAGCGCTATCTGTTGCCTCTAGCTAAGCCAGTAGTTCTGTTGACTGATAACGGATTTAAAGTTTGATCTCTAAGCACTGATGGCTGCAATCTGTTTTGCTGTTTGTTTTACTGTATTATGCTTATTATAGCTGAGCAGTCCATATTACGCACAATGTATACTGCATGTTGGTTATCTATGTACCCATTTATGCTCTTTCCTGCTTGGTTTGTATTGTACAATTCTGGGTACACAAACAAAATAAAAGAATTACAAAAAAAAAAGTGTCCCCCAATGTAAATCCACTGTCAATCACGCCGTCCGCCACCCGCCGGACCTGAAAAAGAGAAAAAAACGGTAGCCAGCCTTCACCAACGGCAGGAGCGTTTTTTTTTTTTTTTAAGTCTGGCAGGCGGCGTGATTGGCGGTAGATTTACTTCACTTTTAAAAAAAAAAAGATTTCTCAATTTGTGATATAGTTGTGGTATGGATTTTTTTTGGGGGGGGACCCCACCCACCCGGTTTTTTTTTTTAGTTTTGGTTCCCCTTAAAATCCATATCAGACCTGAAGGGCCTGGTATGGACTGGGGGGGCCCCACACTGTTTTTCTTTCATACTTTTTAATTGTCGGCTTTTTTTACAATCAGCTGTCAGCAGAGAAAAAAAAACTGTTTTTCTACTCTACTTCCACTCTGCAAAATGTAATTTTGTTTAACTGCTTCCTGCCCGCTGGCCATCATATGACAGCCAGGTGGCGCGGCTCTTGTTCTGGGCGGGCGTCATATGTGCACGATCGTGTGTGCGCAGCCCTGTACTGTCGGTGGCGGCGTGTCACGGAGACACCACTCGTCACCTAGGTGGGTGAACAGCCATTGGGCATGGCTGTTTACTACGTGACTTCATCACAGCCGATCACAGATGGTACCTGCCCACTATGGATGCATGGCGCATGTGTGCGATCGCGTCGGTGGAAGCGTGTTTCCGGGAACACTGCTTGTCACCGACACTGGTAAACAGCCATTGGCCGTTGGCTGTTTACCACGTGATCGGCTGTGATCCTTTCATAACCAATCACTAAATGTAAACACAGAGTGGTAACGAGATGTTACCGGGTTCTCCTCCTTACACACCAATCGTGTGTGAGCAGGAGATTGCGGTAACATCTCGTTTCCGCTTACAGTGTACACCAATCACACTGATTGCCCCCCCCCAATAAAGAGGACCTGTCACCACCCATCAAAGTACCTGTCACAGTCCATCAAAGTACCTGTCACCACCCATCAAAGTACCTGTCACAGTCCATATGAGTATCCGAGTACCTGTCACAGTCCATCTAAATACCTGTCACAGTCCATATGAGTACCTGAGTACCTACCACAGTTCATCTGAGTACCCGAGTACTTGTCACAGTCCATCTGAGTACCTGTCACAGTTCATCTGAGTACCGAGTACTTAAGTACCTGTCACAGTCCATCAGAGTAACCGAGTACCTGTCACCAGCTCATCAGAGTACTCGAGTACCTGTCACCAGCCCATCAGAGTACCCGAGTACCTACCTGCAGCCAATGCCTCATAGAATATAAGTTGGGGTGTTTGCTTTTTAAAATGGGGTCACTTTGTGGGTAATTCCACTGTCCTGGTGCTCAAGGACCTTCAAAAGTGTGATAGGTAGGAATGAAATGAGATGTGTAATTTATGCTCCTAGAACGCCTGAAGGTACTACTTCTATGTTGGGCCTCTGTATGTGGCCAGGCTGTGTAAAAGTCTCACACATGTGGTATCGCCATACTCAGGATGAGTAGCAGAATGTGTTTTGGGGTGTAATTTTTGCTATATACATGCTATGTGTTAGAAATATCTTATAAATTGATAATTTTGTGTAAAAAAAATGCGTTTTCATTTTTTTCCACATTTTCCAAAAACATCTGGTAAAAAATGAACCGTTCAAAGACTCATTATGCCTCATAGATTATACATTGAGGTGTTTGCTTTTCAAAATGGGGTCATTTTGTGGGTAATTCCATTTTCCTGGTGCTCCAGGAAATGAAATGTGTCATTTATGCTTGTAGAACGCCTGAAGGTGCTACTTCAATGTTGGGCCTTTGTATATGACCAGGCTGTGTAAAAGTCTCACACATGTGGTATCACCATACTCGGGAAGAGTAGCAGAATGTATTTTGGGGTGTAATTTGTTGTATGCATATGCTGTGTGTGAGAAATAACCTGATAATAATAAAAATATAAAAAAATCTTCATTTTGCAAAGAATTGTGGAAAAAAATTACAACTTAAAAAAACTCACCATGCTACTTACTTAATACCTTGGAATGTCAACTTTCTAAAAAGGGGTCATTTGGGGGGGTATTTGTACTTTCCTGACTTGTTAGTGTCTCAAGAAATGAGATACACCTGATGTACTGAAGGCCTGATCAGATGTGATCAATTTTCAGTGATTGGCACCATAGTTTGTAGACTCTATAACTTTCACAAAGACCAAATAATATACAATATTTTGGGTTATTTTTACCAAAGCTATGTAGCAGTATAAATTTTGGCCAGAATTTAAGAAGAAAAATTAATAATTTGCAAAATTTTATGACAGAAACAAAGAAAAGGGCATTTTTTTCACAAAATGTACGGTCTTTTTTTATTTATAGCACAAAAAATAAAACAATCCACTAAAACAATCCACTAGTGATTAAATACAACCAAAAGAAAGCTCTATTTGTGTAAAAAAAGGACGCAAATTTCATATGGGTACAGTGTTGCATGACTGAGTAATTGTCATTCAAAATGTGAGAGCACTGAAAGCTGAAAATTGGTCTGGGCAGGAAGTAGATGTAAGTGCCCTGTATTGAGGTGGTTAAAGTGATGCTAAAGTCTCCGTTTTTTTATTTTAAAATAACAAACATGTTATACTTACCTGCCCTGTGTAGTGGTTTTGCACAGAGCAGCCCAGGATCCTCCTCTTCTCCAGTCCCTCACCTGCTCTCCTGGCCCCTCCCTCCTGCCGAGTGCCCCCACAGCAAGCAGCTTGCTATAGGGGCACCCAAGCCAAGCCAGAGTTCCATGTGTTCATTCATTGGCTCACTGACTTTGACAGCAGCGGGAGCCAAAGGCGCAGTGCTGCAGACTCAGACAATGAGGAGGGAGAGTTCCGGCCAGCCGAGATTCTCCTGCAACATTGCTGGCTGTCATGGGCTCAGGTAGGCATTAGGGCGGGCTGCTGCACACAGAAGGCTTTTTGGAGTATCTCACAAAAGTGAGTACACCCCTCACATTTTTGTAAATATTTTATTATATCTTTTCATGTGACAACACTGAAGAAATTACACCATGTAAAGTAGTAAGTGTACAGCTTGCATAACAGTGTAAATTTGCTGTCCCCCACAAAATAACTCAACACACGGCCATTAAAGTGGAGTTCCACCCAAAAATGGAACTTCCACTTTTTGGATTCCTCCCCCCCTCCGGTGCCACATTTGGCACCTTTCAGGGGGGAGGAGGGAGCAGATACCTGTCTAATACAGGTATTTTCTCCCACTTCCTGGCATAGCTCACCTATGCCACTTCCGGTGCCTACCCCGTCCTCCCCCGCTGTATTCTGTGAGACACAGAACACAGCAGGGACCTGAGAGGACGCGCAGCGCGGCTTCACTTCCTTATTCCCTTACCAAGGATGGCGGCGGCAGCAGCCGAGAGCCGAAGGACGGATCAGCTTCGGCTGCCGACATTGTGGGCTCCCTGGACAGGTAAGTGTCCATATATTAGAAGTCAGCAGCTGCAGTATTTGTAGCTGCTGGCTTTTCATATCTTTTTTCAGTGGACCTCCACTTTAATGTCTAAACCGCTGGCAAAAAAAAGTGAGTACACCCCTAAGCGAAAATGTCCAAATTGGGCCCAATTAGCCATTCTACCTCCCCGGTGTCATGTGACTTGTTAGTGTTACAAGGTCTCAGGTGTGAATGGGGAGCAGGTGTATTAAATTTGGTGTTATCGCTCTCACTCTGGTGACTGGAAGTTCAACATGGCACCTCATGGCAAAGAACTGAGGATCTGAAAAAAAGAATTGTTGCTCTACATAAAGATGGCTTAGGCTATAAGAAGATTACCAAGACCCTGAAACTGAGCTGCAGCATGGTGGCCAAGACCATACAGCGGTTTAACAGGACAGGTTCCACTCAGAATAGGCCTCGCCATGATCGACCAAAGGAGTTGTGTGCACGTGCTCAGCGTCATATCCAGAGGTTGTCTTTGGGAAATAGACGTATGAGTACTGCCAGCATTGCTGCAGAGGTTGAAGGGGTGGGGGGTTAGCCTGTCAGTGCTCAGACCATGCGCCGCACACAGCATCAAATTGGTCTGTATGGTTGTCATCCCAAAAGGAAGCCTGTTCTAAAGATGATGCACAAGAAAGCCCACAGTTTGCTTAAGACAAGCAGACTAAGGACATGGATTACTGGAACCATGTCCTGCGGTCTGATGAGACCAAGATAAATGTATCTGGTTCAGATGGTGTCAAGCATGTGTGGCGGCAACCAGGTAAGGAGTACAAAGACAAGTGTGTCTTGCCTACAGTCAAGCATGGTGTCATAGTCTGGGGCTGCATGAGTGCTGTCGACACTGGGGACCTACAGTTCATTGAGGAAACCATAAATGGCAACATGTACTGTGACATACTCAGGGCATTTTTTCTCAGAGAAAAGGTGCAGGAACTCACCTCCCCTACTAGGTCACGCCCCTACCCACCCCTAGAACGTCCCCAGAAGCACCCCTAGAACTGTCCCTTTAGTAAACAGGGAACCAAGTATAATTTGGGGGCTTTACAGCCGCAGCCCAGTCAAGAGGCAGCCAAGTCCAGTCCAGCAAAGAGGCAGCCCAGTCCAGCAAAGAGACAGCCCAGCCCAGTCCATCAAAGAGACAGTCCAGCCAAGTCCATAAAAGAGACGGTCAAGTCCAGCAAAGAGACAGTCCAGCAGTCCAGTCCACAGCAAAGAGACACAGCACAGCCCAGTCCACTGCAAAGAGACTGCTCAGCCCAGCCCACAGCAAAGAGACACAGCACAGCCCAGTCCACAGCAAAGAGACGCAGCACAGCCCAGTCCACAGCAAAGAGACACAACGCAGCCTTATTCAGCAGCATTTTGTTAACACCAGAAAACTTTAGCACAGACCAGTTAAGTGAGCAGGAGGACAGCCTGGCTACCTACCCACACCATCCACTATCATGCCAAAACAAGCTTTGGTTCCGGTCGGTCTGCACTGAGAGGCGGGGCAGAGTACAGATCACTCCACCTTCCACTCGCACAAGCTGCAGCCATTTGATCCCTCAGGGCTGAGGGCCATGTTTATAGGCAGCAGCGCGCAGCAGGCTACATAGGAGGAGGTGGAGTAGACACAAAGGATACGGGGGGAGTGCTCTGGCAGAGGTGCCCCGTGTTTGATCCTTCTGCAGCCGCGGGCAGCAGGCAGGCTATACAGATTAGGTGGAGGGAGTGCTCTGGCAAAGATGGCGGAACGGCGTTCTGGTGCGTTCTGCCAGAAAAAAAGCCCTGGACATACTGAAAGCATGAGCCCCTCCCTTCAAAGACTGGGCCGCAGGGCAGTATTCCAACATGATAACGACCCTTAAAAAAGTTGAGGGTAAAGGTGATGGACAGGCCAAGAATGTCTCCAGACCTAAACCCTATTGAGCATCTGTGGGGCATCCTCAAACAGAATGTGGAGGAGCACAAGGTCTCTAATATCCACCAGCTCCATGATGTCATCATGGAGGAGTGGAAGAGGACTCCAGGGGTAATCTGTGAAGCTCTGCTGAAGTCCATGCCCAAGAAGGTTAGGCAATGCTGGAAAATAATGGTGGCCACACAAAATATTGACACTTTGGGCCCAATTTGAACATTTTCACTTAGGGGTGTACTCACTTTTGTTTCCAGTGGTTTAGATATTAACCACTTCAATACAGGGCATTTTCACCCCCCTTCCTGCCCAGGCCAATTTTCAGGCCAATTTTTCAGCGCTGTAACATTTTGAATGACAATTGAGCGGTCATGCTACACTGTACCCAAATTAAATTTTATATTTTTTCCCCCACAAATAGAGCTTTCTTTTGATCACGTCTGTGTTTTTTATTTTTTGCGCTATAAACAAAAGAAGAGCGACAAGTTTGAAAAAAACACAATATTTTTTACTTTTTTCTATAATAAATATCCCAATTAAAAAAAAAAAAAATGTCTTCAGTTTAGGCCGATATATATTCTTCTAAATATTTTTGGTAAAAAAAATCGCAATAAGCGTATATTGATTGGTTTGCGCAAAAGTTATAGCGCCTACAAAATAGGGGATAGATTTATGGCATGTTTATTATAATTTTTTTTTACTAGTAATGGCAGCGAGCTGCGATTTTTATTGTGACTGACATTGCGGCTGACATATCGGACACTTTTGACACTATTTTGGGACCATTGACATTTATACAGCGATCAGTGCTATAAATATGCACTGATTACTGTAGAAATGTCACTGGTAGGGAAGGGGTTAACACTAGGGGGAGATCAAGGGGTTAACTGTGGGGTGAGGTGACTGACTTGGGGAGGAGACTGATCGGTGTTCCTATATACTAGGAACACACAATCTGTCTCCTCTCCCCTGACAGGAGGTGGATCTGTGTGTGTACACACACCGATTCACGTTCCTGCTCTGTAATGAGCGATCGTGCATCTGCTCCTCGTGACGCGGCGGCGCACACACGCCCCCTATACCACCGGGAAGCCAAAGACATCATATGATGCCCGCCCAGGATGGGAGATCCCATCTGCGGACGTCATATGACAATGGGCGGGTAGGAAAATGGTTAATGGCTGTGTGTTGAGTTATTTTGAGGGGACAGCAAATTTACACTGTTATGCCCCGTACACACGGTCAGACTTTGTTCGAACATTCCGACAACAAAATCCTAGGATTTTTTCCGACGGATGTTGGCTCAAACTTGTTTTGCGTACACACGGTCGCACAAAGTTGTCGGAATTTCCAATCGCCAACAACGCGGTGACGTCAACCATGTACGACGAGAATAGAAAAGGCCAGTTCAGAACCAAGCGCGGCACCCTTTGGGCTCCTTTTGCTAATCTCGTGTTAGTAAAAGTTTGGTGAGAGACGATTCATGCTTTTTCAGACTCGTGGCTTTCAGATCGTTTTCTGCAGTTCAGTTTGTGCTTGTGGGTTTGTATCTGCTCTTCAGTGCGTGCAAGCAAGTTCCGCATGACTTTAAGTAGTCATTGTGTTCTTGTTCGTTCGTTACTGTTTTTCAGGTCGCTCTTCACAGGCCTTGCTGTTCTTCAGTGCATTCTGTTACTTTGTTCTGAGCAGCCGACCGTTTTCTAGCCATGTTGCATATACGTACTCCTCATAGAGTTCGTGCTGTGCGGGGGCTTGGTGTTGGTGTCCTGACCTTGACACAAGTCCAGTCCATGAACAGGGTGGGGAGGAGTTCATGGACCAAGAATTGGTTGCTTCAGCGTGACCAGTTCTCCCATATGCCTTTGCTCCGTGAGATCCGTGAGAATAATCCTGATGATTTCAGGAACTTTCTTAGGATGACGGACCCCGGGTTTCACCGTTTGTTGGCTTCGCTGACCCCTTATATTAGCAGGCAGGATGCCTGTATGAGGCAAGTCATCACTCCGGAGCAGAGGCTCGTCGCTACCCTGCGGTACTTGGCGACAGGGAGAAGTCTGCAGGACTTGAAGTTCTCGACAGGCATCTCCCCCCAGGCTCTGGGTATCATTATCCCAGAGACCTGTTCTGCCATCATCCAGGTCCTGCAGAAGGAGTATATGAAGGTAAGATTTTTATCCTTTAATATCACATTTTATTGTATTGAATGTTTGCTAATATCTTGTATTTCTTTCCTCATTCCCTAATTACCTTGATTGGAATATGCCGTGAATGTCCCCTTTGTCCTCATGCATGCTGGATTTTTCTGTAATTAATTTTTTAGTCCTTCATACAGATTGCCCTTCAATAACCTCCCCAGCATGCTCTCCTGGCCCTATATTCACCTCATGTAGTCACTTAACAATGTATTTTATCAACTCCATAGTAGTGCTTTACCCCAAACACCCCCTAAAATGTTTAGAAATGTGATTTGTGCTTTAAATTCAGGCAGAGTGCCAGAGGCTTTTTTTGTGGTGTCCCCAAATCATTTTTATTGACCCTCCCTCCCCCCAACTGCTAAGTCAGCTGATCCCAATTCTCTATCTATCGTCAATCATCTATCTGCTGACTTTGCCAAACCCATACACACTATACCCATCTCTTTTGTGCTCAGATTTATGGATGAATTACCCAAAGCATGTAGTGCAAGGGCCTGCCTGTATACTTTCAAATGGTACTGTTTAAAGTTTTTGTATCCTATTATTATCTTGACAGGTAATAGCAGAATGTCCAAATGTCCTCAAATGTGTACAGTGTGTATTTATAACTTTGTATTATGACACTTCTTACCTGTCCAGTGGGCTGCCAATAGTGTAACTAAGGAGGGGCTGTTCCAAGTAATACCCTGTATTTAGGCATTCATCTCTCAATGAAGTGGAGAGGGTTACCTGTCCAAGATTTCCCCCCCACCCATAATGTTAGAAATGGCCCATGAGAGGGGGGGGGGGAATATGATAGGTGTACCTTATACTTTGGTGTTGTTAAATTCCCCTTAATAAATGCTATCTGGAGGTTGACCAAGAATGTTTGTGTCTAATCTGCTTGCCATGTTTATGTGCAAAAATAGTAATTTTTTTTTTCCTCAACAGTTTCCTTCCACGCCACAGGAATGGCAGACTGTGGCCTCCCACTTTGCCCAACGGTGGGACTTTCCTAACTGCGGAGGGGCAGTTGATGGGAAACACGTCCACATCGTCCCACCACCCAACTCGGGGTCATACTATTTCAACTATAAGGGGTTCAATAGTATTGTGATGTTGGCGGTGGTGTCAGCTAATTACGACTTCTTGTATGTGGACGTGGGGAAGAATGGCCGGATGTCCGATGGTGGAGTCATCGCCCAGACGGAGTTTTACAGGCGTCTCCAGAATGGCAGCTTGGACTTGCCACCTCCAGAGGACAATGTGGAAGGACACCCATTCGTCTTCGTTGCTGATGAAGCGTTTGCGCTGGGGGACCATCTTATGCGGCCATTCCCTATGAGGACCCTCACCCCGGAACAGAGGGTTTTTAATTACCGGCTGGCCAGAGCCAGAAGAGTGGTGGAGAACACATTTGGAATCCTGGCCAGCCGGTTCCGCCTATTTCTGACACCCATCCATATGGCGGAGTATAAACTTAATCATATAATCCTGGCGTGCTGTATTTTCCATAACTTTTTACGCAAACATTCGGCCAACTATGCTGGCTCAGTTGGGCCTGAGGCCGGAATGATACATGAAACAACACTGACGGCGCTTGAAAGTGGCCGTCCTGGCTTGCCCTCCCTGAGTGCCCGTGATGTGCGGTTACGATACCTGGAGTTCTTTGCGGGTAGGGGGGCCATCAATATGCCAGCAAATTTGTGAAGCCTTTATCAAATAAAAAAGCAAAAAAAAAGAAAATCTTTGTGGACATTTACTGCTTGTGTTTGTTTTAGCTGACCCTGACAGAAATGTGTTGAGTTCAGAAAATGGCGTGATTGTGTAACCTTATACAAAGCACTGTTGGGTGTTATTTACTAAAGGCAAAGACACTTTGCACTACAAGTGCACTTGAAACTGCACTGAAACTGCACTTGTAGTGCAAAGAGGATTTGCCCTTATGAAATAACCCCCATTTTCACAGAAAACACCAATTACATCACCACCAAAGTGTTTTAGCGTTGACATAATAATCCACACATTCTTGCTTAACAATCTTTTTAATACCTGCACAATCACATGTGCATTTAGAAAAGGTTTTTCAAACAAACCAACATGTTTGTTGTATAACAATTTTTGGGGTAGCATTATAAAAAATAGAAATGTCCATTTAAGATAAAACAGGCATGTGTAAAACCAACAAGAAAGACACAAATCTTGAACTTACAAAGTTCACATTTGGTACAACTTGAAGGCAATATCAGACATGAGTATTTAGGAACTGTGTTTGATATTGCGTTCAGATGGGGTGAAGTCACCCCAGGAAAAGCCAAATTTGGAAGATGCACACAAATTTCCCAATGTCAACATGTGCAAGCTGCCATCACGGGGGATCAAGGGACGTGTTTTGGGGGAGAAACCCCTTCCTCTCAGCTACTTTATTATTGAGGAAGGGGTTGCACCCCAAAACGCGTCCATTGATTTCCTGTGATGGCAGATAGCACATGTTGGCACACTGTGTGCATCCTCCAAATTAGGCTTTTCTAAAAATCGCTAAAACATTTTGAACATTGTAGCACACAAAAAAAAGGGATTGGGAGGTGTTTTAAACTCGCCCCAAAACATCAATGATGTTTTTATTTTTTTGAATAACATCATTGATGCTTTACTTGAAGTTTTCCAATTGTAAATTACACCCCATGATCTCCCCGATCAGGATCTGTGCACTTTCTGATGTGAAAGAATCTGGATCCACAACATCACGATCACCTAAAAAGAGAGAAACCCCCAAAAAAAAGGTATCAAAAATATGCGACATCCATCTCTCACCTGAGCCTGTGGTCGCAGACACTCACCTGTTGTGGTGACTAGTTCCACCACGTCTTCTTCCTCCTGCTCTTCTTGGGTTGGTGGGATTTTCCCTTCTTCAAGAGGTGGGGGGTCTGTGGTCTCCTCGGATGAGGGGTGTCCTCCGAGTCTTTTCTCCCCTATGTCAAACAAAAATGCTATACTTAGCACACAGAGATTTGATGGCAGAACTATAAATAGGAAACATTGCTTGGAAGTGGGGTACAATTGTCTATTTTGGCAGAGTTCCAAAATGTAGCATTTTCAGTGTCCTTTGTCAAGCTTCAATACTTTACCTGTTTGGTACAAGCTTCCCAGATATAGCCCCCCCCTATAGTATACACTGGAGCACCTGTGTGGCCCCCTAATAAAAATGGTGTTCTTCTGTCCCACACTAGTGCTCCAGTGTCCAGATGTGAAAACAGCTGCTGAGTGTCCTCTCCTTACACAGAATCTAGTTTGCATTTCATTCTAGTAACAAAGCCATCTACACAACCAAAATAGTTTCAGACAAGTAGGGCGTAAAAATTGTGGCCAAATGCATATGGCCTAAACAATGGTGTTTTATAGGCCGAAAGAAAAATGTTTGATACGAACGAATAATGTACCCATGAACATGAAAGTTGCCATTTAAAAATGTACACTTGTAAGAAAAGCACATAGAGCAGCACGAACGTAAGAAACATAAAGAATAGGAACACAGGACAACTACTTACTTTTTTGCTGCACTCTCCGGATCTTTCTGTACTGCTCATGTTCTCGTAATTTCAGGTCCGGCCACCGTTTCCTGAGCTGATCTTTTGATCGTCCTACCCCGAATTTCCGGTGCAGACTCTTGACTACTTTCGCCATGATCTTGGCCTTTCTGACATTGGGGTTGGGGTAAGGTCCATACTTCCTGTCATAGTCGGCCTTCTTCAGGATGTCCACCATCTCCAACATCTCCCCAAAGGACATATTTGATGCCTTAAATCGTCTCCTTCTGGATCGTGACGTTTCAGGCTCCGGGCTTTCCTCCCCCTCCTCCTCGTTGCTATAATTAGCACGCACCTGCTGTGTATCTGCCATGTGCTCTTCCCCCACTGCGCAGAACGAAAAGGGGCGGGGAATAGACTAGAAAGAACGTCAGGGGCGGTGCGGAGTTACACGCATGCGCAGTGTGTATAAAGCGTAACACGCGTGCGTATTACGTACGATCTGTGAGCGGAGGAAGGAGCATCGAAAGCGCCGATTGTGATAACGAAGGTAAGATCTAAACTTGGGCCTATGCTGCTTTGAAATGGAAGCCTATATTGTAACCAGATTAGGGGAGTTTGGCCTGACCTTAGGGTTTGTCTTGTGTTGTGTCTTGCAGAGAAAATGGATGGCTTCAATAACCACAACTTCCTTCCCCTGTTCATAGACAAATACAGGGAGCTGCCCTGTCTGTGGCAGGTGAGACACCCCCATTACAATAATAAACAAAAGAGGCAGGCAGCGCTGGAGAAACTGCTGGAGTTGGTGAAGCCGGTGGTCCCCACAGCAACCATCCCCTATTTAAAAACCAAAATTGATGGCCTGAGGAGCACTTATCTTAGGAAGCGCAAGAAGGTCACAGATTCCCAGAGGTCCGGAGCTGCAGCAGATGACGTTTATGTCACCAGGCTGTGGTACTATGAGAGACTGCAAATTCTGTCAGACCACACTGAAGTCAGGGAATCCCTCTCCACTCTTCCTTCCACTCTTCCTTCCACCCCAGCTGAGGCTTCCAATGTCCAACCTAGGCCTTCCAGCCAGGAAGAAGTGGAGGAGCCCAGCTGGAGTCAGGTATAGCATTGTTCTACAGATTTCTGGTCAATAACTAAATGATGTTTACTAGATTTTATTATTGATCACTAATTGCTGATTGAAAAAAGTGTTTTACATATGACAGTAGTGGGCACCCAAAATTGGGACAAGAATGAAAAATGCTGGGCTCAGAATGATAGTCTGTTATATTTGTTAACATTCAGTTTGCAACAGTCATGAGGTGAAAATTGTGTGTGATTGATGAATAAAAAACTAAAACTATGTCCCTTTTTCATACACAGGAAGACCTCAGCCAGGAGGAGGTTGTGGAATGTGGCAGTCAGGAGGAGGCTGGGATTAGTGGCAGCCAGGAGGAGGCGGGGCTAAGTGTCAGCCAAGAGAAGCCTGGGACCATTCGCAGCCTGACTGAATCGCAGGTTCCTCCCCTCCGTCTTCCATATAAAAGAGCGAGGAAGACGACTCCCATGCAGGATTCAGCGCTCAGGCTAATTCAGGAGGCTTCGGCGTCCCTCCGAGCCTTACCCACTCCTGAAGAGGCCTTTGCCTGCATGGCTGCCACAAAACTGTGGAGGCATGCAGGAGGGTCAACGCCTCGTGTGTGAGCAACTTATTTATAAAGTCCTAACTAAGGGGGTGAGTGGAGAACTAACACCCAAGACCGACGTGATTGAGTTGGACCATCCTCCTCCTCCTGCTGCCACAACTCCACCACCAGAGCCACCGCGTGGAAGGAAGCATGGAAGGAAGACCAGAGAGTGATGACCCTGGGTTCAGTCTGGTCTGACAAAAGATGCAGTCTCTCGTATGACCACAGCCTGGGGACACAGATGTCATCTGCTGCTTTCCGGATCTCTGGGACTTCTGGACCAGACTGCACTCCCTTAGATAAGGACTCCTCAGGCCACCAATTTTGCTTGAAAATAATTGATGTCTGCCCTGGGGGTCCAAGGCTTCGCCAATTTCTGCAGTTTCTCCAGCGTTGCCTCCCTCTTTGTTTAGTTGTGAGCCCTTAAAAAAAGTTTTATTTTGGGAAATTATACTCTCCTATGTGTGTTTTCATCCAAAAAGGACAGTTTGTTGGTGACGATTCAGGTACGTTTCTAACATAAAATTTGAAATTAACAAGGGACAACAACACCAAACAATCTCCTACAGATTAAATAGAACAACATATCAATGGTGTGGTAACTTGACACAAAAAACACACATAAAAATTTTCTTGAGTACAAATAAAAATCCCCCCCCAAAAAAATAAGCCTTGAAAAAAATACAAACCAAAAAAATATAATCGGCCTTAAAAACAAAAAAAAAAAAAAAAACA
Source organism: Aquarana catesbeiana (assembly GCF_042186555.1). Lineage (NCBI taxonomy): Eukaryota > Metazoa > Chordata > Amphibia > Anura > Ranidae > Aquarana > Aquarana catesbeiana. The sequence continues at coordinate 476,250,961 of NC_133324.1, read as the reverse complement.
CCATAATAATGTTGTCAGATGTGACAAATCAAAATATATTGAGGGAATCCCGATAAATAGTAAAGAAATAAGTTTGTGAGAAGTGTGTGTGAATATGAGCAGCAAAACTACTTAATTCTTGTCACATTATAAAGAAGAAGAGAGTGCGCTGTATTAAACCATTTTTAACATTGCAGCGTGACGAAAGTGCTGTATCCATTGCGAACGCTAATTTTACCAGACCGAGCTGTTCTGTGTCGGAATTTCTTCTGAGCATGCGTGGCACTTTGTGCGTCGGAACAGGCCACACACGGTCGGAATTGACGCGATCGGATTTTGTTGTCGGAAAATTTTATAGCCTGCTCTCAAACTTTGTGTGTCGGAAAATCCGATGGAAAATATCCGATGGAGCCCACACATGGTCGGAATGTCCGACAACACGCTCCGATCGGACATTTTCCATTGGAAAATCCGACCGTGTGTACGGGGCATTATACAAGCTGTACACTCACTACATTTAATTAAGAAAAAACACAGTAAGGTATCCACCACCGTATTTGTAGGCAAATAAATTTGGTGAGTTTCCACCTCATGGGAGTGGGTCTGATGCGACACTACGGTGGTGAATACCTTATGGTGTTTTTACTTAATTTCGGACATCACTTGGAATATCATCACATTTTTTTCCTTGTTTAAAGAGGACTGCTATTGGACTCTTGTTTTGATTTTCTTTTTATGACATCTTCATTTCATTATCTTTTATATTTTTTATATTTTCTCTGCACATGGAATATTATATATATTCAAGCATTACATTTTTGTATTGAATACTGAAATAATTAGGTGTTATTGTTGCGCTACTATATATGCACTTTGGTATATATCTTTAATTTTCACAGATTTTGATATTTATGGTTGTAAGTAGCAGCATTGGTTGTCATTTTTCTTTGTTATTTGAGGCGTGGGAGATCACTATTACATACAGTTGTATAGCTGAACCCACAGTGGATTATCCCATGAAAAAGGTGCAGGAACCTTTTTTTTTTGCCCACACTGGAATCGGATCACATGGGTGTTCATACCCATGCGATCTGATTCCTGTCTGAATTCACAGTACGCACTGCGAACCGATCTGGGGGTGTCATGAACTTTGTATTGACATCCGAAGCAGTTCGCATTGGGCAGTGTGAATTGCCTGCAAGGGAGATGCTATGCGGGAACCGACACTGGAATTGTGCTGGTTCCCGAATCGCAATAGTGTGAACCCAGGCTTAATCTCCTCTTCTCCAGGAAGAATACATTCAGTTCCTCTAATCGTTACTCATAGCTGAGCTCCTATATGCCTCTTATCAGTTTGGTTGCCCTTCTCTGCACTTTCTCCAGAGAGTGAAATGTGCTTTACAGCAAAAGAAATATGAGGTACAGTGCAGTGCACAAAATACCTATTTATTCAACAAATCACAAGGGAACATATGAATATCCCGTGTACGTGACAGCTTGTCCTTCATGATGTTTGCAGATCATTTCCTTTGCATGTTCACTTGTGAATTACTAATGTTATCACTACTAATCACACCATATACAGTGTATGCCTAAAAGATCTCTCATGCTGACATGAGATTTAGTTTCTTATCAACAACAGGCTCATACTGTTCCCCACCTTTAACTGCAATAGCATTGTAGATGTCGTGGTAGTTTTTTTTGTTGTTAAAAAAAGGAAAGGACTGGGATAGTCTGATATGTCTGCACAACAATTCTTGATTATCGGTTAGAAGAAGCTCTACAAAGGGTCTAATTGCTCGGAGTGATCAGGAGCTGTGTAGAAAAAATGTGTTTTCATCATGACAATAAAGAATTATATTGAAAGTACAAGAGGACTATAGTTAAAGCAGAACTTCCACCTCCTCTATTAATTTGAATACATGCTTGTTTTTGGGGGAGTGGGTACCTGGTTTTGACAGGTACCCACTTCTACTTATTTATTACAGGTATTTATATAGCGTCAACAATTTGTGCAGCGATTTACATATATTTTTTCCATTTACATCACTCCCTGCATTTAAGGAGCTTACAATCTAAGGTCCTTAAATCACATTCATACACACACATACTGGGGCTAATTTAAACAGGAGTCAATTAACCTACCAGCATGTCTTTAGAGTGTGGGAGGAAACCAGAGTACCAGAGGAAATTCTTGCAGGCACATTGTAAATACTAAGGATTATATTTTGTTGCATTCATAAAGCATTACGGAATATGCAAACATTATATACATACAAAGTAGTTGAGCCTACCCTCTTAAGATAATTGTGAGATTGACTCAATTAATTCAGGCAGACCTAAGGTTCTTTTAGTAGAATCTATCACAAAATAGATTTTGATTTCGTACCTGCCTGCTTAATTGGATATCTGCACTGGCATAGCATTTGATCTAATACATGAGTTGGTTCTTTTTTTTTTTTTTTCAGTTACTGTGGATACGTTTTGGAGATGTAAAATAAAGGGGTATTTTTTTTCTCCACTTCAACATATGCTTCATGGTGTATATTAGGTGTTTTATATATGTAGCCAAATCCCGAGCCTCTCTAGGCCTAATGGTGACCTCCAGAGTTAGGGACAGCTGACATCCTTCTGTGTAGAGTGGATTACGAGGCATGGTGGGTGTAATGTAAGGTAGATTAATGGGCGCCAGACACTTCTTGAATGCAAAGAGATTTATTTTCTCTTAAACAGAACTGTGGGAGAGAGGGTTAGGGCCAGGACACCCTTTAGTAGTGCAATGTTAGTTAGCAGACTCCGAGACTTCTATAGGTAAACAGCCATGCAGGGAAAGGCACCCAGCCGGACACCACATCTGCATGTGTAGAAACGCTGTCTCCTATGGCAACAATCTTAAACAGTTTCTAACAAAAGTTGTAATTAACTCTTTCACTTCCTCCACAATCTCCTTTTTAGATCTTCACGCAACTGAGCTCCCAGTCTATCACGTAGACCTGCTGATCCACTGCCACTGGATCTCCTGAGCTCTTCCAATCTTCTCACTGAGTATTTTCCCCAAGCGTCACCCCCGTGTCCCTGCTGGGTCCCTAGCTTGGCACTCACAGACACTCTTGGCACTCACAGACACAGGCACAAGCTTCACCCCACTGGCCTGCTCAGTCCCTAGCTTGGCACACAATAATGCTCTGCAAGCGTCACCTCCACTGGCTGGGTCCCCGGCTTGACCTCTGCTGAAGTTCCCCAATTCCTCACCTTCCCTGGTTGGTGAGAATACTGCTCAGGTACTCACAGTGGTCCCTGGTAATAAGGTGGATGGCCCCTTAGTGGTGACAGCTTCCCCTCTACCTCCGACCACGACAGGTTCTCCGTCCGACAGAACCGTTACTTCTGGTTGGACTGCAAGCCGCAATCCCAACCCTACGCTGCTTTCTTGCTTCTGGATAGACCCTCAGATAGCGTAGCAGCCAGATGTCCCCAGGATAGGCCTCAGGTTTCTGGCCTAGCAGCCCGGGGCAATACGACACACGTCCACCCAGACAGTCGTCTAGGTGGCACAGAACCCCATTCACCTCACTCCACCCAAATAAGTAGGTTCTTCCAGCAGGCTAAGGGACCCAAGAAAATCCCTGCCCATTGGCTGAGACACCCCATTTATTCCAAATCTGTCCTTGCTATGCCCTTGTTTTATCCAATGTCACCAGATACCCGGCCTCCTAGCGACAGAAGAGAGGAGTGCAGCAATTCCAGAATTAGGGTGAAATCAATTGACCTCCTAGCAATTGGCCAAGACAACTATCACTTGGCAGATAAATTTAGGAGCAACCTTGCCTAAACATCAGGGTGCTATATATATCTTATGCTATTTTGTTTCCATGCAACAGGGCAGAATATCATAAGTGTGGAATCCAGATAATGAGCTAGGTGCGTGCATTAGCTGCAGAGGACAGATTTACAGCCATTACACCTAAGAGACTGATTCAAAGGCCACAAAAAATATGGATAGAGAAGCTGACAGTTTTATAGAAAACTGTCAGCTTCTCTATCCATATTTTTTGTGGCCTTTGAATCATGTCCATACATGTCCATTTCAGTGGGGTGAGTGCTACAAGATTCTGCATAAGCACACAAAGGCAAAAGTGTGACATTTGGCAAACATATGTGGGGAGTGGGTGGTGCATATAACGAGTGTAGTCCACATCACTTCAGACATTTTTAAGGAATTTAAAGGTCCGGGGTTAGCGGTTGTGGTACATTTAGGAAGAATACTATATCTAGTTCAACCAATAAAATAAATAAATCGTTTAAATAAATAGAAAACCTCCATATACAGAACCCTTTTGATATACTGTAGTTGATCCAGAGGAACCCTTTTAAACCATTGTCTAATTAGCTCCAGTGGAGGGATAAAAAAACATCCTGATCTCCCAAAGGAAATTGGATATTCTTTGGATCAACAATCCCTGGTGTTATTACCTATAAATGTTAATATCCAGTTAATTTTGTGCATTTAGAAATCCATCCAGCTCTTTTCTACTTTTTTTTTTTTAAACACTACTGAGCTAATACTAAATAATAACTATATTCACCTTTTTTAAAATGAAAACTCAATTCCAGGCACACGTTCCTCTCGTTTCTCATTTGCCCTCCACAATTCTAGCCTGCCCCTTATCATTTTTTTTTAAGATCCTGGATGTGGTCTGCTGACATCACTTGTCTTCTTCATCCTCTTTGTCTTCTGGCACTGGCCAGGACCTAAATGCTACAGGGAGCAGTATCACATAATGGCATGGGGGTTGATTTACTAAAACTGGAGAGTGCAAAATCTGGTGCAGCTGTGCATGGTAGCCAATCAGCTTTTAGCTTCAGCTTGTTCATTTAAACTTTGACAAAAATACCTGGAAGCTGATTGGTTTCTGTGCAGAGCAGCACCAGATTTTGTACTCTCCAGTTTTAGTAAATCAACCCTATGGTGACCCTTTCTGCAGCAATCTACTGTGTGTCAAGGGCAGGCAAAGGAAGTGGGTTGAACGGTAGCATGCTAAATTGGTGAGTCTGTGTGGGACAGCACCAAAGATTTGGTGTGTATAACAAATTCCCAAACTGGAATTGGGCTTTACATTTGTTTCCTTTAAAAAAGTCTGAAAACAGGGCGTGGCTGGGATGTGATCGAGGCAGGACGTGTGTGCTCTGAGCTCCTGCATATCTCCGGCATTTTATCCTGATTGCAGCCGATTTTTGGACTGTAACCCTGCTGACGGTGCCCCAAGGTGAGCGGAGACGTCTGGGTGACTTATTATGCCGTCCTCGGCATCAAAACATCAGAGAACGTCCCGTTCTCAGCCGCCAAAAGCACAGCAAAATCTCCGCTCTAGGGGCAGCATGGCGACTAGCCCTGCCCACTCCTCCTCCAATGCAGCTCCTGTGAATTCAACACAGCGCGCCACGACAGGCAAGGTAAAGATGGCGCAGCATGATGTATCCTCTGCACCGCAATCTGAGGATAATCCCCTCGCATCGGCAGAGATTGAGCTGGACGCGGCAGCCATAACTGGCCCAATCATAGAGGCTATAGCGGCCTCTAAATCTGAGCTTATGGGGCGCATTGATCTACTGGCCTCGGAATGTAATCTTATCCGCCATGATTTAGATAAGATTAGGGGCAGACTAACCACTGCGGAGGACCGTATTTCTGAAGTGGAGGATGCCTCTCACAGTCATGGATCGCAATTGCGGGAGCTAAAGGAGATGGTGGGGGCCCTACAACGCCGTGCAGATGATTCTGAGGACCGCCAGCGACAAAATAATGTACGGGTGGTCGGCCTACCGGAAGGAGCTGAGGGCACAGACACGACAGCGTTCGCAGAGGGATTTTTTAAAATATTGCTGTCTCTGGGTGATCTCCCTCCCACTTATGTGGCTGAAAGGGCTCACAGAGTCCCCACGGGAGCCAGACCTTCAGGTGCCCCACCCAGGCCATTTCTGGTACGGTTCCTTAATTATAGGGACCGCGACATGCTGCTAGCGGAGGCCAGGAAGCACAAAGAGCTAAAATTTGAGAATGCCCGTATTATGATATTCCCAGACTTCTCAGCAGAAACCCAGAAAAGACGTCGCTCTTTTACGGATGTCAAGAGGCGGCTCAGGGAGAGAGAGTTAAAATACAGCATGCTTTACCCCAGTCGTCTCCGGGTACAACATAAAGGTACTGTGAAATTTTTTGAAACCCCGCAAGATGCTAACGATTGGTTGGATCAAAATTTGTGATGACACTGTCATTTGCTGGAATATTTTACACTGAAGTCTTTCTTTTTGTTCATTTTGTTTTCCTTCAGCATATAATTCCTGGTTCTATGCTCTGGCCTGCTCCATTTTTCTTTTCTTTTTTCCCTTTGTTGCCATATGTTATACAGCAGGACTTTCCATCTGCTTGCCCATTTAAGGAAGGAGGTCCTCTGGAGGGTGGAGAGGCGAGAATGGTAACACAGGCTTGCAGCTGCTTTAGGGGGTCATCCTCCTGTTGTACTACTCTCAGCCTGTGAGGCCGCATTCGCCACACGGTAATCACTAGTTGGAGCTGAGAGGCCTACCTGGAGATGTTTGTGTAACACCAAAATGATTTTCATCAATTTTGCACCATCTACAGCGAAGTCAGATTTAATCGGCTTTAAAAGAGCGGCTGTGTTTCAATATCTTAAACAAGTGAAGCCGCATGTCGTTCTCCTCCAGGAGACACATCTGGATGGAAATAAATCGCTTGCACTGCGCAGACCCTGGATACAGAGGTCCTTTCACTCCTCATACTCAACATACGCTAGAGGCACATCCATTTTGATCAGTAAAGCGGTTGCATGCAACATCCATCAGGTGTTTACTGATCCGGGAGGGCGATATGTGGCATTGGTGTTAGATCTGGCATATCAAAAAATACTGCTTGTGAATGTTTACATACCTCCTCCATTTAAAGTACAGATGTTATATGATTTGTTAACTATGCTAGCTCCGTATTTACATCTACCTACGTTATTTATGGGTGACTTTAATAGTATAATGGATTCTACACTAGATACCTCTAATGTTGCTAGGACAGCCTCAGCAGATCTCTGCACGTGGGCTTCGGTAGCGGGTTTGACGGAGGTATGGAGGTGGAAAAACCCGGGGATCGTGTCATATTCACATTTGTCTACCACTCACAAATCATCAGCTAGAATAGACTTAGCATTTGGGAATGCCCAACTTTTGAATAGTATATGTGCATCTGATTACTTAGCTGGAGGGACCTCGGACCATAATCCCCTGTTGGTCACATTAACTTATCCCACCAGAGGTCACAAGGGGGGTTGGAGATTGGCACCGGGTTGGTTACAGGAGGAGCGGGTAACTACGCCTGTTCAGGCTGCCATGGAAACCTTTTGGGTGACAAATGTGGATACGGCAGACCCGCCTATTGTATGGGATGCTTTGAAAGCGGTCTCAAGGGGTGAATTTATATCAGCAATTAAAGCAGTAAGGATTGAACATAATCAGGAAAAGGAAACACTTATAGCTAGGGAGAGGGATTGTGCACAGCTTCAGGCGAACTCCCCTTCAGAGGCTAACTATGCCTCCTTGCTGCATAGTAGAAGAGCAATAGAAGTTCATTTCACAGAATTGGCTCATACCGAGGCAAGGAGAAGGGCCGAAAATATTTTTGCTGAGGGGGACAAAAATGGCAAGTTGCTGGCTAATCTGGTGGCGGACCAAAAGATTCCTGTTAGTATACTGGTAATAAAAAATAGTGCAGGGACTTTGTTGTCGGATCCGGGGGAAATTTTGGAGGAATTTGTGAGATTTTACAAGGCCCTATACTCCCCAATACAGTCATATGATGTGGCAGAGCTGGAGGACCTTCTTCAGAGCCTTTCCATGCCTAAATTAACTGATACTGATGCCACTCAGTTAGAGGCAGATATCTCTGTGCTGGAGGTTGAGGCAGCCGTACTTTCCTTCCCCCCAAATAAAGCCCCGGGCCCAGATGGCTTTCCCGCGGACTTTTACAAGGTACACATGTCACAACTGGCCACTAGATTAACTTTACTGTTCAAGTACTGTTGGGAAAATGGTTCCTTGCCGGCTTCAATGATGGAGGCCTATATGATACTTCTCCTGAAGCCAGGCAAGGACCCGCAGTTGTGCTCGTCTTATCGCCCAATAGCTTTACTCAACTCGGATCTAAAAATTCTTGCTAAAATTTTAGCCACAAGGCTGGCCACGGTCATTTCGACCCTGGTTGACATTGATCAAACAGGTTTTATACCTGGTATGTCTACAGATACAAATTTAAGAAGGCTATTTACACATACTCAAATAGATAATGCTGAGTACCCGGCAAAGGTGGTTGTCTCCATAGATATCGAAAAAGCCTTCGATTCTGTGGATTGGCAATATATGCACAAGGTTTTGGAGGGCATGGGGTTCGGTCCTGGCTTTCGTCGCTGGGTCGGCTTACTTTACAGTACGCCGAGGACGGCGGTGAGGCTGGGTTCCATGGTTTCTGACTTCTTTTATATAGGTAGGGGCACTAGGCAAGGTTGCCCGCTCTCTCCATTCCTTTTCGCCCTGATGATGGAGCCCTTGGCTAGGGCCCTCCGGCGTTCAGAGGGGGTGCAGGCAATTCGGGTGGGATCAATAAGCGAGTGTATTGCATTATATGCCGATGATCTGCTTCTGTTTCTTAGAGACCCAGGTCCGTCTCTCAGAGCAGCGTTGCAGATTTTGGATAGATTCGCCACTTTTTCGGGGTTACGTGTAAATTGGAGTAAATCATCTATATTACCATTGGGAAAAGAGGCAAAAAAATTGGCTGACGATTCACTGCCGTTGCAGTGGGTCTCCTCAGTCACGTACCTGGGGGGTTAAAGTCACAGCCAATGTCCACGATTATCTGTCTCTGAATCTCCTACCCTTGATTAATAGACTTAAACAAAAAACAGCGGTATGGAAGACCCTTCCTCTTTCCTTGATTGGGCGGGTCAGCCTAATAAAAATGAAATTTCTGTCAGTGATCCTATATTTTCTACGGCACTCCCGTGTGGATTCCCAAGGGATATTTTAAAACATTAAATAGTATCATTGGATCATTTATATGGTCCCCAAACTCTCCATGTATAAGTATCAAAGTATTACAGGAACCATGGGGTCAGGGGGGGTTGGCTCTGCCTGATTGGCAAAAATATTTTCTTGCTGGGCAGATGGTTTTTGCTAGGAGATGGTTGACGGCGGACTCTGGTGATTCTGCCACAGTAGTGGAGGCTGCACATCTGGGGTCGTACGAAAGTTTAAAGCTGGCTTTGTATAGAGGCCCGAAATCCTGTCTTCCCCTGACAGAATCTATGAAAACGACAATTAAGGCCTGGGAGTAGCCACTACTTTAATGTCTCCCAGTTACACAGGAATTACGCCCTCAGCTCCCCTATGGATGAACCCGAGGCTTCCACACTTTTTCTCCCTTCCTGACCCTATGATCTGGGCATGCAAAGGCATTAAGACTTTGAAGGACATTACCTGTGAGGGGGAACTTTGCACTTTCGATCAGTTAAAGGCCAGGTATGATCTTCCGAACTCCTTCTTTTTTCGTTATTTACAACTGAGGCATGCTTTTAGGGAACAAACTAGAGAGCAAAGGGTGGAATATCTACCTTCATCAATGGAGTCCATGTTAACAGAGGAGGACCTGACCAAACCGTTATCCTCGGTGTACAAATCCCTTTTTAAAAAAACTCCCCCAGGAATTACTAAATGTAGGGAGAGATGGGAAGGAGAGATTGCAGATATTCAGGGGGAAGACTGGGATGACATGTGGGACCATCCATTCAAACACCTAGTTTCAGCCAGGGATCGCTTAACTCATTTCAAGTTCCTGCACAGGATATACCTCACCCCGGCTAGGTTGTCCCGTATTTATCCATCAGCGAGTAGTCAATGCTGGCGATGCTCACATGCCCCAGCAGACGCAGAACATGTCTTCAGGGGCTGTGCACACATTCAAAGATTCTGGTCGGAAGTAACAGAGTGTCTGGCAGAGGTATTGAGTATACCGATTCCATTAACACCTAGAGTATGTTTGATAGGACTGGTAGAGGAGGTGGTCCCTTCCCGTGCGCAACGCACCCTACTTAATATTGGGTTATTGTATGGTAGAAAAGCTATATTACTGAACTGGAAAAAATCCAATGCCCCTACTTTATTATTTTGGAAAAAATTGATAAATTCGGTTATCCCTTTATACAGGGCAACCTACCACGCTAGAGGTTGTCCTAAGAAATTCTCGAAGGTATGGCAGGCGTGGCTGGACTCTACTGCTACAGTGAGTTAGAGGGGTATGCACTGTTTAGGAGGTAAGAAGTGATCTAAATAACATTCCATGCTGATTGTTGGTCGCTAATATATATAAAAACTATCTAGTGTGTTCTGTCCTATAATGCATAATAATAATATACACGGGGAGCTAAGAGAGGATGTTCTGATTAAACTGAAATTCATGATGCACAGTTTTTTATCTGCTACTATATGGCTGTTGTACGGGTGGAAGTGGGTGGGGGGAGGGGTAAGGGGAGGGGGAGAGTTTAAGTCTGGTTAGTTTTTCTTATCGGCCCTGCGAGGTCGGTTCGATTGGTATGTTGCCAATCGAAGTGTGTCTGTGACTGTATGTTTGTCTTTAAAATCAATAAAAAGAATTAAAAAAAAAAAAAAAAAGTCTGAAAACAATCTCAGACAATCCTTATAAAGCGCCAAATGTGTGTGCTTTTGTTTATTGTCTATTCGTATTTCATACATATTCCCTTCAGCCAGCAGGTGGCAAATATGAAAACGGATGCAACTAAACATCGTTTTTTTTTTTTGTTTTTTTTTAATAGAACACATAGGGAGTGTATTTATCAGTGCTTTCAACCAACATTTACTCAGCTATGTCTAATGTCTCGTACACACAATCGGACATTCCGACAACAAAATCCATGTTTTTTTTCTGACGGATGTTGGCTCAAACTTGTCTTACATACACACGGTCACACAGAGTTGATCGGAAATTCTGAATGTCAAGAGTGCGGTGATGTACAACACGTACAAAGGCACTAGAAAGAGGAAGTTCAATACCAAGTGCACCACCCTTTGGGCTCCTTCCGCTAATCTCCTGTTAGTAGAAGTTTGGTGACAGACGATTTGCGCTTTTCAGCCTCCTGCTTTCCGATCGTTACTGCTCTTCGGTTTGTGCTTGTGGGTTCGTATTTCTATTACATATTTGATCTTCAATGCATTCGTGTCCACTAGTTTCTGATTTTCCACTCTGGCCTTTCTGTTTTTCAGTGCTTCCTGTTAGTTTGTTCTGACCAGCCGACCATTTTAAAGCCATGAGGACCCTCACCCCGGACCAGAGGGTTTATAACTACCATCTGGCCAGAGCCAGAAGAGTGGTGGAGAACTTTTTCGGGATAATGGTTAGCCGGTTCCGCCTATTCCTTACGCCAATCAACATGGCGGAATATAAACTTAACCAGATAATCCTTGCATGCTGCATTCTACACAACTATTTAAGGAGAAATTCAATGAACTATGTGGCCTCAGTTGTGCCTGAGGCTGGACTTCAAGAAGAAACCCTGATGGCGCTTGAAGCTGGCCGTCCTGGCTTGCCCCCCCAAAGTGCCCGTGAAGTAAGACAGAAGTAGGCTGAGTACTTTGTGGGTAGGGGTGTCAGGGTACCATTGGCACCGAACCGGGGCGTCGGCGTACGCCTATGTGCCGGCGCGCTCCATTACGCGCTGTTCAGCAAATCCCTGTTGTTCCCGGGCGTCGGCGCGGCGCTAGGGCGCGCGCGGGTACGCGGTGCTTGTGCGCGCGCGCGTGTGCACGTGCGCGCGTACGGGCGTGCGCGCGTTCGCGATAGCGCCGGCTTGGAGCCAAAGTGCACATAAAAGTCCCCCTGTGCCTCTGGCACATTGCTGCTTCATCTCAGCTTCGTGATCCTTGTATTTGAACCTGATTGCTTGCTACCTATCTGACCCGGCTTGTCTGACCATCCGTCCTGCTCCAATCCGACCCGGCCTGTCCGACTATTCTTCTACTACCTGCCCGATACCGTTGCCGATCTCTGCCTGCCTACCGACTCTGCCTCTGCCTGCTGTTTTTGCCTGTCTCATATCCTTGCTGACCCGGATCGTCTGACCCTGCTTGTTCCTGTTTAGTCCTTGCTGTTGCACCTTCAGCCTCGGCTCCAGAGACCTCTGCATCTCCAAGTGTTCCAGTTTGCTGCCTCCAGTCTCACCTGATCTGCAGTCCAGCCATCCCTGTGGGATCTCTCATCACTTCAGCATCAGAGACTCAGCTCAACAGGCACTCCTACCCCACTGTGCTCAGGAGACCACTGTCCCCACTCCAGTGGCTCCTGAACCAGCGTTGTATGAGAGGTCTTCTCCTACAAGTCAGGCTCTACTACCAGGTACCTAACAGTACGAAGCAGCCATGTCTGAGCCTGCAGGAGATACCTCTCCATTGAAGGAGATATGCACACACCTGGCAGCTCTCACCCAAGCAGTGCAAGCCCTTCAGGACAACTATAACAGACTGGAGGGACAAGTTCAGAATCTTGCAGGGTCTAACCCTTCAACCTCCTCTTCAGCTGCTGCCCCAACACAGACTGTTCCAGGGCCTTCAGTGGTAATGCTCCCGCCTGAACCACGGGTCCCCGTTCCTGAAAGGTTCTCCGGAGACCGGGCTAAGTTTCGGGGTTTCCGCAATGCTTGCCAGCTCTTTTTTGCCTTACAGCCCAGAACCTTTTCGCTGGAAGCCACTAAAGTTGGATTTGTAATTTCCCTCCTACAAGGGGAACCACAGATCTGGGCACATCGTTTACTTGAAGGGGACTCTGCTCTAACTCAAACCTTATCCGCTTTCTTCCAAGCCATGGCACAATTATATGAGGATCCTCAACAGACTGCCACAGCCGAATCTGCTCTGCTCGCGCTCCAACAAGGCCGCAGACCTGCGGAGGACTATGTTACTGAATTCAGACGTTGGAGCGCGGACACCCAGTGGAATGACGCGGCTCTGCGTCATCAGTTCCGCATTGGACTGTCTGAAAGTTTAAAAGATGAACTTGCTCGAGTTGGTGTTCCAGATACCTTGGAGGCCTTGATCACCCTAACCATTCAGATCGATCGTCGCCTCCGAGAACGCCGATCTGAACGATCAGTTCAGCCAAACCGCCCGACCTGGATGACACCACGAGCCCCGATTCCTGCATCACGCTACTTACCTGTACCCAGTCCAAATTCAGTCAATGCCACACCAGATACCTCCGAACCAATGCAGTTAGGTCTGATGCGACCTGCCCTGTCTCCCGAAGAACGTGCCCGACGTCGACAATTAAATCTGTGTCTTTACTGTGGAGGAACCGGGCATTATGTCCATAATTGCCCAGTCAGAATAAGTAAGTGTTCATCTCCTATACTTACCAGTCTCTCTGCTTTATCTACAAATCCTACCCACCTTGCCATTCCTCTCTCGTTACAGCTTCAAGAAAGGACACTCCAAGTCAACGCAATTATTGACTCCGGGGCATGCAGCTGCTTTATAGACTTAAACTTTGCCAATCAGCACAACATCCCTTTACGGACTAAAGCCCATGGACTTTCTGTCTTTCTTGCCGATGGCTCCCGTATTAGATCCGGACAAGTGACACAAGAGACCCTGCCATTATCCGCCACAACTTCTTCTCAACACAAGGAATTGCTGATCCTTGACGCCATCACCTCCCCTATGTTTCCCATTATCCTGGGCATTCCCTGGCTACAAGCCCACAATCCACACATCCACTGGGCATCAGGAGAAGTAAAATTTCTGTCATCCTACTGCCAGGAATACTGTTTGGCGAAAGATTCGGATCCCCAAGCTACCCTGCTTTGCCTGGACTCCGACCAGACAAATTGTCAGGTCATTCCCAAACACTATCATGACTACATTGATGTCTTCAGCAAAAAGGGGGCAGATTCTCTTCCACCTCATCGTCCCTACGATTGTCCCATCGAATTGCTGCCAGGATCCGAAATTCCCTTTGGACGCATCTTTCCCCTATCTGAGAAGGAACAAGAAGTGTTGAAAACATATATAGATGAAAACTTGGCCAAAGGATTCATTCGCCATTCTACTTCTCCAGCAGGTGCGGGAATATTCTTTGTTACTAAGAAGGACAAATCTCTCCGCCCGTGTATTGACTACCGAGAATTGAATAAAATCACGGTCAAAAATCGTTATCCTCTACCCTTGATACCTGAACTGTTCCAGAAATTAAGGACTGCCGTCATTTTTTCTAAGCTTGATCTAAGAGGGGCCTATAATCTGATCCGCATTCGGGCTGGGCATGAGTGGAAAACAGCTTTTCGGACCCGATTCGGGCATTATGAATATTTAGTCATGCCCTTTGGACTCTGCAATGCCCCTGCGACCTTTCAACACCTAATTAATGATGTGCTTAGAGACTTTTTAGATCTGTTCGTGATCGCATATCTAGACGATATTTTGATCTTTTCAGAATCCCTAGAGCTCCATCGGAAACATGTTTGCCAAGTGTTGGATCGTCTCCGCTTACACAGACTTTATGCAAAGGCGGAGAAATGCGAGTTTGAACAACAGAGCATCCAATTCTTGGGCTTGATTATCTCCTCAACTGGCATCAAGATGGACCCACAGAAGGTTTCTGCCGTTCTGGACTGGCCGGTACCCCTGGACAAGAAAGGGGTTCAGCGATTCATCGGGTTCGCAAACTTTTACAGGAAGTTTATCAAGGGTTTCTCTGCAATAATCGCACCAATCACACAACTGACCAAACAGAATACCCGTTTTTCCTGGAATCATCTAGCCCAAGAGGCTTTTGAGAACCTCAAGAGACTTTTTACCTCAGCACCTATTCTCAGTCACCCTGAACCATCCTTGCCATTCATTTTAGAAGTGGACGCTTCGGAGATAGCGGTCGGTGCGATACTCTCGCAACGAAAGGGCAGTAAGGATGTTATGCACCCCCTAGGGTTCTTCTCCCGAAAACTCTCCTCGGCGGAGAGAAACTATGATGTCGGTGATCGGGAGCTTCTTGCCATCAAGACTGCATTAGAGGAGTGGAGGTACCTGCTGGAGGGGGCTGTGCATCCAGTGCTAATTTATACTGATCACAAGAATTTAGAATATTTACGATCTGCTAAAAGACTAAAACCCCGTCAAGCCCGTTGGGCGCTGTTTTTCTCACGCTTTTCCTTCCACATTACGTATCGGCCAGGTTCAAGAAATGTCAAACCAGACGCATTATCACGAATGCATGACAACCCAAGGGACTTATCTGCTCCGGACACCATTTTACCTGCAAACAATTTTTTTGCTCATACAAACTGATCTTCTCTCTCAGATTAAGGAAGCATCTTCTGAATCAGCCAGACCCACAGGGTTTACCTTAAGTAGCAAGGACGGACTGTTCTGGAAAGGTAGCCAAATTTTTGTTCCTGAGGAGGTTCGGGTCAAGGTCTTGGCACTCCTGCACGATCACCCACTGGCAGGTCACTTTGGGGTTCGTAAAACCCTGGAATTGGTACAGCGTACCTTTTGGTGGCCCAATTTAAAGGACTTTTGTGAGAAGTATGTCAAATCTTGCCCTATCTGTACCCAGAATAAGACTTCCAGGAGTCGAGCTTGGGGCCTGTTAAAACCTTTACCAGTACCCGATAGGCCCTGGAAGATGATATCCATGGACTTTGTTGTAGAGCTTCCATGTTCTGAGGGGTGTTCTGCTATCTTCGTGGTAGTAGACCGTTTTACCAAGATGGCCCATTTTCTTCCATTAAAAGGAACTCCGTCAGCTATTGAAACGGCTCACATCTTCATTAAGGAAATCATTAGACTTCACGGAATCCCTGTAAACATAACCTCTGACAGAGGGGTACAATTTACCTCACGTTTCCGGAGAGCCTTGTGTGAGTCTTTAAAAATTAAACTGGCCTTGTCTTCGGCCTATCACCCTCAGACCAATGGTCAGACGGAGAGGACCAATCAGACTCTTGAGCAGTATATCAGATGTTTTACTTCTTTCTCCCAAGATGATTGGGTATCCTTGCTGCCTTTGGCAGAATTTGCCTACAACAATGCCAAACATTCAGACACCGGTCAATCCCCCTTTTTCGCTAATTATGGTTTCCATCTAACCTTTCTACCCGATTTCCTTCCAGAGTCCTCAGTCCCGGCAGTACAGAGTACGGTAGACTTCATCAATCATAACAACCAGATGTTGCAGGAAGCAGTATCCAAGGCTCAGGCGGACAGCAAGAGGATCTTTGACCGGAAGAGAAGAGGGGAATTGAAGCTTCAGCTTGGCGATCAGGTATGGCTATCTACAAGTAATATCAAACTAGCATGTCCTTCTAAGAAGTTGGCACCTAGATTTATGGGACCATTTCCGGTTAAAAGAAAGATCAATGAAGTTTTGTATGAACTAACTTTGCCTGACTCTCTTAAAATACACCCCGTGTTTCATGTGTCATTGCTCAAACCTGCTGTACCTGATCCCTTCCCCGATAGAGGAACTAGACCTCCTGAACCTCTTGTGATTGATGGCAACGAGGAATTTGAGGTCGAGGCTATCCTTGATTGCAGGAAAAGACAATGGCAGATCCAGTTCCTAATTAAGTGGAGGGGCTACGGCCCAGAAAGTAATTCATGGGAACCAGATAGTAATGTGCATGCTAGGCGTTTAGTGCGAGCCTATTTTTCTAACCATCCGGAAAAGAAAAGGCTTTTGGGCACCCGGAGGTTGTCCCTTGGGGGGGGCAATGTCAGGGTACCATTGGCACCGAACCGGGGCGTCGGCGTACGCCTATGCGCCGGCGCGCTCCGTTACGCGCTGTTCAGCAAATCCCTGTTGTTCCCGGGCGTCGGCGCGGCGCTAGGGCGCGCGCGGGTACGCGGCGCTTGTGCGCGCGTGTGCACGTGCGCGCGTACGGGCATGCGCGCGTTCGCGATAGCGCCGGCTTGGCGCCAAAGTGCACATAAAAGTCCCCCTGTGCCTCTGGCACATTGCTGCTTCGTCTCAGCTTCGTGATCCTTGTATTTGAACCTGATTGCTTGCTACCTATCTGACCCGGCTTGTCTGACCATCCATCCTGCTCCAATCCGACCCGGCCTGTCCGACTATTCTTCTACTACCTGCCCAATACCGTTGCCGATCTCTGCCTGCCTACCGACTCTGCCTCTGCCTGCTGTTTTTGCCTGTCTCATATCCTTGCTGACCCGGATCATCTGACCCTGCTTGTTCCTGTTTAGTCCTTGCTGTTGCACCTTCAGCCTCGGCTCCAGAGACCTCTGCATCTCCAAGTGTTCCAGTTTGCTGCCTCCAGTCTCACCTGATCTGCAGTCCAGCCATCCCTGTGGGATCTCTCATCACTTCAGCATCAGAGACTCAGCTCAACAGGCACTCCTACCCCACTGTGCTCAGGAGACCACTGTCCCCACTCCAGTGGCTCCTGAACCAGCGTTGTATGAGAGGTCTTCTCCTACAAGTCAGGCTCTACTACCAGGTACCTAACAAGGGGGCCATTGATATGCCAGAAATGGTTTATGAAACATTTTATCAACAATTTTTGAACTCAAACTGAAAGAAGATTTCCTTTGATTTACTGCCTGGGTTTCTTTTAGCTGTCTCCTAGGTTCTCCAATGGGCTTTTGTTTTTGGACATTTTCTTCAACAGTGCAAATGTAATTTATTTGATACATGAGGTGACAATCTCTTCTTCAGCGAACTATTATTATGTTGTGGGTCTGCTACACACACCTTGTTTTTGTTGTTAATGTATGTAATGCATTACTGACAAAAATATTCATCATTTTCAGCACCATGAATTAATTTTGTGGAGTCATGAAAATGGCATGATTGTGGCAAATTAGAAAGCACTGTGGGAGTTATTTACTAAAGGCAAATCCACTTTGCACTCCAACACTTAAAAGTGCACATGAAACTGCATTGAAACTGCACTTGTAGTGCAAAGTGGATTTGCCTTTAGTAAATAACCCCCATTGTCACTGTAAACACCAACTTACTACAAAAATTGCTATTGAGCATTGAAAGCAGAAGGCACACATTGTTGAGTATAAAACATTTTACTCAAAGCACATTCACATGTGCGTTAGAAAAGGGTTTTTGAACAAACCAACATCTTTGGTGTATATATTTTTGTTCACATTGTGAAGATCCTTTTTTTGGTTAAACAGCCATGTTTCAAAGCATAACATACACAACTCAGGAACTTACAAAGTTCAACTTTGATAAAGTGAAGGCAATATCAGACATGAGTATGTCCAAAATGTGTTGATATTGCCTTCATAAGATGGGGTGATGCCACCCCTGTAAAAGCCAAATTTTGAAGATGCACACAAATTGGGATTTAAACTGGGGATTTCCCTCCTGATACCATGCCTAATGTCAACATGTGCTAGCTCCCATCATGGGGGATCAATGGACGTGTTTTGGGGGTACAACCCCTTCCTCTCACCTAATTGAGTTGAGAGGAAGGGGTTACACCCACAATACACATACATTGATATCCCCTGATGGCAGATAACACATGTTGACACACTGTGCGCATCTTCAAAATTTGGCTTTTCAAATACTTTACAACTTTTTTTAAATTCAAAAATACATAATAAAATGGTACAATTTTGTTGTTTGTTATATTCTGCCTAAAACATCAATGATGTTCTTCTTTCTTTTTTTTTTGAACATCACTGATGCTTTCCTTTATATTTTCTAAATCACGATTGCACCCCATTCTCTCCCCGATGAGGATCTGGGCACTTTCACTGGTGAAATGAGATTCTTCTTCCACAACATCCACATCACCTAAAGGAAAAAAACACAACATGTATTAGAAATATGCAGGCCATAGATCTCTTACCTGAAGCTGTGGTCTGACACACTCACCTGTTGTGGTGACAATTTCGTCCACTTCATAAACCTCTCCCTCCACATCCTCTGCTTGTGGTGTGGGAATTTCCCCTTCTTTAGGAGGTGGGGGGTCCCTGGTGTCCTCAGATGTCCCAAGTCTTTTCTCCCCTATGTAAATAAAAAAATAGGTATACTTAGCACACAGATATTGGAGGGCAGAAATAGGAATATGAAACATTGCTTGGAAGTGTCATACAATTGTCCCTTTTGGCAGAGTTCCAAGCTGAAGAATATTTTATTTCCTTTCTAAAGCTGGAATATTTCCCTTTTTTGTTAAAGTATCACACATGGAGACACCCCTATAGTATCCACTGGAGCACCTGTATAGGACACCCTAAAAAGTTTGTTCTGGTGTCCCACACTAGTGCTCCTGCGTCCAGATGTGTAAACAGCTGCTGAGTGTCCTCTCCTTAAACAGAATCAAGTTTACATTTTTCATTGTAGTTACAAACCCATCTAGACAACAAACTTATTTTAATACAAATAGGCATGAACAAACGAAGTTAACCTGTATCTGCCAAAAACATCTTAAAGTGGGCGAACGACCAATTACTGTGCCCATGAACATGAAAGTAGCCATTTTAAAATGTACAACAGTAAAGAAAAGCACATGGGGCAGCACGAACGTTAAGAAGAAGAATAGGAACACACGACAAAATACTTACTTTTTTGCAGGACTCTCTTGATTCTTCTGTACTGATCCTGCTCCCTCAATTTGAGGTCTGACCGTTTCCTCAGTTGATCCTTGGATCGAAGTACCCCAAAATTCCTGTGCAGACTCTTCACAACTTTAGGCATGATCTTGGCCTTTCTCACATTTGGGTTTGGGTAAGGTCCATGCTTCCCGTCACAGTCGGCCCTCTTCAAGATGTCCACCATCTCCACCACCTCTACAAAGGACATATTTAAGGCCTTCAATCTCCTCCGGGATTGTGAGGCTCGGGGCTCCGGCCTTTCGTTGTTGCTGCTCTCCTCTACATACACTTGTTGTCTCTCTGCTATGTGCTCTCCCACTATGCCAAAAGAGAAGGGGCGGGAAATAGACTACAAAAAATGTCAGGCGATCACAGCATCACTCAGTCTCAGGTGTGAGAGGGAGGAGGAGCTGCTGACTAAGATGGGCGCTCCGTGAGTCTGTGAGTCTGACATGCTGCAGCTGAGGAAAGGATCGCTTTGAACAGAGGGCTGGTGATGATATGCAACCCAGAAAATCCTAATTAAATCTGCTGTGCAGTGTTTGCTGTGCTTGCTGCTTGCTGCTGCTTCTGAGATACCTGCTTCTAATAGGGACAAGAGAGAGGCAATTCGAATCCTGGAAGATTAGGAGGATATCCTGTGGGGTGCCGCTGATCCGATCTGAGGATAAGCTGGATAAGCGGGAGTGGGTCCAGGCGTAAGCTTCGGCGTGAGCCGATAGCAGAGGTCGTTCGCTTTGGGACCCCCCTCCGACGTCAGCTTTTGATGTATGGTATGAAGCCTGTTTTAAATATTGAATAATACTGAATAATATTGAAGAACTTCAATAATGATTTAAAAGGTAGTGCTGGGAGAAAAAGCAAAACAAAGTAACATAGAAAAAGACTGTATAGTATACCGTGGAATATATTGATGATTGTAAAAGGGATTGCTTTCCGTGCTTATTAGTAATTATATAATAAACCCAACATAACCAAATAAATCTAAATCCAGAGGGAAGAATAGAACTGAATTGTGGGGTATTTTACCCCCCTTGTGTTTTTTTTTTGGTTTTGTTTGTCCACGGTATTACTAGGATTATAGGTTATCTTACAATTCTTTGAGTACAAGTATGGCACCCAAGAAAAGTAATAAAACACCGCAACCTTTAAGGAGTAAAAAATACAAAAAGGAAAATGTTAATAAAAGTACTACAGGGGCTCAAACAACGCAAATAACAGATATCAAAGAGTTTTTTCAGCAATTACAATTACAATTTCCCCAAACATTACAAACATTACAGATATCACAGGAGCTATTAAATATTGTGGAATCATCCACAACATCAGGGTCATCAGGGGAGGAACAAACGAACCACTCTAGAAATAGCTCACCAATACACACAACTAGACAATTGATAGGACAGAAGGAAGAAGATAAAGAAAAATGGGACATGAGAACATACATCTGCTCTCTTCCAACTAGGGCAGATATGGATCAATATGTACACAAATTGGAAAAGTCATATAAAATAGAAATACAGGAGATTAACCACTTAACAACCGGCCCATAGCCAAATGACGGCTACAGGGCGGTTGCTTAACTCTGGGAGGGCGTCCAGGGACGTCCTCCCAGAATTCTGCTCTCGCGCGCCCCCTAGGGCGCGCACTCGAGAGCATCCGTGACCGCCGGGTCCAGAGGACCCGGCGCATCACGGATCCCGGTAAATGGCCGCTGATCGCGGCCGTTTACCATGTGATTGCGCCGTCAAATGACGGTGCGATCCCATGTAAACAAACCGGCGTCATCAGATGACGCCGGTTCCTCTCCTCCCCTCCTGTGTACCGATCGGTACACTGTGAGCGGAGAGGGGGATGGATGGATGGCTGCAGCGTTGTGGGCTGGATGTGTAGTCCCCTCAGCGCTGCACAGTGACATCCAGCCATCCATCCATCCATGCTCAGCCATCCCCACTACTCTGCATGCCCTGCAAAGCTGTGCAATACTCTGCAATGCCCCACAATACTCTGCCATTCCCCGCAATACCCCTGCCATACTCTACCATACCCCGCAATACCCCTGCAATACTCTGCCATACCCCGCAATACCCCTGCAATACTCTGCTATACCCTGGAATATCCCGCAATACTCTGCTATACCCTGGAATATCCCGCAATACTCTGCTATACCCTGGAATACCCCGCAATACTCTGCTATACCCTGGAATACCCCGCAATACTCTGCCATACCCTGGAATACCCCGCAATACTCTGCCATACCCTGGAATACCCCGCAATACTCTGCCATACCCTGCAATACCCTGAAATATCCTGCATTACTCTGCCATACCCCGTAATACCCAGCCATACTCTGCAATACTCTGTGATACCCAGCCATACTCTGCAATACTCTGTGATACCCAGCCATACTCTGCCATACTCTGCCATACCCAGCCATGCTCTGCAATACCCCGCAAAAATCTGCAATACTCTGCCATATCCCGCAATACTCTGCCATACCCAGCCATACTCTGCTATACCCAGCAATACCCAGCCATACTCTGCAATACTCGGTGATACCCAGCCATACTCTGCCATACCCAGTCATACTCGGCGATACTCTGCAATACCCAGCCATGCTCAGCCATACTCAGCCATGCTCACCCATACCCAGCCATGCTCAGCCATACCCAGCCATGCTCAGCCATACCCAGCCATGCTCAGCCATACCCAGCCTCTGTATGTGGCCAGGCTGTGGAAGTCTCACACATGTGGTATCGCCTTACTCAGGAGTAGGAGAATCTATTTTGGGGTGTCATTTTTGGTATGTACATGTTATGTGTTGGAAATATTGTATAAATGGACAACTTTGTGTTAAAAAAAAAAAGCGTTTTAACCACTTCCCGCCTTCCGTCATACGACGTCCTTGACTTTGTGCGGGGATATCTGAATGATGGGTGCAGCTACAGGCATCATTCAGATATCAGCTTTTTCAGCCAGCGATTCCCTACACCATAAGAATGATCATAGCGGCAGTTCCACTGCTTGATCGTTCTTACGGGAGGCGAGAGGGGACGTCCCCCCCTCCCGCCGCCCTCCGGTGCTTCTACCGACTCACCGCTACGATCGAAGCCAGGATCTTTTTTTTTTTTTTATTTCAGGCACAGCCTAGAGGTGAGATGTGGGGTCTTATATGCCAATAAATACATAGGAAGATATTAGCTGGAACTGAGGGAATGTGAGAGGGAGTGGAAGGGAGAGTGGGGGTTGATGGGTAGGACATGGAGGTGTGAGGGAGAGAGTAGGGAAAAGAAAGGAAAAAGAGGAAAGATACATATATTTTTTGCAAGTATCTAAGTTAATACACTGGGTAATTATTGATATGCACTTGGTAACATGGAATATTTGTAATTATAGGTAAATTATAAACATAAACATTTTTTTTTTTTTTTTTTTAAACATGCTTGCATAACTAGGGTAATATATATGATATCTACACATATACACATATATCAATATATATAAACATATATTTATATTAATAAATAATCACAACATATTATAATATACAAAATACAGGAGGTATTTCATGGGAGTGGAATATTAAGTGAAAATATGCACAATTTTTTTTTCTCTCTTTCCTCTTCTCTCCCTTAATAGAAAGTGTGGATATTTGATGTTTTAATAATAATCATAATTTGGTATGGGGTAATTAGATGTAATACTTATATATTATACACTTGGGGTATGGGTAACCTGGTGGGGGGGGGGGGGGAGGAGACGATAAATGCATGGGGTAATGTGATTTGAAATGTATTTTGTGGGTCACTGTCTAAAAGGGATATGCACTTTGTATTATGGTATATTTTAGATGTAATACTTATATATTATACACTTGGGGTATGGGTAACCTGGTGGGGGGATGGGAAGGAGACGATAAATGCATGGGGTAATGTGATTTGAAATGTATTTTGTGGGTCACTGTCTAAAAGGGATATGCACTTTGTATTATGGTATATTTTAGATGTAATACTTATATATTATACACTTGGGGTATGGGTAACCTGGTGGGGGGGATGGGAAGGAGACGATAAATGCATGGGGTAATGTGATTTGAAATGTATTTTGTGGGTCACTGTCTAAAAGGGATATGCACTTTGTATTATGGTATATTTTAGAGTTAATTATAAGGAAATTATAAACCCACACTATGGGTAATGGGGTTTCTTTTTTTTTTCCCTCTGGCCCCACCATCCCCTGGTTATCCATGTGCTTTAACGGAGACTGGGGAAGAAAAATATAGAAATAATAAGAGGATTTATATAGTTTATAATAGGAGTAGAATAAAGGAAAAGCAGTAAACTGTTCCAAAAAAAAGTAAGGAAATAGAAATGCAGCATGGGGTAAACAGACAGGCGGCAGATCTAAAACAGCAGCTCCGGTTTCCCCTCATTAGGGATCTTACTTCAGTAAGATAGACTTTTTAGAAGTCAAGATAGATATAGGATAGAGTGTGTGGAGTGATAGGTTGAATATTATTGAGTGAACTGATTGGTGAAGACTGAGTGGTGAAAGAACGATAGAGATAGGATAGAGTGAGTGACTAGGTAGATTCTGTGAGACTGAATGGAGGGGGGTGGGAAGAGTGGGGTGTAAGGAATAATTTTTTTTTTTTCTATTTTATGTTCCCTTGTATTTTTCCTTCTCCGTATTCTAAAATGGGGGGGGGGGGGGGGGGTTAAATTTTGTTCTTTTACTGCAAGAGGCCTTAATTCCCCTACAAAAAGAAATCAAATCTTAAATTTATTCCATAAACAAAAGATAGATATTATTTTATTTCAAGAAACACATTTTTCGTTCAAGATCACATTCCGAAAATAAACAATAGGAATGATGTTACTTGGATCCTTGATACATTTTCATATTCCAAATTAAGAGGTGTATCCATTGCATTCCATAGGAATATACCTCATCAAATAGTACAAAGTTATAAGGGTAAGGATGGTAGATATTTGGTTATAAAGGTAATGATATATGGAAACATTTTTACAATTATTAATCTTTATATACGAAATTATGGTCAAATTGAAAGAGGGAAGAAGGCTCTGTCAAATGCAATGGAGAAAGCAGAAGGAACAATAATATTGGGTGGTGATTTTAATTTTATAATGGATACAAAAATGGACACTACAAATACCCATACCTAAAGAAAGAATAACCAATTAAAGGGATTTAAAGATTTATTGGGGGAATATCAAATGGTAGATATTTGGAGGGCTCAACATCTAACGGAAAAGAATTATTCATATTATTCATATACATGATTCATATCATAGAATAGATTACTTATTTATAAATCGAGCAGGTATGATGACTCCCTCAACAGATATAGGTGGATTCCTATGGTCAGATCATGCCCCGATATATTTGGAACTTAAGATAAGCGAACATAAAAAAACGAGGGGGATATGGAGGTTAAATGGTAATTTAATTAAAGACAAAGATTGTGAAAGCGATATCAGAAAAGCAATAAAGGAATTTTTATTAATACACGAAAAAGATGAAACAATTCCCATGCAATGGGAAGCATTAAAATGTGTGTTGCGGGGGTTGTTCATCAAGCACGGCTCAAGATTAAAAAAAGATAAAGAGAAAAAGAAACTTCATCTTATGATAGAAATTGAAAATTTGGAAAAAAAACATAAACAGAGTGTTAAGGAATCCCTTCGAATAAGGGATAAAAACAGAACACAATGGTATCAATATGGAAACAAAACTGGTAAAATACTAGCTGAAACAATAAGAGAACAGCAATCCATGACCTCCATAGTAAAAATCTTAAGAACAAATGGGGATCTAATTTACGACCCAATAGAAATATCTAAAACGTTCCATACATACTATTCCAGACTGTATAACATTAATAAACAACAAGGGAGCAGAGAAAAGGAAAATAATAGGGAACAGATTAGAAAATATATAGAGGAAACAGCTTTACCCAGATTTTCTGAGGAAACAATTGAAGATCTAGAAAAAGAAATATCATCAGAAGAGATTCAGCAAGCCATTGCTGAGCTGGTCCCGGGAAAAAGCCTGTGGCCAGATGGATATACTTCTAGATTCTATAAAGAATTCCTATCCTTAAAAAAAATATAACTCTATATCCAATACACAAATCTTTGTCCCACAAAGTACAGAAGCTCATATAGTATTGATACCAAAGCCAGAGAAATACCATACATTATGTAATAATTACAGACCAATTTCATTGACCAACATAGATATAAGACTATATTCAAAAATTATCGCTAATAGAATATCTTGCCTAAGCATATAAAGTTAGATCAAACTGGGTTCATGAAGGGAAGAGAGACTAGGGATAATATAATAAAAACTTGCACATTGTGGAATATGTTCAGAGAACCGCCATCCCAACATGTCTTCTGGCCGTTGATGCGGAAAAAGCATTTGACAGAGTGGGATGGCGGTTCTTGGAGGAAACACTAATCCAGATAGGAATGGGTCCCAAAATGCTTAGTAGGATCCTTGCATTGTACTCCAACTCAAGAGCTAAGGTAAGAGTAAATGGAATATTATCAGAATATATAAAAATATCAAATGGAACCCGACAGGGATGTTCCCTTTCCTCTATGATATATATATTGGTAATGGAACATCTTATCACGGCAATAAGAAAAAATAAGGATATTAATGGGATAAAGATCAAAGATATAGAATATAAGACAGTCGTATATGCAGACGATTTGTTAATATATGTAACTAATCCTATCATAACAATTCCAAACTTAATAAAAGAATTTAAAAGATTTGGGGAATTGAGTAACTTTAAAATTAATTATGATAAATCAGAGGTACTGAATATATCATTATTAAAAAAAAACATACACACTTTTGCAAAAAGATTTTCCATTTAAATAGAATCAAGAAGCAATTAAATATCTAGGAATATTTATTCCGAAGGACCTGAATCAACTACAGGAGCTGAATTACAATGCAATGATCCGAAAAGTAATTAAACTATTACAAAAATTTGATAAAATAACATATTCATGGATGGGAAGAATTAACATAATAAAAATTGATATATTACCAAAGATATTATACATTTTTCAAACAGTTCCCCTAGTCCCTCCTAAGAAACTGATGATGGAACTGAGAAAAGCAATGGTGAGCTTTATTTGGGCTCATCAAACCCCTCGAATAAAAAGAGAAATTTTAATTAGAAATTAAAAAAATGGAGGTTTAGCATTACCAGATTTTACAAAATACTTACAAGCAGCGCCATTAACTAGCATTATTGATTGGCATCATAATAAGTAAACTAAACAATGGGTAAATCTAGAAGAGGAATTAATAGGACCACAACTTAGGTTCCTGCCTTGGATTAAACCCCATTTAAGACCAAAGAAGAAAGAATTAACAATTTTTGTAAATGCTACATTAAAAACATGGGATACTATAATAAAAAGGGGGAAACTTTCCACTATGACTGGTCCTATGACACCTTTGTTCTCCAACCCTGAATTTCCACCAGCTTTAGAAACCACAAATGACTTAAACTGGAATATTTTGGAGAACGCAAGAGTGGAACAGATCCTAGTGAATGGTAAACGACCAAAATTGCAGGACTTGGGGCCTGAATATAAAAGCAAATGGTTACAATATTATCAATTAAAGACATTCATTGAGTTAAAAATACCTTTGATAAATAGACCAAAAACAAAATTTGAAAAAATATTAGTAGAGGAACAAGAACCAACTAAAAAACTATCAAAGATATATAACTTATTACTCCCCTCTGGTTCCCTTAGAGAATTAATAGGAATGAAGAAATGGGAAAAGGAAATAGAAAATCCTATATCAGAGGAGGAATGGGAGAAAATCTTTGAAATACTACATAAAACATCTATAGTAAATAAATATCAAGAAAGAAATTATAAGATCGCAATGAGATGGTATTGGAGCCCAGTAGCTTTAAATATAGTTAACAAAGTTAATACAGAAACGTGTTGGAGATGTAAGGTAGAAAAAAGGACTATGGATCATGTATGGTACAGTTGTCAAGGAGTGAGGAGCTTCTGGGACAAAATATTTGAGATATATCAGAAAGTGTCAGGAGTAGAAAGGAGTCCAAATATAAGCACCCCGTTGTTCTCCCTTACATCAGATACAATAAGGGTAACCAAAATAGATATTCTTCACCACATGACAACTGCAGCTAGAACAATTATAGCGCGAAATTGGAAAAAAACAAATAAGCCAACTGTGTTGGAATGGATATGTGAAATGAACGAAATTGAATATTTGGAAAAACAGATAAGAGAAGAAGGGTATGTAGGGGGTCAGATGCCAGAAATATGGCAAAAATGGGAGGAATTTCGGTCCTCAAATAGACTGATGGAGTATTTATAACTGGAGGGGAATGGGAAGGATATGGGATGAAAGGGAAGGAAGAAGGGGGAGGAAAGGAAAAAAGAAAAAAAAAAGGGGGAGGGAATTTTTTTTTTTTTGGATGTATGTATGAGCAATAGGAAATGAATGTTTTGAGGTATGTATGAGTAATAGGAATTTAGTTAGATGATTCTATAGAAACAGGAGGAAGTGGGTATCATTAAGATTATTTATTATGTAAAAAGAATTTTTAATGTATGTATTTTTGAAGATGGTATGATGTGTATTACTTGTCTTTTTTTTAAAAATTAATAAAAAGAAGATTAATAACAAAAAATGTCAGGGGCGGGCGGAGTTTCACGCGTGCATAGTGTATATCAAGCGTAAACACGCGTGCGTCGTACGTACGATCTGTGAGCGGAGGACAAAGTAATGGAAGTGACGATCGTTATAACGAAGGTGCAATTTTAAGTTGGTGGATCAGTGGCCTATACTGCTTATAGATTGAGGCCTATATTGGGTCAAGATTAGGAGAGTTTCGCCTGACATTAGGGTTTGTCTTGTGTTGTGTCTTGCAGAGAAATTGGATCTATTCAACGATGAGGACTTTATCCCCATATTCATTGATATGTACAGGGAGCTGCCCTGTCTGTGGCAGGTAAACCACCCCTTTTATAATAATAAACCAAAGAGGAAGGCAGCGCTGGATCAATTGCTGGAATTTGTGAAGCCGGTGATCCCCACGGCAGACATCCCCTATTTGAAAGCCCTAAATGGTGAAATGAGGAGCACTTATAATAGGGAGCGCAAGAAGGTCCAGGATTCCCTGAGATCAGGGCTGCAGCAGATGACATTTATGTTCCCAGGCTGTGGTACTATGACAGACTGCATTTTCTGGCAGGCCAGACTGAACCCAGGCCAGCACTCTTCAGTCTTCCTTCAAGGCTCACCCCCCCCCCCCCCAGTTGAGGCTTACGACGACCAACCTGGGCCTTCCAGGTAGCAACATGTGGAGGAGCCCAGCTTGAGTCAGGTATAGCATTCTTCAAAATATTTCTGTTTGTCAAATTAATGATGTTAAATATATGTTAGTTTTGATAACTAATTTCTGATTTCACAAAGTGTTTTACATATCAATAGACAGTAGTGGCCACAAATGATTGGGAGAAGAATGAAAAATGCTGGGATCAGAATGATAGTCTTTTCTATTTATTAACATTCAATTTGCAACAGTCATGAGCTGAAAATTGTGTGTGATTGATGAACCAAAAACGAAAATGATGTCCCTTTTTCATACACAGGAAAGTCTCAGCCAGGAGGAGGCCGTGGAATGTGGCAGCCAGGAGGTGGTGGGGGTAAGTGGCAGGCAGGAGGTGGCCGAGCCCAGTAGCCTGCCCGAATCCCAGGTCCCTCCCCTCGGCCTTCCACAAAAAAGTGCCAGGAAGAGGAGTAAGCTGAAGGAGGCAGCAATTGGCCTATTTCTGAAGGCTACTGCGGCCCTCAGAAACCCCCCAGTGTTCAAGATGACTATGCCTACATGACAGCCTGCAAAATGCTGCAAATGGAGGAGGGTCAACGCCTCTTATGTGAGGAAGTTATGTTACAAGTCCTAAATAAGGGGTTGAGGGGCGAACTCACAAGCCAAAGCCACGTTTGTGAGTTCAACCATGGTACTCCTCCTCCTCCACCTCCTGCCACAACTCCAACACCAGAGCCACAGCCTGGAAGGAAGCGTCTAAGGAAGACAAGAGAGTGATGGCCTGGGTTCAGTCAGGTCTGGCAAAAGACGCAGGCTGTGGTATGACCACAGCCTGGGGACAGATATGTCATCTGCTGCTGTACCTGATCTCTTGTAGTCCTGGACCGGATTGTGCTCACTATTATATGGACTCCTCAGGCCACCAATTTTGACTGTAAAATAATTGATGTGTGCCCTGGGGTACAAAGGCTTTGCAACTTTGCAGCAGTTTCTCCAGCGTTGCCTTCCTCTTTATTTTGTTATGACCCAAAATAAATGGCTATTTCTTTTTCACAAATACTTGGCTTTGTGTTTTAGTTCAAAAAGGACAGTTTGTTTGTTAGTAGGCAGGTACATGTCAAAAATACAAGGTCAAATTAACAAGCGACACCAACCAACCTCCTTGAGGTAAAAAAATACAAGATAATAATGGTGTTGTGGTAACTTGACACACAAAACAGGAAATAATATTATGGAGAGCAGTAGAAAAAAATGCAGATCTTGATAAAAAAAAGAAAAAAAAAACATTATTATGGAGATGTGACGAAAAACAAAATTAATATTATTCATGAGATCACGAGAAATAATAAATAAATCAGTTTGTGAGAACTCTGTGTGAATATGGTGAAAAGAGGATGTAGGTGTGGCGCTGTTCTAATTAGGCAATATACGATTTCCCCTTTTGTGGTATTTTGCTATCTTTGCACCCTTTGCAGTGTACCAGAGCATGTATTATAGGAATGAGACAGTATAGGGGAAAGGGACCATACCAAGGGGATAGTCAAAAAAACATTTCTTACAGTAAAAATCAATTCTTATGCCCCGTACACACGGTCGGATTTTCCAATGGAAAATGTCCGATTGGAGCGTGTTGTCGAAAATTCTGACCGTGTGTGGGCTCCATCGGACATTTTCCATTGGATTTTCCAACACACAAAGTTTGAGAGCAGGATATAAAATTTTCCGACAACAAAATCCGTTGTCGGAAATTCCGATCATGTGTACACAAATCCGACGGACAAAGTGCCATGCATGCTCAGAATAAATAAAGAGATGAAAGCTATTGGCCACTGCCCCTTTTATAGTCCCGACGTACGTGTTTTACGTCACCGCGTTTAGAACGATCGGGGCTGGAGGAGTTTCACGCATGCATAGTGTATATAAAGCCTAAACACGCGTGCGTCGTACGTACGATCTGTGAGCGGAGGACGAAGTAATGGAAGTGACGATCGTTATAACGAAGGTGCAGTTTTAAGTTGGTGGATCAGTGGCCTATACTGCTTATAGATTGAGGCCTATATTGGGTCAAGATTAGGAGAGTTTCGCCTGACATTAGGGTTTGTCTTGTGTTGTGTCTTGCAGAGAAAATGGAACAATTCAACGATGAGGACTTTATCCCCATATTCATTGATATGTACAGGGAGCTGCCCTGTCTGTGGCAGGTAAACCACCCCTTTTATAATAATAAACCAAAGAGGAAGGCAGCGCTGGATCAATTGCTGGAATTTGTGAAGCCGGTGATCCCCACGGCAGACATCCCCTATTTGAAAGCCCTAAATGGTGAAATGAGGAGCACTTATAATAGGGAGCGCAAGAGGGTCCAGGATTCCCTGAGATCAGGAGCTGCAGCAGATGACATTTATGTTCCCAGGCTGTGGTACTATGACAGACTGCATTTTCTGGCAGGCCAGACTGAACCCAGGCCAGCACTCTTCAGTCTTCCTTCAAGGCTCACCCCCCCCCCCAGTTGAGGCTTACGACGACCAACCTGGGCCTTCCAGGTAGCAACATGTGGAGGAGCCCAGCTTGAGTCAGGTATAGCATTCTTCAAAATATTTCTGTTTGTCAAATTAATGATGTTAAATATATGTTAGTTTTGATAACTAATTTCTGATTTCACAAAGTGTTTTACATATCAATAGACAGTAGTGGCCACAAATGATTGGGAAAAGAATGAAAAATGCTGGGATCAGAATGATTTCACAAATACTTGGCTTTGTGTTTTAAAAAGGACAGTTTGTTTGTTAGTAGGCAGGTACATGTCAAAAATACAAGGTCAAATTAACAAGCGACACCAACCAACCTCCTTGAGGTAAAAAAATACAAGATAATAATGGTGTTGTGGTAACTTGACACACAAAAGAGGAAATAATATTATGGAGAGCAGTAGAAAAAAATGCAGATCTTGATAAAAAAAAGAAAAAAAAAAAAACATTATTATGGAGATGTGACGAAAAACAAAATTAATATTATTCATGAGATCACGAGAAATAATAAATAAATCAGTTTGTGAGAACTCTGTGTGAATATGGTGAAAAGAGGATGTAGGTGTGGCGCTGTTCTAATTAGGCAATATACGATTTCCCCTTTTGTGGTATTTTGCTATCTTTGCACCCTTTGCA
The DNA here is from genome assembly GCF_042186555.1 of Aquarana catesbeiana. NCBI lineage: Eukaryota > Metazoa > Chordata > Amphibia > Anura > Ranidae > Aquarana > Aquarana catesbeiana. The sequence goes on along the minus strand of NC_133324.1, from coordinate 476,218,750 downwards.
GTGTGCCAGAGCATGTATTATAGGAATGAGACAGTATAGGGGAAAGGGACCATACCAAGGGGATATTCAAAAAAACATTTCTTACAGTAAAAATCAATTCTTATGCCCCGTACACACGGTCGGATTTTCCGATGGAAAATGTCCGATCGGAGCGTGTTGTCGAAAATTCTGACCGTGTGTGGGCTCCATCGGACATTTTCCATTGGATTTTCCAACACACAAAGTTTGAAAGCAGGATATAAAATTTTCCGACAACAAAATCCGTTGTCGGGAATTTCAATCGTGTGTACACAAATCCGACGGACAAAGTGCCACGCATAAATAAAGAGATGAAAGCTATTGGCCACTGCCCCGTTTATAGTCCCGATGTACGTGTTTGACGTCACCGCGTTTAGAACGATCGGATTTTCCGACAACTTTGTGTGAACGTGTGTATGCAAGACAAGTTTGAGCCAACATCTGTCAGAAAAAATCCTAGGATTTTGTTGTCGGAATGTCCGAACAAAGTCCGACGGTGTGTACGGGGCATTAGACTAATGGCAATTTTTGTGCTAGAGGTAATAAAATTCTGGGGGTTATGGGGCTGATTTCGTTTTTCTGAGTGACATATGTAAAAAAGTGGTGGAATGGTGAAATATGTTGGAGTGCTATATCCTCTGCATGGAGCCAGCATCCATATTACACAAAAAGGAGATGAGGTGTACAGATAATGTGTCACAAATAAGTATGTGAAAAGTGAAATAAATGATCAATAAATAAATAAAATAAAAATGAAATAAAAATAAAAATATGTAAAAAATGTGAAAATGTGTGTTACAACCTCTGGCAGGTGTTTGACATCCTAGATTTAAAATCAGAATGTGTACATCAAAGATGTAAATTTAGTAGTAAAGAGTGAATTGAATTAATTTAAATAGAGAAAATAGAAAGAATGTGCCAAAGAGTGAGCTATTTAAATGGGTATGTGTTGTACCCTCTGGCGGGTGCTGACCAGTGTGTGAAATATTTGCCCTCCTGGATTAGGCCTGGTGTAGTGATGATGATCAGTAAAAATTTCCAGAGTGATACTGAATTCTTATTTGCAATACATTATAACATAAATACAGTGACTTGTGCTTTAAAAAAGTGTCCTGTGCATTGCAGAATTTGTTTCATTTTGGGAATATAATTGATCCCAGAACGCGTAAATTATTACCCTTCTCTGAACTTCAAACTAAGTATGATATGCCTCGCCAAGCATTTTATAGTTACCTACAAATCCGCCATAATGCCTTGACCATAGCACCTGACCTGCAATTTTCCTCCCTAACCCCCTTTGAAAACCTGGTTTTAGCGGGTTTAACCCAGAGGGGATTAATCTCTGATATCTATAAAATTCTAAATGCTTACTCACTGGATGTGCAAGGTAAGCACCTCTACATAATTAAGTGGGAGAAAGCCCTCAAGGAGGAGATCCCCACGGAACAATGGCGGGTGATATGGTCTCAGGCAGCGAAAAGCTCCATCTGCACATTATATAAAGAAAACGCATACAAAATAATTTTCTTCTGGTACATGACCCCAGATGTACTCCATGCCATTTACTCTACCAGCTCAGATCGCTGCTGGAGATGCTTGGGAGCTAGGGGTACCCTCCTCCATATTTACTGGGAGTGCCCTCTAATCTTTACCTTTTGGAAAAAGGTCCAGCAGTTACTGACTAATCTTCTAGGAATACCAATCCCTATGACCCCCAAATTCTTCCTATTAGGTTTATCCCCACTAAAGATCTCCAAAACCAACAAGAAATTAGTGCGCCATATTCTAACAGCTGCACGATGTCTCATTGCATTGAATTGGAAAAAGAGATCTTCCCCTACCCCTGAGGCATTGTATACGAGCATTAAAGATGTGTAACTGATAGAGAAGATGACGCCAGGATGCAGGACAGATTGGAAGCCCATGACAAGGTCTGGGAGCTATGGCACCTTCGGGAGGACTCTTTATAACCGGATAATTGAGCTACTCAGGTGACTTTACCCCTCTTCTCTCCCCATTCTTTTCTATTTCTTTACTCTTCTCTCTCACTACTTATGCTACATTTGTTATCTTGTATAAGACGTTTATTCTTAATGTGTGATATTAATATGTAGACGTGACTATGTTAGACAAGAAACCGCAACTACTTTAAAATACACTAAGGAAAATATTCCATGTATGCGTGTACATCTGACTTATATCACGAATTGTATTCTTCCATTACACCTCTTTTTTGTAATGTAAAATTTGATAACAAAATAAAATAAAATATTATTTGGAAGAAAAAAGTGTCCAGTGCTTGCTGAAAATTGATTGCTTAAAAAGTGAAATCTTAAAGACTTCTTCATTAGGTGACAGCCAGTGATTCGTGCTCCTTATCCGTGCTCCTACTGTGAATTCACTCACCGAATGGCCTCACCCACCCCAGGGGTACTGCGCGTATCACAGTATCTGCCACTGTGTAGCAATTCCTGGAGCCCCTGGACCATGCTTATGGTGTTTGGCAATGTTATTATTCGTTTTCCATGTATGAAAGAGAAGGGATGCCCATAGTGTAAATCCGTATTAAAATATGTTTATTTATTAAGAAAAAGAAGTACTCACATTTGGTATAGGTAAAATAAGCATGTAAACAATAGAAAGAAAATGGATGCTGTCAGAGTCCTATTCTCGGCAGACCGGAAGTGACGCAAAACGTCGTAACCTCGCCCTACACGTTTCGTCATCAGACGTCAACTGGAAAATACAAAATACCACAGAAGGGGAAATCGTATATTGCCTAATTAGAACAGCGCCACACCTACAGCCTCTTTTCACCAACTTCAGTATACTTTACTACTATTTCTGTAGGGGCAGCAGTTCATTCTTGCAATCATTTCTATTTTTTTCTTGTACTTATACCTGCTGCGCGGATTTACCCACAAGCTTTTTCTGTGTGAATATGAGCAGCAAAACAACTTAATTCTTCAAGCATTCTAAAGAAGAAGAGAATGCGCCGCATTAAACTATTTTAAAAATTGCAGCGTGACAAATGTGCTATCTCCATTACGAACGGTAGTTATACCAGACCGAGCGCTTCCATCTCGTAATTTATTCTGAGCATGCGTGGCACTTTGTGCGTTGCAATTGTGTACACACGATCAGAATTTACGCGAACGGATTTTGCTGTCAGAAAATTTGAGAACCAGATCTGAAATTTTGTGCAACAGAAATTCCGATGGAAACTGTCCAATGGAGCCTACACACGGTCGGAATTTCTGACAAAAGGCTCCCATTGAACATTTTCCGTCGGAAAATCCGACCGTGTGTACAGGGCATTAGACTCACATTTTTCTAACTAGACGTCATGTAAAAATGTGTGAATCTTGGCTGAAAACACTGATATATAGACCTCATATAGGATGTGTATTTCTATGTAGTTTTGTTCAATTACTATTATCTCCCTTGTAATTCATTGGTGTTTGTAATGTGAACATGCAGTGGCGTAACTAGAACCTTCAGGGCCCTAGTGCAAAAAACCATGAAGGCCCTCCCTGACCCCCGGCCAGGGCCCTTCTCTCCGAGCCCAGTGGTGGAATGCGAAGGCCCAGTTGCAAGTACAACCTTTGTAACCCTGGTAGTTCCGCCGCTGGTGTCAGCCGTTTTTTACTTTTTGATATTTTATTTCTTTATTATTTTTTTCTTTTTATAATTTTTAGGGACCCTGTTGGGGATTTTTGGTGAGCTATCAGGGGTCTAAGTAGACCTCTGATATTCCACCTTTGAGACAGAGAAAGGAGATTAAGGACACAGCCCTCAATCTCCGTGTCTGCAGCCTCAGCTGCAAAGAATAACTGGGCAGGAATTCCCGTACATTCACAAACTAAAGCATAGTAAACATAGTTTACTATGCCACAGTTATGAATGGACAAAGTTGGTGATCGGTGTGGATCACTGACTCTCCATTCAGATAAAGAAGAGGCCACTAAATTACACATTTACTGGCCCCTTCCCCACTCTCCAGCTGGCGGCAGAGGGGAGGCGGTAACCCAGCAGTGCTGTGGGGATTGAGGGGGGGGCAGGAAAGAGCAGGAGGGCAGGCATTCAGTGGCTGCAGGAAGAAAATGGAGAGATTGATTCCTCTATATGCAGCTGTCCCCACCACTCCTCCTATCCATGCGTACGGGGGGCGTGCACGGTCCCCTGCAGAATGGGGCAAGGTCACAATTGCAACCCCTGTAGCTAGGCCCCTGGGAGCACATTAGCTTTAAAAGTAGATCTAAATCCAATAACTAAAATCTCTTCTTAAAAATAATACCTGAGTATCTTGTCATTAGGGTCCTAGTTCAAGTGCTTCCTGTAATGAGTGACAACTGTCTCCCAATTGTACACTTTCATTCTTGCCTGTGCCATGTGCCCCCCCTGGTGAAGGCTACAAATTGTTGTGCTGACACACGGGTTGATTTACTAAAGGCAAATAGACTGTGTAATCTGCAAGTGCAGTTGTTCCTGAGCTTAGTAAATGAGCAGAAGTGCTGCTGACTTCCGTCATCCAATCATGTGCAAGCAAAAATGCTGTTTTTTAATTTTCCTTGCACGTGATTGGGTGTTCTTTGCAAAGTGGAGCTTTACCTCATTTACTAAGCTCTGGAGCAAGTTTTTTGAATTTAGTAAATCAACCCAACATTGTGCAGCCATGGTCAGCTGTTGTCACTATCAGGAAGCCAATCCAGAGCAATGATGTGCCCGTTCTGGAGAGCGTATGTAGACAAGAAATGGCTGAAAAAGGCTGGAGGACGTGAAGCAGCACTGAGATGAAAAAGTTTGAAAAATAAAGTATATTAGTGTTGTGATCTAGGCTGTTTAGGCAAGTTGGTAGTAATACATTTATTTCATAGCAAGAAAGTGTTTTTTAAAATGTCGTAATATGGTAATTACCATATTTGCTCTGTTGATTCATGTGAAGTATGCATTTTAATGATAGGTCTACTTTGAGAATGCATGTCTAGATTACCAATGTAAAGTTTATAGCAATTCGAACTGACAAGTGTACAAATGACAGTGACATTCATGGAGTAATAAATAAATAATGCACTGCAAATAACATTTTCAGATATATAAAGGAAAAGGTCACCACTAGATGAGAAAGTCAGTCTTGACAAATCACATTTGCCTCCGCATGCTGAAAGCCAATGCAGATTAACTGTACATTACAGGTAATGGAATTGAAGCTGGAAGCACCTAAACCACGTTGCAAAGCCTGAACAAGCAGGATGGAGCCAATGGCCAATATCCTGTGCCAACTATAGTAATTGACACAAAACAGTGAATCTTATCAATGTAGACAAAGACTCTACTGCACAGTTGTAAAGTAATGAGCTGAATATCGGTGCTTAGGCTTGTGTCCCATGAACATCAAAATAGCAAGAAATGCCGGCAACATGATTGCTTCTTCCTACAAATCTTTATTGGGCACTAACAGCAGTGCTACATCTAGCATGAGGAAGGCTCCGGCCGAAACGCGTTAGAATTATAGATGTAGCACTGCTGTTAGTGCCCAATAAAGATAAAGCAATCATGTTGCCGGCATTTCTTGCTATTTTGATTTAGTGAATCTTAGGCTGACTATAGCGGGCCTAGTCATACCCTGATACAATACTAATGCATGAATAGGATTTGTTGGGGGTATCCCAAGAGGCAACAGTGACAATTATCAATTTTTTCGATACAGCCAAGTGATCTTGTTTATCATAAATCATATAGTATGCTCAAGCAAGATATATAAACCTTTGCCTCAGACATTGTAGAGTAGAAAAGGAAGACAATTACAGTGCAAGCTAAAACAACAAAACTGCAGTATAAATCAGCATCAAGCTTCAGCATTAGCTTAGAAGTCTCTTGATGAGGAAACTTGTGTTTTAATCTATCAGAAACAGCTGCAGTTGTTGTTATTCTTTTTCACACATGTGCTGAGACGTGTTGAAATAAAAGTACAAAGTGAAATCATAACATAGAATTAGGTAATTTATTTTTGCAGAAATCGTACACAGCTTAACTTTCTAAAGCTCAATATACGGCAAATATAAAAGGCATTAATTAATTCAGCTCTATATTAATTAATACTTATATAAATCCCTGCACAGCAGAGTTTAGACTGGGAGAGGGAAAGGCAACACAAGGATCCACTCAGTTGTGCTGCAGTGCTTAAGGACTAACAAGGATCATGCTAATAAATCAAGTGACCGAGAGATGAGATCATCAGTGTGCTTCTTCGTCTGCTCTGCAGCACAAAAATATCAGGTCTCCTGCCCTGCCAAACAGGGATGGTCTGTGCGGTAGAGCTGCGATTGGATGGATACATTTACAAATCACTTGAGAGCTATCATATATCTATTTCATCTTTGTATTTAGTTATTTGCCTTGATTTCCAGATTCCACCTTAAATTCACTCTAGTGTCATCAGCACCATTTTGATTGATATAATCAGTGGCACTGAACTCGCAGCCATGTTGCAAGAAATAAAAACATAAGGCATCCCTATTCAGGTCAGGCATTTTTATTTCCTCCATCTTCAATATTCTTGACGGTACTACTCTTAGAATTTAGCACCGGGATGATATACTCTATATAGTTTTGGTTGTTTTTGTCTAGACTATTGTATGAACAAGCACCTTATTGGCTCCTGAAGAAGTGGATCAAGTTCATGAAACGCGTCGGAGTTGAGTTTGCTTTAATACACGTCTTGCTACATTGCACTGGTGTTTTTTTAACTGTTTTGTATTATACTGAATATTATGTGATAAAGATGAAAATCCTTTTTGTGAAACTAAATAAATGATGTTTTTAGACTAATGTTGTGCCTCAAAAGTTCAATTTTCCTTTTTTTTTTGTTTGTTTTCCCTTTATATATACCTATTCAGGTCAGATAAGGGGCCCCAGATAATCATCAGTGTACAAGGATGGACCCCCTCCATCCATGGCATTATTTCCCTTCTACCCTTCCCTCTCCCAATTGATTCCCTTATCATTATAGGCCTGTGTAGAAGTATACAGAGTAGAGGAACAGATTTACACAGCCGGCCTATAGTCTTCAGCTAATTTGGGTAACCAAGCCCAAAAAATGTAGATACCCTTGACATGGAAAATAGTCAGTAGGTATCCTCAACCTGACCATATTATCAATTAAAAAAAACAACAACAAAAAACAGCATTTTAGCCAAGACAGTTGGCTTAGTGTTTTGTTGTTGAAGATTTAACAGTTTGAAAATATATGCATGTACATGAAGGGTGGAAATATTTATTCAATATATATGGAGGACGTATTTTATGCTTGGTTCTTAAAACAGACCTTCGGTCATTTTTTTCATCTTTCCTTCTATTAAATCTTCTACCCTTGTTGTTTTAACTTTGGGTGCTAAAACATTTTTTTTCTGCCAGTAAATATCCTATACAACCCACTTCCTGTTTCTTGTCTGGTAAAAAGCCTAAGCTTATGACATCATGCACAGCTCTCTCTCTCACTCCTGTAAGAGTTTGCCAGGAAGGGAGGGGGGATGAGTCATAAGAGGGCCAATGAGAGCTGTAGGGCTGCAGAGCTGGAGGTGTGCCTCTGTGTGTCTGTGTAAATCCAGGAAGTGAACAGGCAGCAGCTTTAGCTGCCCACAGTTTAAATGGCTGCAGCCAGACTCAGTGGAGCGAGATTTCAGCAGCATATTTGGCAAATACAGAATCGTAGTATATATGAAATAATATGCAAAGTGGTTGGAGGGAAGCTTCAGAATGGCAAAGATGTATTACAAATTATGTGAGCAGACTGTAGTTCCTTTTTAACTGCTCTTCTGTGTATATTGTTGGGTCCCACCTGTCATGTGCTTTACTGTTCTTGCTATGTGTTGCAGTGGTATTTATTGACACCTAGTGGCAGTGTGGTATCACAGCAACTTGTTTATTTCTTCCATTGTCATAGTAGACAAATTTCAGCCCTCCAGCTGTTATGGAACTACAGGGCCCATCATGCCTCTGCCTCATGGAGTCATGCTTGTGGCTGTCAGAGTATTGCAGTGCCTCATGGGACTTATAGTTCCCCAAAAGCTGGAGGGTCAAAATTTGCCTACCCCTGGTATACCCCTAGCCTCCTACTTACAAAACTCATTATCTTCTCATACCTTCAATAGACTGGAAAAACATCCTATGTACTGTGTTTTACTGTGGTAAAATTGCAATGGATTCAACTTATGTGTCTTTTTGAAGAGTTGAGCTGCATGTGGATTCTGCCAAATCAGCAAATGACCATGCTGTCTGCACAGACTGGGTCTAGGAGGTATGTCATTGCATATACTGGCATTAAAAACAGAACATACATAAACCCTAACTTCTCTTGTTTGCTATCTTTTGGTTTGTTAAGTACTGTACTGTATATTGTTGAATGCGTCATGTTCAATAAGTGCAAAATAATACCTGTTACTTCCTATGCTCTCTGCTGACTGTTATCAGTTAGCATTGTTCACAGTTTGTCTGTTATGCACATGAGAAGAGAAGGGAGTTGTTCTGTAGACCTAACACACTTCCTGTACTAGACAAGGATCATGCTACTCCTCCACAGATACACTACAGCAAGTGTTGCCTCCTTAGGAAAGGAAGTGTGTTACTGGCAGAATCACCAGGTGAAAATAAAACAGGGGAAAGAAAACTAATGCAGCTACTGCATCTAAGAATGGTAAGCTAAAATATTTGATTTTTATTGTTCTTAAAATAATTGTAAAGGAAAATTTTTTTTTAATAACAAACATGCCTGTACTTACCTGCTCTGTGCAATGGAATTGCAGAGCGGCCCCAAACCTCCTCTTCTCGGGTCCTAGCTCCTCCTATCTGTCCAGTGCCCCAATGGGAAACCACTTTCCATATGGGCACTTGTAAGTGCTCGCTCCCGAGCCCTGTTGCTGCATCCATTGACACCTGCTCCCTCATCACTGGAGTTAATTGACAGGAGCAGGAGCAAATGGTTCCCGCTGCAATCCATCTGCTCCAGCACATGTCACTGGTTTGGATCGGGCTCAGGTAAGATTAAAGGCGGGGGGGGATCCCGGAGCTGAAAAGGTTTATTACCTTAATGCATAGAATACATTAGAGCAGGGGTCGCAAACTGACAGCCCTCCAGCTGTTGCGGCACTCCAAGTCCCTTGTAGTTTTGCAACAGCTGGAGGGCCACCAGTTTGAGACCCTTGCATTAGAGGCTTTAGAACCACTTTAAGTTTGGAGATCAATAAATGCATGTCTATGACCCATGAATCACAGAAATCACCAACACATCATATACTCAAACGAGAATTTATTAGTCATGTAGCAAGCAGTGTGACATTTCAGAGCTCTAACCAGCTCCTTATTCAGAAAAATACAGATTGCCTGAGGAATGAGCTGAATAGAGCTCCAAAGCTCTAATCAGCTTGTTCTTCAGAAGTTCCGGTGTTCAGGATTGGGCCCCAGAAATCAATCCTGTTCTCCGGTTGTGCAACCACATTTATGCAAATGACTGTATATTTTACTGTGACACAACATTACACAAAAATGCAAGCATTCAGTGCTTGCATACGTTTTAGCAGCCCCTTCCTAATTAGATTGAGATGTGCACTTTGATTGGGCTCTTTATGAGACTTTCAGGTGATTGGTTTTAATCCCTGCAGGTTAATAGGCATGATGCTATGATGCCACCACCAGCACAATTCTGTAGATACAGTGGACTAGTTCTTCTTCAATTTTGCTCTTTTTATGCTTAAGATCAGTTTTATCCAAGCATTTATTGATTTATGGAGGGGGGAGGGTGCTATTTCCTTGAATGGGTCACATTTGGCAGCACTACTGGCTGCGGAATACGATGGGGGAGGGATAATTTTTACCACGGCATGTGAACCCCCTCATCTGCAGCCTTTGCAGCTCAATCACGTGTTCTTACCAAGCCCCAACTGCAATTCAACATGAGCCCATAAATAGTAGGCCATCTCTGTTCAGCTCTATTGGATCAATATTCTAAAGCAGTTTTCTTAACTGTCCTGCATGATCATCTACCTACAGCTGTTGGCAATGTCATACTTGACCCCCTAATCCTGGAGATTCACCATAGCGGCCAGTGAGTAGTTCGATTTACACTGGATCTGCAAATAAGAACACCATTATGCTGTGTCACACTGAATCCCCAGATTTAGAGATTCACTAAGGCTGGGTTCACACCTCTGTGCGGAGCAGCTCACATCAGGGGTCCAGTGCCTCCCTGTTCACCGTTTCAGGTCTAATTTTGGTCAGACTTTTTGGCTGAATTCAGACCTGAAATGGACCAGAAGACGCACAGGACTCTTGTGCAATTCACTCCGCAGCCGCCCCGGAGCTGTGTGAACCAGCTCCATTGAGAGACGGTCACAGGCACCTGGCATGCGAATGGGATGCAGGGAAATCCGCATCCAATTCGCAATAGTGTGAACCCAGCCTGAAGCTTTCACCACCCTGCAAATGGGGAGTACGCTGTAGAATGTTACTTTACTTCTGGTCAAAATTGAAAATCTCTCCAATGAGGCAAAAAAAATTCTAGGCGCAGGAAACTGTCAGAAGTGGCGTGTACCACAGGTCTATCTGTGCCACCTGCGCCCGTTTCTATTTCAGAGTTAAATACAAACTAACGCAGGTCTGCACCTGATAAAGAGGGAATGCGGCAGTTTTCCATATAGAAAACTGCCGCAAATTCCTGCCAAGTGCGACCTTGTCCTATGGGGTGTGAGCTGTCAGCAGATCGCTCATATCCCTCTTACTGCCCATGCAGTGATTACACTACACGTGCAGAGCCAGGGTTAACAGCCCCCCTGCTCTGAACTGAGCAGGGGCAGGGACAGCAGAAAGATTAGAACATGCACTTCCAGCTCTCCATTCTGTGTCAGTCACAGCCACATAACAGAACTGATCGCTCCTAATTAACAAAGGGCTTATGGCTCTTTTAATTAGGAGGGGCACCTGCTCTATGTTCTAAGTTTAGAAGAGTTCTGCAAGAATGTGCTTGCACAACTCTTTGTTAATTTCTCCCATTGTTACTACTGTTAGGAAGGATTATAACTATTGAATATACAGTACAATTAAAAAGACAAAAAAGTGGGACTTTTAAGGTGCCAAAAAAACACAACTTATCACATAAAGTAAAATATATTCATAATTTTTATTTAATAACAAATTTAAAAGATAATAAAAGTTTATCACATCAACATGCGATTCATACAACAATGCGGCCACTTCTGCTCTACATGTTTCGCCTCATAAGAGCTTCCTCGGGAGACTTAAGAGTGCTGCATATAGTTGATATAGTTAAAAACCAGGACTTGATGTATCAGATGGTGATAAAATCACCTTTATTATGTTGGACTAGGTTGTAATCAATTGGTTCTCCTTTTCAACTGAAAAGGGTATTCAGCTGCTGGAGATGAGGAAGGAGGGAGAGCAATGGTGGTAAATACAAGATAAGGCACCCCAAATGATGAAAAATCTGCGGGAATCCCTTCTATTGTGGATGCTTACAGTGCTGTGAAAAAGTATTTGCCCCCTTCCTGATTTTTTTTTTTTTTTTGTGCATATTTCTCACACTTAAATGATTCAGATCAAACACATTTTAATATTACACAAAGATAACCCAAGTAAATCCAAGATGCAGTTTTTAAATTATTTAATTTATTAAGGGAAAAAAGCTGTTCAAACCTGCCTGTGAAAAAGTAATTGCTACCTCCCATCCTGAATCATGAATGAACTGTGATTAACCACAATTTTTTGGAAAGAGCCATTTTGGGGAGAGCCATTATCCACAAATGGAAATAACTTACAGGCCTCACTTTCCTCAGGTAAGATCAGTGTTTATGATTCAACAATAAGAGACTGGGCAAAAATGGCATCCATGGGAAAGTTCCAAAGCCAAAGCTCAAGGCTCATCTCACATTTACCCAAAAACATCTTGATTATCCCCGAGACTTTTAGGCAAATATTCTGTGGACTGATGGGACAAAAATTTTACTTTTTGGAAGGCGTGCATCCCCTTACATCTGGCATAAAACTAATACAGCATCGGGGGGCGTGTCCGAATGGCGAGGTGAATGGACGCACTGCAGAGGAGCTCTGTCTAGCCCTCTGCAATCCACTGCCATCCGGCATCCACAAACATCAAAAACTGCCCCAAAGCCTATCTAATAACCACTGGGCACTAGGAGAGCCTTTTACTGAGGACATTGGAGCAGATTAGCCGGCGGACTACTTTGTTTTCAGGCCGCGGCCGGCCTTCTACAATCTACAGCCATCCGGCATCCACAAACATCAAAAACTGCCCCAAAGCCTATCTAATAACCACTGGGCACTAGGAGAGCCTTTTACTGAGGACATTGGAGCAGATTAGCCGGCGGACTACTTTGTTTTCAGGCCGCGGCCGGCCTTCTACAATCTACAGCCATCCGGCCTCCACAGACATCAAAAGCTGCCCCAAAGCCTATCTAATAACCACTGGGCACTAGGAGAGCCTTTTACTGAGGACATTGGAGCAGATTAGCCGGCGGACTACTTTGTTTTCAGGCCGCGGCCGGCCTTCTACAATCTACAGCCATCCGGCCTCCACAGACATCAAAAGCTGCCCCAAAGCCTACCTGGTAGCCACTGGGCACTGGAGGAGTCCTTCCCTGAGAATATTTAAGTAGATTGGCTGACGGATTGCTTGTTTTCGGGCCGCGGCCGGCCTCACTCCACAGACGCCGGCCGCCATCTTGCGGCCTACGAGACACACAGAATCCCCGGTCTCGGGTGCCGCGGAGGGCGATCGGGGGCCCTGGGGCCGGGAGGGCTGTATCCGGAGCGGAGGGGACACCAGACAAGGCAGAGAAAGCAGGCACTGGATGCTTGCGGCAGACCCGAGGCCTGTGAGGCCCCCAGCATCACCGCATCTTGGCGCCACGACCGGAGGTAAGGGGGTCATATAATTCACCCTCACTTAAAGTGGCCCCCCCCTGGGCATATCTGACAAGTTTATAGCCAGCTCAGACCCATCGCTGACCCCGGTAACACTAGAGACTTCCAGTGACGGCCGCCATCTTACCATCTTGCGGCCTAGCTTACAAGACGGGCCCGCACTATCAGAAACTGTGCCCTGGCTGGACGGTGCTCTCCCCCTTGAACCCATACGGTGTCCCAGCCTTGCGCCCATGTTAATAGGGTGACACCGCTGCTCCCGCAGGCCTGGTCACCCTCCCCAGTCCCCCTCATCTCCGTGGAAGATAGGTTTTGATGGAGAGAGACTAACTATGGATGGCTGAAGACCCGCACCCCTGAGTCCCGTGCTATCCCGACAGCTACAGGCTATTTACATAGCATAGCACACCCACATAATACATGGCGGCAGCTAGCTCACACTCCACGGAGCTTACCGACCCCCAACAAGGCACCATACAGAGGTATCTACTTAGAACTACGCCGATTGATCCCCGAACTCCCAAAGACAAGATGGCACCCGGCCGCAACCCGGGGAAGACCAAGCCTCCCGCCTCAGCAGCAGCTCACACGGCAGAGGACAATAATGAGAGACTTCAGAATTCTACGGGAGAGCCCTCAGCCTCCTCCACAAGGTCAGTCTCATCGTCCGACACAGGCACCGGGGAATCCCAGTCTGCTACGCATCCCCTATCAGGAGAACCCATTAGATCGGAAGCTGCTGCCCTCCTCTCTGCCTTCAGAATGGATTTCGAATCCTGGGCAAGCAAAATGGAAGATTCCCTCCACGTGGAGCTGAACGCCCTGAGGCAACAAGTCACAGCTAACGAGGAAGCAGTATCGGTCTTAACCACGGCTCAGGATGACCACGAGGCACGTATAACAGCCCTTGAATCCTCATCCGCGACACATCTTAGGCGCATACGTCACCAGCAACTCCGCATAGAAGACAGCGAAAATCGCAGTCGCAGAAATAACATTAGACTGCAAGGCATACCGGAGGCAACATCTGGAGCAGAATTGAAACCCACTGTCATAACTATCCTCAATAAAGCACCGGGAAGAGAGGCAACATCACCAATTGAACTGGATCGTGTTCACAGAGTAGGAGGACCAGGGGGGGCCCGAGATGGTCGCCCCCGCGATGTTCTATGTCGGGTCCACTATTACACTTTAAAAGAAGAGATCATGCGAAAGGCATGGAACTTGGGTCCTGTTGACTTCTTTGGTGCCCCTATTCACCTATACCCTGACTTATCTCGCAATACGCTGTATATGCGTAGAGTGGTGCGCCCTCTACTTGACCTTATACGGCAAGCTGGAGCTACCTATACATGGGGTCACCCCTTCAGCATCAAGGTGACACGGGGCGGCAACAGGTTTACGCTCTCTGATCCAGACCAACTGCCCGACTTTTTCCTCTTTATCGAACAAGATCCAGTGGAAGTTTTGAACTGGTTAGACCCTCCAGAGGATAGATCAGGCCAGGTGGGACTTGGTCCACTTCCACAGCGCCGCAGACGTCCTAGGTCCAGATCAGTTTCCTCTGGCCCAGGGATAAGAAGACCTACTTCCCCAGAAGATTAACTCAACAGTTAATTAGAGACTGATGGCTTGTTTTGTCTCCACTGGTTCTTTCCCTGCTCTTTGCCAATTTACAATTTGGCTGGGGTTCGGGTGAGAACATAGATTGGAGTCAATCTTATGCCTCTCATTATGAAGAGCGTCAGGTAATGCGAATGTCTACCAATGCTATGTTTTTGTGTTTTTCTTTTTTCCTTTTTATCTGACGTTTTTCTAAAGATGTTTTGCATTGTCTCAGATTGATTCCTCTCACCTTCCCATGATGATATATGCAGTGGGGGAGGTGTAGCGGGAGTGGGGGGATACCTTCCTCGGAGGGGGGTTTGGTACCCGGTTTTACTCGGTCTCTGCTACAGAGAATATAGGGTTTAAAGGACGTTACACATGGAGCAGAGGATTGCCCCCATGGAGGGATCCCCCACTCTCCCTGCCCTCCATATACCCACCCAATTGTCTTGGCGCAATAACTTTCTTTATATACATGAGACAATGCAATAGTTTTATATATACCTCAGGGTTACTTATTTAAATCCAATGCACACACTTGGTTGATTGTTATCATTTGTTGTGGTTAAGCTGCCTTATGCCCCACACTCGTTTTAAATATCAAGTGTGCCACACATACTACTTGCATGCCTGATATGCTGTCGGGAACACGGCTCAGACCCATTCATCTCGACTTTTCCCCCACAATAGGACAGGCACGGTTTGTGCCTAAAACGTGAATTTTCACGCAGTGTTCTGCGTTCGCGGACACATTAGTTTTCCAGACACATCTTTTTAGGTGTCTTTTCATTTATATCGTATTTCTTCCATTATCCTCACGCTCCTTTCATTTTTCTTCCTCCCTTCCCTCTCTTCCCCTCCTTTGTCTGTTTATCTTTTTCTTCATCTCTTCTTTCTTTTTCTTTCCTGCTCCCTATACCTTTCCTCCATATCTTAATACTTTCTCCCTTTTACAGCTTTTGGCACTCCAGCATGGCTCACACGGTGACTTTGCGCCCACACCTGAAACTTTGTTCGTATAATGTAAACGGACTTAACATAGCGTCGAAACGTGGGCAAATTCTATATCAGATGCACAAAAGACAGGTCAGCATACTCTTGCTGCAGGAGACCCACTTCCATTCTGACTCCACTCCTTCCTGCTCCAATAGATATTTCAATAGATGGATACACAGTACCAACCCGACACAAAAATCTAAAGGAGTATCTATTGCGTTTCATAAAACACTCCCTATTGAGCTGCTTGATCAGGTGACGGACCCCCAAGGCAGGTATGTCTTTGTAAAAATTTTATTATGGGGGACTAAATTTACAATTGCCAACGTATACTTGCCTAACACACACCAAGTCCCATCAGCCTTGCAATACCTAAAGATTTTGGCGGGTTTCACGGAGGGCAAGCTCATACTCGGAGGGGACTTCAATACTCCCCTGGATCCACTTTTGGATTCATCGACATCCCGTTCGTCTATATCCTTTCCAAAAATACGGGCCCTAAAACGTACCATCTATAATATGCATCTCATAGACGTATGGCGAATACTGTACCCGGACTCACGAAACTACACACACTTCTCCAACATCCACCAATCATACAGTCGTATAGATTATTTTTTAGTCGAGCACGGCTGCTTAGATTGGTCCCCCAATTGTGAAATAGACCCTATGGTTTGGTCCGACCACTCACCCATATTCCTGACGCTTACAATCCCCTCTACACCAATAAAAGAATGGACATGGAGGTTAAATGACTCTCTCTTGACTGAACCAGGGTTTGAAACACAGATAGCAGAGACGATATCAAACTTTTTCACAGATCACACATCTGATGACACCTCACCACCCATGAAATGGGAAGCATTGAAGGCGGTATTACGGGGTAGGTTTATTCAGATGGGTGCTCGCATGAAAAAAGAACGTTCAACTGCGATAGTTACGGCAGTACATAAGCTAAGGACACTAGAAACTACTCATAAACGCTCCCCGACGGTTGAACTGCTTACGGAGGTTTCTTCTGCTCGCACCCAGCTTAGAGAGTTATATGAGGCATCAGCCCGCACGTTTGCGAACAAACTAGCTTTTCATCAATATAAATTTAGAGATAAATGTGGTAGATCCCTGGCTCGCACCCTCCACACCAAACAACCTAACTCCTTTATACCTCATATACGGGACAGCTCTGGGAAAACTGTCTCATCACCTTCCGAGATGGGACAGGTGTTCCGGGACTTTTATCAATCCCTATATAATATACCTGCAGCGAGCTCCACTGATCCTCCCCTCACTACAGCGGAAACACAAGCCTTATACATCGAGCAAACTGCATTACCCACTCTAGATGGCGAGACGATAGAGGACCTTGAGGCCCCGATTTCGGAAGACGAGGTTGCCCGCGCCATTACTTCTACCCCATCTGGTAAAAGCCCGGGTCCTGATGGCTTTACTCCGAAATTCTATAAACAATTTGCTACCCTTCTTACTCCCTTCTTGACAAAAGTATTTAACTCCATCTCTGAACGATCAGTGTTCCCACCACAAACCTTAGAGGCACATATTACCCTCATCCCCAAACCAGACAAAGACCTGAATGTTTGCGCTAATTACCGACCTATTTCGCTAATAGGAGTAGATCTAAAGGTGTACGCAAAAATTTTAGCTAATAGGTTGCAACCATTGTTACCCCGTTTAATACACCTAGATCAGGTTGGCTTTGTGAGTGGAAGGGAGGCGCGTGACAACACCCTAAAAACACTCCTCATTGCTGATTATGCTCGGGCCCACAATATCCCATTGTGCCTTCTCACAGTCGATGCGGAAAAAGCCTTCGACCGTGTCGACTGGCAATTTCTCCGCTTATCATTACAACAACTAGGTCTAGGCCAAAACATGATCTCCAGAATAATGTCCCTCTACACATCTCCTTCCGCTAGGATTAGACTAAACGGCTCCCTATCCCCTAAGTTTACTATACACAACGGAACGCGGCAGGGGTGCCCCTTGTCCCCCATTCTTTATGTAATTGTCATGGAACACCTAGCCATTGCCCTTAGAAACAATCCGGCCATACATGGCGTTAGAGTAGGCCCACTACACACTAAAATTGCCCTATTTGCTGATGATCTACTCATATTTGTAACCCAACCACAAATTTCTCTACCCTCCATTATGCAGGAGTTTCAGAGGTATGGAGAGGTTAGTAATTTTAAAGTTAATCTAAATAAGTCAGAAATCCTCAACATTTCACTCCCAACAGCGGTTCTACAACAGCTTACGACTTCCTTCCCTTTTAAGACAAGCTCCACATCTATCCGCTATCTAGGAATCCATATTCCAACAGTCTCATCCCAACTATTCTCCAGCAACTTCACCCCTTTACTTACCAGAACTCAAGCGGATCTGACCACATATGCCTCTAAACAGCTCTCCTGGCTGGGTAGGGTGAATGTCTTGAAGATGGATGTTCTCCCTCGATTCTTATACCTTTTCCAGACCATTCCTATCTATATCCCCACCTCGTTCTTCAAAAGGCTCTGTCAGATCTTCTCTAAATTTATATGGCAGGGACGTCGCCCCAGGATAAAACATGACACAATGATTCTCCCGAAAGTCAGGGGGGGTGCGGGGGTCCCAGATGCCTCTATATACCATAAGGCAGCGGTACTCGTGCGTATAGTGGATTGGTTCCACCACTCTTCCTCCAAACTTTGGGTTCAACTAGAGAAATATCTTAATGAGGCTGATCTTTGCGCCCTGCCATGGACCCCTATGGCTGGGCGTGGGGACGGCTTATTCTCCACTGCTCTTACTCGCCAAACTCTCCAGATTTGGGACCGCATGATCTCAGCGAGTAAATTGTCTAAAATCCAGGGCCCAATGACCCCTCTCTTCGGGACTCCGGCTTTCCCCCCAGCAGCGAACAAGTTAAGATTTGGACCCTGGAGTAGGGATAGCCATAGACGTTTAGCACAGGTCTTACGCGCTGACCCATCCTTGAGAACGGACATACCCTCTCGGACGGAATTAGGGACCTCAACAATGTGGTTACAAAGGGGTCAAATAACGTCATACATACGCACTTTCTCATCCATCTCAGAGATACTGGCCGACCCATCAGACTTTGACGAACTGCTTTTACAACCAGACCCACCAATACATGTAGTATCACTGTTGTATTCCCTACTACTGAACGAATATGCCCCTGACCTTCCAACATATACACAGAAATGGGAAGCGGAGCTGCAACACTCCATCTCCCCCACTGATTGGCAAAAAAGCTTTATCCTAACGCATAGGATTTCCCTGGCAACCAAGAACCAAGAAAAAGGGTTTAAATTATTAACGAGGTGGTACAGATGCCCAGTAGATATTAAAAAGTTTAACCCCTCTTTGACAGACGTGTGTTGGAGATGCCTGTCCTCTAGCGGGACAATGCTTCACATCTGGTGGGCTTGCCCTCCAATCTGGAAACTATGGCAAAAGGTCTTTGATCTTTACAGCAGGCTGATGGCGACATCAATCAAACCCACACCAGAGATAGCCCTATTATCTATACTCCCAGGCCCCCTCAAGTCGATTAAAAAAGATGTACTGCGCCACTTTCTGGCAGCAGTTAGGACAGTGATCCCCCGACATTGGAAAACGACAGATGTGCCTTCCTTGGGAGAATGGGTGGTTGAAGTGGACCAGATAAGAGATCTGGAGCGCCTGTTGGCGGAGGAAGTGGGAAAGGAGGAGCAGTTTACCGCCATCTGGACCTCATGGTCCATGTTTCGCTATTCTGATGAGTTTTCCCTTTGGGTCAGAGATACCCCACCCTTACCCGCCGATTAGCCATGCTGGAGTGCCTGGTGCCTCAGGTACCATCCCACACTTCTACTCACGTTCTTATTTCTGACTTTTTCTGTCTCCTCTTTGTTAAGTACTGAACCGACCACTCACATATATAGTTAAAGATCATATCTTTGGACTAGCTAAATGACTTGATTATCTATAATAGGTGAATAAAAGACTTCTACAGCAGTCTAATTCGTTGAGAGGGAACCCTCAGATAACACCAACCCGCGAAACTACAAGGTTCATTATATGTTGGCCCCCACCCGTATATTATTCCTCTCTTAGAATAAAGATTTCAATATACAATATGATATACCAGTAGTTCACCGAAAGCTGTATGTTAAAATGATCACTCCTGTTTATACATGGGTAAAGTACACCTCACTATTCTATGTATACTATATGTGTTGCCAAACTGTAAAGAATGGTATTTTTCTGTTATATTCTTTGTGTTCTTACTTTTGAAAATAAACTAAGATTGAAAACAAAACTAATACAGCATTTCATAACAAGAACATCATACCAACAGTCAGACGTGGTGGTAGCGTGATGGTCTTGGGCTGCTTTGCAGTTTCAGGACCTGGACGACTTACCATAAAGGAGAATGTCCGTCCATCAGTTTGTGACCTCAAGCTCAAGTGGTTATGCAACAGGACAATGTCCCGAACACAACAGTAAGTCCACCTCCAAATGGTTCAAACAAAGCAAAATGTAGCTTTTGAAGTGGCCTAATCAAAGCCTGGACTTAAATCCAATTGAGATGCTGTATCATGACCTTACACAGGCCGTTCATGCTGGAAAACCCTCCAATGTGGCTGAATTAAAACAATTCTGCAAAGAAGAGAGGGCTAAAATTGCTCCACAGCAATGTGAAAGACTCATTGACAGTTATCGCAAACGCTTGATTGCAGTTGTTGCCGCCAAGGGTGGCACAACCAGTTATTAAGTTTAGGGGGCAATTTCTTTTTCACATAAAACCAGGCAGGTTTGGACAGCTTTTTTGCCTTAATAAATGAAACCATCATTTAAAAACTGCATTTTGTATTTACTCGGGTTATCTTTGTTTAATAATAAAATTTGATGATCTGAGTCATTTAAGTGTGAAAAATATGCAAAAGAATTTAAAAATCTGAAAGGGGGAAAATACTTTTTCACAGCATTGTTCATGAACCACTCTCTGTCCAGAAATCAACCACAGAATCCTATCGTAGATAGAGTCCAAGGTTTGTGTAGGGAGGGACAGGAGAGACCCAAACCCACCTTCTCACAGCCTCTCTGTCAGTGTAAGGGGCACAAACCCGATGACTCATCTTTCACCTATTTCACACATCTAGATGGGTACACAATTTGAGAAACCAACAGCAGTTAAAACCAGGGGGAAATCCTATCATTTCGCTATACAGACTGGTACCTGAAAGCTGAGACTCCCAACTCTCTGGGCAAACTTAAAGTTGACAAATCTGACTCAGTGGCCCCATGTTCTCCCCCCCTTCTCGCCACTTTAGGGACCCCCTAATCCCCATAGTGCTATATGTAACATAATTGTTGCTGTTTAGTTAATAGTTTGTTTGACTGCTTCCACTTCTCAGGTTTTAATGGTAGTCAGTTAATGGTAATCAGTTCATGCCTAGTCTTAGTTATGTACCTTTTCAGGTATTGATTGATTGATAATGCTTTTATTTTGAGTACTGCTTAAGCTCGTACTTTTGACTTGTAAAGGCGTTGTTGCCTATTTTTATTGCCTTCACAGGCTTGCAATATTGTTATTCCTTTGAAAACTCAATAAATATATTTAAAGAAATGTGTGAGCCAGTTTGTTTCCTCCATGCAAAACTGAAAAAAAAACATAGTGGGAAGTTTGTAAATGCATGGGGCAGCTCTTTACAAACCTGTGAGGTGCAGTTTTGCAGTGTCACCTAATTCTACACTATAATTTCCAGAGGATAAAATTTAGCACATTCACTAAAGGAAATGAAGACTGCAGCTGTTTTAAACAAGCAAATTAGGAAGTGAGCATTTTGCAACAATGCCAGTGTGATGTTTTGCACACAACCTCCTTTCCTGCCACTGACAGAATTAAAAGATGTTTATCAAGAGACTACCAGCTTGTAGAAACAATCGGTAACCCTTTTGTGACTAATTTACCAATTTAAAATATGTACCAGGAAGATTCACCTGCAGTGAACTTTGTAATTCACCACTTTGTAAATATACCCCTGTAACTATTATGTCATCCTAGGCAAGGTTTCCAGTTTTAAGGATATGTAAGACTTTTGTTACAGTGATTTAATACATATACATTTTAATAGGCTGATAATTAGACAAAATTGTAAATCAGATTTTTTTTTCTTTATTTAATACTATTTTCCTGACAGACTCCATGGCAGCCTACGTATGGGTTAATCCCGCCTCTCATACCTCATAGGACCCCACTCCCATAAATCTTTGCTTCTAGACAGAGACTGTGTTCCTTTTTTGTCCTCCTCCTAGGACCAAGTGTATCTCTTACCTTATGAAGTTTTGTGGATCCAGTCCTGGTGGTTCGCACGTGTTTGATGATGGCGGTGTCTTGTTGGAGTCCAGCGTCCCCAGCTATTAGCAGGGCGGACATACGGGGTTCACTCTGATGCCTGAAGAGCTGATTATACCGGCCATTGGCTGGGGAGCGGCATCTCGGCCAATCGTCCCAGCTATTAGCGGGAGGCCTCCCTCATTATTACCCCGGTCGTGCGGTGAGCGCTCCTCTTGCTCCCATTCCAGGATGGATCCCCTCAGGTGCCGTGGTAATGTATACTTCTGTCTATGAATTTTTTTTTGGCAGCCTGTTGTGTGTGTTTGTTTTGTCCGAAATGCCTTTTCCTATGGCCATGGCGGCTGGGACGCATCTGCGTTCCAGTCCGCCGCTTCCCCGCTCCGACTGCGCAGCTGCGAAGTCTCGATTGAGATCGAGGCTTGGTTCGCACCTGCGCAGTCTGCGCGCGATGACGGCAACTGCGCATGCGCGCGAGCGCCGTGGAGCGGCGTCGGTCACAGCGTAGGGACGCTGTGGCCGCGATGACGTCATCACAGGCGGCAGATTCAAATAGCTGTCACATACAGCTATGCTTTGGGATGCTCTTTCGCTCAGGCAGCGGCTTCCCTGTGTCCATCTCTCTGGCTTCTGAGGTAAGGAGCTTTGTTGTACCTTCCTGTGTCTAGGTCTCTTTCTCCAAATAGGGGAAAGAGAAAGTGAAAGTATACATTGGTAGTTATTGGTTTCTTATTGATTGTGTTTGCAGTCCTTTGTTTCTGTCGCCATGGATGTCTCACCGCCCCCTAGTGGCCAACCCTTACACCGCAGGTAGGATGAAGTATTTTTAAATTTTTCATTCTGCCTGTATTGTTTGGAGTACTATTTAGGAACAAGGTATTATTTTCTTCCCCTTCAGCCCTTCTAGGTCTGAACCACAGCTATCGGCACATAAAGAAAAAGACCAGTCTAGGTCTCATCATCACCAGTCTACGTCAGGTTCTAGACGTACTAGGTCATCTTCCAGACACCGCAAAGAGGGGTCAAGGTCTAAATCTAGCCATCATTCCCCCCGCCATTCCAGCCGCCCTGAGAGGAAAGCTTGCTGGGGATGTAAAACTCAGGTCCCAGAGGGTAAATCTCTCTGTGAGTTGTGCTTTTCAAGAGCCACAAAGGAAAGAGGTGCTGATGACCAGCAAGTGGAGGCTCTGGTCAGGAAGGTGGTCCAGGAATCTCTTAATAAAGCAGATCTTGACCGAGCAGTAATTCCTCCTTCTGTTATAACTCCAGTTGCTGAAGATATGGAGTCCGAAGTTCCAGGCCCATCTCATCATAGTCTCTCTTTTAGCGGCTCCTCGGACAGCGAAGCAGAGATAATTGAACCTGGTGCAGGTTTTGACTTTTCCCTGGTTCCCCAACTAGTCAGGGCGGTTAAAGACGCATTGAGATGGGAGGAACCAGTAGAAGCACCCTCTAAACAGAGGAAATACTTTAAACACCTTAAGAAGGATCGCCCGAACTTCCCCTTCCTGGGTGAACTGGGTGAAATTATCCTGGATGAATGGGGTAAAGTTGATAGGAAAAACTCTTTAATTTCCAAGATTGCGAAGATGTATCCTTTCAAGAATGATGAGGTAAAACATCTTGAATCAGCCCCCCTTGTTGATGCAGCTCTCATGAGGCTGGTGAGACATGTTACGCTCCCTCTAGAGGATACCGTCTCTTTCAAGGATGGTTTGGAGAGGAAGATTGATACGGACTTAAAACGTATCTATATCACGGCAGGGATGGCTTGTAAACCGGCTCTGGCCCTCGCAGCTTTGTCAAAAGCCATGGAGTCCTGGACGGATGATGTGGGTGCAGCTCTAGGAAGTGTGTCTGAGGACTTATTCAAGAGCTCTCCAATACATGAGCTGAAACTGGCTTCGGTCTTCCTGGGAGAGGCATCCATCGACATTATTCGCCTCGTGGCACGTGTCATGCTTTCATCAGTTACAGCAAAACGTGCCCTCTGGTTACGCCCATGGGTTGCAGACCCTGCCTCTAAACAGGCCTGGTGCAGGATTCCTTTCGAAGGCTCCTCTCTCTTCGGAAATAAATTGGATTCTGCTATCTCCCGTGCTACTGGGGGCAAGTCAGGATTCTTACCCCAGGACCGTCGTATCCTTAACCAAAGAAGGACTCAACCTAGACAAGAACCAGAACGCGCTAGAGATGCTCGTCGCTACAGACCTGGTCGGGAGTTTAGGAAAAACTGGAGGAGAGGCCAGCCTTCAGGCCAAAAATCCTCAAAGTCAGCCCCGTCAAGTGGTCGGGACACTTCCAAGTCCTTTTGATACGATGCCTGTCCAGGTAGTGCAAGTAGGGGCTCGTTTACTCCGGTATCAGCACGTCTGGGCAGCCTCGATTCAAGATTACTGGACCGTCAAAACGGTCTCCTCAGGTCACACTTGGGTTTTCACCAATCCACCCAGTCACCGGTTTGTGCCTACGGTCCTTCCGCTCTCAGAAGAAAAAAGACAAATTCTTCTATCTTATACAGAATCCCTGATTGCCCAAGGGGCCGCCATTCAAGTTCCATCAGAAGAAAAATTTCTTGGAATTTATTCCCCCCTTTTCATGGTCCTCAAAAAGAGTGGCTCTTGGAGGCCAGTAATCGACCTTACACATCTAAATTCCTTCATCAAGAAGGAAAAATTCAAGATGGAAACCCTGCTGACAATCCGACAAACAGTTCAACCAGGAGATTGGCTGGTCTCCATAGACCTGAAAGACGCCTACTTTCATGTGCCGATCGCAAAAGATTTCCAGAGGTATCTCCGATTCGCAGTAGGCCAGAGGCATCTCCAATTCACTTGTCTCCCATTCGGGCTCACAACATCGCCTCGAGTGTTTTCGAAGCTCTTATTGGCGGTAGTTGCTCTAATCCGAGTAAGAGGCATCCGGTTACACCATTACTTGGACGACCTACTCCTACTGTCTCAGGACAGGGAACAGATTTTGTCACATCGGGACCAAGTCATATCTACTCTGACAGAGTTCGGTTGGCTATTGAACAGGGAGAAAAGTCACCTAGTTCCGACACAAACTCTAGTATTCCTCGGGGCCCTATTCAACACAGTGGAGAGCACCATCTCTCTTCCTTTGGAGAAGATTCCGGTAATTCGAGAGAGAATTCGCCTAGCATTGTCAGCAACTCTCCTCAGAGCCTCTCAGTGTCTCAAAATAATCGGCACTATGGTAGCCACAGCCCCCATGGTGAAGTGGGCGCAATGGAAAATGCGGCCCTTTCAGAAGGGTTTTCTCCAGCAATGGGATCCAGGGTCTCGAGACCATCTGGTGCGGGTAACCACCTCCATGCGGGAGAGCCTCCCTTGGTGGCTGCTACGGAAAAACCTCCTCAATTGTCACTCCATAGCTCCTGTCTCCTGGATTACAGTGACAACGGATGCGAGCAACAGAGGTTGGGGCGCTCTCTGTCTGACGGAGATAGCCCAGGGCAGGTGGGACTTCCCATCCCAAGGGATAGTCTCAAATGTCCTGGAGCTCCGAGCTGCCTTCCGTGCCCTTCAAGCTTTTCTCCATCTGATATCAGGAGCCTCAGTTCTCCTGAGACTGGACAACACGACCGCAGTGTCATACATCAAGAGACAGGGGGGCACCCGCAGTCTCGCCTTACTGAGGGAAGTAAGCCCGATCATGTCCTGGGCCCAGATGTACTTAACAAATCTATCCGCTGTTTATCTTCCAGGAATTCAAAATGTCCAAGCGGACTTCCTTTCAAGAGTCACCCTGGACAACAACGAGTGGTCCCTCCACACCGAAGTTTTCGATTGGCTCCTGTCTCTAGGGATGATGCCGGAAGTGGATCTGTTCGCATCCCCATGCAATTTCAAGCTGGGGAAATATTACACGAGGTGTCGCTGTCCCCAGGCCTTCGGAGTGGATGACCTGACGGACCAGTGGAAATTCCACAGGGCCTATGCCTTTCCCCCAGTTCCAGTCATTCTTCGTTTTCTCTCGAGGCTCAGGTGGGAGAATGTCGAGGTACTGGCAGTGGTTCCGTTTTGGCCCAACAGGCCATGGTTTCCTCTCCTGATGCAGCTCAGTTACCGAGAACCGGTCCCTCTCCCGTCCAGACCAGATCTCCTGCTGCAGGGAGCGTCTCTTCACCCTTGCCCATCCCAGCTCCATCTGATGGCTTGGTGGTTGAGAGGAGAAGGTTGGAAGCTCTAGGTTGTCCTAGTACAGCTATTGCTACATTGTTGAATGCCAGAAGAGCGGGCACCAACAGAGTATATCAGAGGATTTGGGCGAAGTTTGCGGACTATATGATTTCCACCAATGGATCCTGTAGTAATCCAAGGATTCAGGACATTTTAGGTTTTCTACAAACTGGCCTGGATCTGTCCCTATCGGTGAGTTCCTTGCGGGTCCAGGTTTCGGCAATCTCAGCCTTCACAGGCGTATCATGGGCCAGACACCCCCTTACTAGGCAGTTCTTCAAGGGAGCAATAAGGCTTAGGCCTCAGAAAAGACCAAGATTCTCTAAATGGGATCTCCCTCTCGTCTTGGATTTCTTCTCAAAAAAGGAAATACGGCATATGGATCAGTCATCAATTAGAGAGCTTTCTCTCAAAGTGGTCTTTCTAGTGGCCATAACATCGGCCAAGAGAGTTTCTGAAGTTGGATCCCTAGGATACAAAGAACCTTTTCTTACCTTCTTCCCAGACCGGGTAGTCTTGATCCCCATGTTAGGATCGAATCCTAAAGTAACAACCATCTTCCATGAAAATCAGGAGATTGTCCTCCCTACTTTCAGATCCACTGAGGACTCTAATGTTCACCCTCTAGATGTTGGGCAGGTTCTGAAACAATACCTAGAAGCCACAGCTTCTTTCCGCCAGTCTGATTATCTGTTTGTGCTTTTTCACGGCAAGAACAAGGGTTTACGGGCTTCCTCCAGAACCATCGCATCATGGATCGTTCAAGCTATCCAATGGGCATACAGGTCTAAGGGTTTGGCTCCTCCGGAGGCGGTAACCGCTCATTCTACCAGGAGCGTCTCTACATCATGGGCAGCATCCCGACATGTGTCTCCAGATGTAATCTGTAAAGCGGCCTCATGGTCATCAATTAACACTTTTATGACACACTATTGTGTAGAACCGGCTTCTTTGTCTACGGTTAACTTTGGTTTGCACGTATTATCTGTTGATGATGCCAATTAAACCTTTTTTTCTTTAACCAGCAATTGCCCACCCGGGTGTGTATGGCTAGTTATTTCCCATACGTAGGCTGCCATGGAGTCTGTCAGGAAAACGGAAAATTTATATCAAATACTTACCGTAATTTTCCTTTCCTGATGGACTCCATGGCAGCAGGAGTTCCCTCCCAGTTGCTGGAGTAGGCTAAGTTACGGAACACAGTCTCTGTCTAGAAGCAAAGATTTATGGGAGTGGGGTCCTATGAGGTATGAGAGGCGGGATTAACCCATACGTAGGCTGCCATGGAGTCCATCAGGAAAGGAAAATTACGGTAAGTATTTGATATAAATTTTCCGTTTTATCTAGGTGGCAAGCACAAGTAGTGTCCCGCTGCCACCAAGAAGACAAAGACAGGCCCGTCGTGCCCATAGTGCCCTTCTGGCTGCATTTGCCAATTCTAATTGGGAACCCACCACTTCTGCAGCACCCGTACTTCCACCATTCACTGGCCAACCCGGAATTCAGGTGGAAACAGTTGATTTTACATCACTTGATTTTTATTCGCTGTTTTTCACAGAAGATCTCTATAGATCTGTTGTGGACCAAAGCAATTTGAATGCTGGTCAATTCATCGCCGCTAATCCCCAGCTGACCCTTGCCAGAGAATGGAAACCAATTACGGTTTCCAAATTTAAGACCTTTCTGGGCCTATCCCTCCTCATGGGTGTAACTAAAAAGAGTGAGTTGCGGTCATATTGGTCCACTGACCCAATTCACCATACGCCCGTGTTCTCTGCTTCCATGGCCAGGGCATGATACGAGCAGATCTTGCGGTTCATGCACTTCAACAACAATGAACTCTGTCGTCCTCGGGGTGACCCTGGATACCATCAGCTCTACAAAATTCGGCCCCTCGTAAACCACTTCAACCAACACTTTGCAGCCTACTCCCCATCAAGTTGTCTGCATTGATGAGTCCCTGATTAAGTTTTCTGGCCGCTTGTCTGTCAAACAGTACCTTCCCAGCAAGCGTGCCAGATACGGGGTCAAGATGTATAAGCTCTGTGACAGGGCCACAGAATATACATATAGTTTTATGGTTTACGAGGGAAGAGATAGTCACATAGAGCCGGAGAACTGCCCAGATTACACAGGGAGCGCTGGTAAGATTGTGTGGGACTTGGTGTAACCTTTATTTGGAAAGGGATACCAAATGTATGTTGACAATTATTACACGAGCGTGTCACTTTTTAGTCACTTGTTTGATCAACAAATTGGAGCATGTGGCACTGTGCGATCTAATCGCTGGGGCTTTCCCCAGCGGCTTGTAGAATCCCGTCTTAGGCTGGGGGAGAGAGTCTGCTTGAAGTGTAATAACTTGGTCGCTGTGAAGTGGAGGGATAATAAGAATGTTTTCGTTCTGTCTTCCCTTCATGCAGACACGATGGTCCAAATTCCTACGACGACTGGTGTTGTGGAGAAACCCCTCTGCATCCACGAATATAAACTTAATATGGGAGGGGTGGACCTCAACGACCAGTTGTTGGCGCCGTACCTAATTGCCCGTAAGGCCAGACGCTGGTACAAAAAAGTGTCTGTTTATTTATTTTAATTGGCTTTGCTGAATGCTTTTGTGCTATACAAAGCTTCAGGACGAACTGGATCCTTCCTTAAATTCCAGGAAGAGATCATCAGAGCCCTTCTGTTTCCAGACGGTGCTTTGGCCCAACTTCCCAACGCAAATGCAGTAAGCCGGCTGCATGAGAGGCATTTTCCGTATGTCCTCCCTGGTACCTCTACCCAACGAGCCACCCAAAGAAAATGTCGTGTCTGTAGAAAGCGCGGATATAGGCGTGACATCCACTATTTTTGTCCTTCCTGTCCTGACCATCCTGGTCTTTGCATTGGTGAATGTTTTGAACGCTACCACTCACTAGTGGAGTTTTAGCGTAGGGTACAGCACTACACAGACTAGGACACACTTACACAGGGTCTCCAAAGATGCCATCACATTTTGGAAGACCCGAACCTGGAACCGTTACAGTTACAAAAAAAAGTTAAAAAAACGAACAAAAAAAATTTAAAATAAAAAAACAAAAATAGTTGTCGTTTTATTGTTATCTCTCTCTCTATATTGCTCTGCTCTTTTTTACTGTATTGTACAATGCAGTGTTTTATTGTTACTATGTTTTATCATGTTTGCATTTCAGGTATGTAATTCTTTTATGCTTTACTGTTTACTGTGTTTTATTGTTAACCATTGTTTTGTTTTCAGGTACGCCATTCAGCTGCAGCATGGGTTTATTCATCTTGACAGCAACAGCGTTTGCTCCTACGATATGTAAAACTGTGACTCCAGCGTTGTCGGAGGTGATTTCACCACCACAGTTAAAAAAAAGAGCATATATGCCTAAGCATGGGGGCAGGGGTGGAGGAGCGATTTGCTCCTAACATTAGGGGTAGATGCCCCCATGCTTCGGCATATATTTTTTATGCACAGATTGCGTTAAAAAATGTTTTATTTTTACTATGCTTTATTGTATTTGCTTTGCAGATCTGGTAAGCCTTACTGTTATACTGTAATGTTACTTTGTTTTATTGTTAGCCATCATTTGCTTAGCAGGTACGCCATTCAGCTGCAGCACTGATTTTTTTATCTTGACAGCAACAGCGTTTGCTCCCATGATACGTAAATCAGCGACTCCAGCGCTGTAGAAGGTGATTTCATGCATGTATGCTCATATAGGCGTGCGGGGTGTGCCTGGGCACACCCTAATCACCCCGTGTGGCGCAGATTCCCCAAAGCCCCATAACAGGGCTCCTAAAAAAATGTTTTCTAATAAAAAAATTAAAATAAAACCTACTGACACCATCCACTGGCCTACTGAAACCAACCTCTGCCCTACTCACAAGTCCACTGCTCTACTAACACTGTCCATGTTTTTATAAATTTGGGGTGCACACCCTAATGCAATAGGCTGCGCACACCTATGTATGCTCATCATTAGAAGTGGGTGGATGAAGGGCGGTATTCTAATGGTGGGCATACCCACCGATCAATCTCTTTTTTTTGTTCAGCCCACAGACTGCATTGAAAAAAGAACATTACAATGTATGCCCAACAAGGACCAGCAATGTACTGGTATGTTGCTGGACTTTGAGTGGTTATACCAGAATGATGCCTGCAGGTTAAGGTATAATCTTGGTATCATTCTTTTCAGCCAACGGTCGACTTTCATGTAAAAGCAATCCTAGCAGCTAATTAGCCTCTAGACTGCTTTTATAAGCAGTGGGAGGGAACGTCCCCCCCTCCCTCCGTCTTCCATGGTTTTCTCTGGCTCTCCTGTCCCAACAGGGAACCCGAGAATGCAGCCGGTGGTTCCGCCAGCTGGCCATAGAGCTGATCAGAGACCAGAATGGCTCCAATCATCTCTATGGAATAAGAAACCGGAAGCTACGAGCATTTCATGACTTAGGTTTCATCAGATATAAACAGCGCCATTGAGAAATTGGCAAAGAATTTTATCACACCGATCTTGGTGTGTTCAGATGCTTTGAGGGCAGAGGAGAGATCTAGGGTCTAATAGACCCCAATTTTTTTAAAAAAGAGTACCTGTCACTACCTATTGCTATCATAGGGGATATTTACATTCCCCGAGATAACAATAAAAATGATTAAAAAAAATAAAAATGAAAGGAACAGTTTAAAAATATAATAAAAAAGCAAAATAAATAATTTAAAAAAAAAAAAAAAGCACACCTGTCCCCCCGTGCTCACGAACGCAAGGCGAACGCAAGTGTCGATCTGGTGTCATATGTAAACAGCAATTGCACCATGCATGTGAGGTATCACCGCGAAGGTCAGATCGAGAGCAGTAATTTTAGCAGTAGACCTCCTCTGTAAATCTAAAATGATAACATGTAAAGGCTTTTACAGGCTTTTAAAAATGTATGCAGTTTGTCGCCGCTGCACGTTTGTGCGCAATTTTAAAGCATGTCGTGCTCGGTATCCATGTTCTCGGCAAAAGATCATCTTTTTTATTACATCAAACATTTGGGCAATATAGTGTGTTTTAGTGTATTAGAATTTAAAAAAGTGTGATTTTTTTCCCCCAAAAAAATTGCGTTTGAAAAATCGCTGCGCAAATACTGTGTGAAAAAAAAACCCACCATTTTAATCTGTAGGGCCTTTGCTTTAAAAAAAAGATATAATGTTTGGGGGTTCAAAGAAATTTTCTTGCAAAAAAATAATATTTTTTTCATGTAAACAAAAAGTGTCAGAAAGGGCTTTGTCTTCAAGTGGTTAGAAGAGTGGGTGATGTGTGACATAAGCTTCTAAATGTTGTGCATAAAATGCCAGGACAGTTCATAATGACCCCCAAATGACCCCTTTTTCGAAAGTAGACACCCCAAGCTATTTGCTGATAGCATGTTGAGTCCATGGAATATTTTATATTTTGCCATAAGTTTTGGGAAAATTACACTTTTTTTTTGTGCACAAAGTTGTCACTAAATGATATATTGTTCAAACATGGCACGGTTATATGTGGAAATACACCCCAAAATACATTCTGCTGCTTCTCCTGAGTACGGGGATACCACATGTGTGGGACTTTTTGGGAGCCTAGCCGTGTACAGGACCCCGAAAACTTCAGGATTTCTAAGGGTGTACATTTTTAATTTCACTCCTCACTACCTATCAAGTTTGAAGGCCATAAAATGCCAAGATAGCACAATCCCCCCCCCCCCCCCAAATGACCCCTTTTTGGAAAGTAGACACCCCAAGCTATTTGATGAGAGGCATGTTGAGTCCATGGAATATTTTATATTTTGCCACAAGTTGCGGGAAAATTTTTTTTTTTTTGCACAAAGTTGTCACTAAATGATATATTGTTCAAACATGGCATGGTTATATGTGGAATTACACCCCAAAATACATTCTGCTGCTTCTCGAGAGTATGGGGATACCTCATGTGTGAGACTTTTTGGGAGCCTAGCCGCGTACAGGACCCCAAAAACCAATCACCGCCTTCAGGATTTCTAAAGGCGTAAAATTGTGATTTTACTCTTCACTACCTATCACAGTTACGGAGGCCCTGAAATGTCCAGATAGCACAACCCCCCCCCCCCCCCCCCCCAATGACCCCATTTTGGAAAGTAGACACCCCAAGGTATTTGCTAAGAGGCATGGTGAGTATTTTGCAGATCTCATTTATTTTTGAAAATGAAGACAGAAAAAAAAAAGTATCTTTTTTCTTTTTTCAAAACTTTGTGACAAAAAGTGAGATCTGCGAAACACTCAACATGCCTCTCAGCAGATAGCTTGGGGTGCCTACTTTCTCAAATGGCCTCCGAAACTGTGATAGGCAGTGAGGAGTGAAATCACTATTTTACGCTCTTAGAAAGCCTGAAGGCGGTGATTGGTTTTCGGGGTCCTGTACGCAGTTAGACTGCCAAAAAGTCCCACACATGTGGTATCCCCATACTCAGGAGAAGCAGCAGAATGTATTCTGGGGTGTAATTTCACATATAACCATGCCATGTTTGAACAATATATCATTTAGTGACAATGTTGTGTAAATAAATAAATAAAAATATTGTAAGTTTCCCGAAACTTGTGGCAAAATATTAAATATTCCATGGACTCAACATGCCTATCAGCAAATAGCTTGGGGTATCTACTTTCCAAAATGGGGTCATTTGGGGGGGGGGGGTTGTGCTATCTGGGCATTTCATGGCCTCCGAAACTGTGATAGGTAGTGAGGAAGTGAAATCACCATTTTCCACCCTTAGAAAGCCTGAACGCGGTGATTGGTTTTCGGGGTCCTGTACTCGGCTAGGCTCCCAAAAAGTCTGACACATGTGGCTCAGAATGTATTTTGGGGTGTCATTCTACATATGCCCATGGCATGTTTGAGCAATATATCATTTAGTGACAGCTTTGTGCAAAAAAAAAATGTTTTTTCATTTTCCCGCAACTTGTGGCAGAATATAAAATATTCAGTGGACTCAACATGCCTATCAGCAAATAGCTTGGGGTGTCTACTTTCCAAAATGGGGTAATTGGGGGGGTTGTGCTATCTTGGCATTTTATGACCTTCAAAACTGTGATAGGTAGTGAGGAGTGAAATCAAAAATTTACACCCTTAGAAATCCTGAAGGCAGTGCTTGGTTTTCGGGGTCCTGTACGCGGCTAGGCTCCCAAAAAGTCCCACACATGTGGTACCACCGTACTCAGGAGAAGCAGCAGAATGTATTTTGGGGTGTAATTCCACATATAAACATGGCATGTGTGAGCAATATATCATTTAGTGACAACTTTGTATAATTTTTTTTTGTCATTAATATATTATTAAATATATATATATTAAATATTCAATGGGCTCAACATGCCTCTCAGCAATTTCCTTGGAGTGTCTTCTTTCCAAAATGGGGTCATTGGGGGGGGGGGGGTTTGGGCTGACAGCGGGAAGAAAAAAAATGAACAATAACCGGCATTTGTTTATCTCTGTGATCAGCTGTCATTGGCTGACAGCTGATTACGTGGTAAAGGGCCTGCTGTGATTGGCCCTTTACCCAATCTATGATCAGCTGAGTCTCCCGCAGCCGAGTCTCAGATCACAGAGGAAAGAAATTAAAGTGATTGTAAAGTCTTGTTAAAAAAAATAACAAACATGTTATACTTACCTCCTCTGTGCAGTGGGTTTTGCACAGGGCAGCCTGGATCCTCCTCTTCTCGGGTCCCTCTTCGCTGCTCCTGGCTCCTCCCTTCTGTTGAGTGCCCCCACAGCAAGCAGCTTGCTATGGGGGCACCCAAGCTTAGCTGCAGCTCCATGTGCCCATTAACAGACACGGAGCTGCTGTTTGGCCCCGCCCCCTCTCTCTTGATTGGCTATGACTTTGATTGACAGCCACGGCACCGCTACTGTGTCTTAGCCAATCAGGGGGGAGAATCCCAGACGGCCGAGGGACTGGTAGACATCGCTGGAGAGAGATGGGGCTCAGGTAAGTATTAGGGGATGCTGGGGAGGCTGCTGCACACAGAAGGCTTTTTATCTTAATGCATAGAATGCATTAGGATAAAAAAACCTTCTGCCTTTACAACTCCTTTAAATCAATAAAAAATTCACAAATTTTTTTTTACATACTGTCACCAGACTTGTGTGGCGGTGATCAAGGACACTGACTGGCGACAGTATGTTAAAGAAAAAGATTATATTGTTTTTTAATTCAATTTTTTTTTAATGTTTTCTTTTTTTTTTTTTACATACTTTCATCAGAGTAGTTCAGTGTCACCATAGTGACACTGTACTACTCTGGTGGGGTGATCAGTGATTTTTTTTTTACACTTTGCTGTTACAATGATGATCACTGTAACAGCAATCTTTTGAACAGTCATGATTAGGTTACATTCATAACAGCTGTGATTTACTATTGTGTGCTGTGATTGGCCCACAACTATTACATGGTGCGGTGATTGACTCAGGTACCATTTGATAGCTTTTCTGAATGAAATTAATTCATAACAGCTTTGTTGACATTCTGATCATGTGATTGCACAGTGATCACATGATGCCCTGGCATCTCAAAGTGGCCAGATACCAGGAGCCGCAATCTGCCTGTGCCACCCTGCCGCAGTAAATGCACTGTGGCTAGGCAGCAACCAGTTAGTGGGGGGGGGGGGGGCAGAGGGGACAAAATTAAATAAAATAAAAGTACACACATTAAAGCGCCTACAACTTCAACATGCTTTTTATGTGTTTTTGATGCTTCAGCTGTGCTTTTTTTTGAAGCTTTAATGAAGCTTGGCAGATGGTGTGTGTATTTCCAAAACAAAGTGAAACTAAAGCTGAATAAAAGCCTCTCAAAAGCTGCAGACATGGGGTATTATTTTTAAAGCAGAGCAAGCACAAGGTGTAAACAGGACTGTAAGCTAACCATTTTTTTAGTGACAGGAGATTTGACTGGCATTCAGGGAGCTTTAACCACTTGCTGACTAGCAGCCGTCATTATACTGCGGCAGGTCGGCACGATTCTGGGAACCGTCGTAATTATAAGTCGGTCCCTTTAAGCGGGATAGCAGGCGCGTGCACGCCGATGCTCGTGACCAGTGGTCGCGATGACCGCTGGCCATGAGCGATCGCAGGCACAAGAGGCAGAACAGGGACGTGTGTGTGTGTAAACACACACATCCCAGTTCTGTGAGGAGAGACCGATCATGAGTTCCTACGAGCTGGGAACCACAATCTCTCATTTCCTATAGTCAGTCCCATCCCCCACAGTTAGAAACACACATAGGGAACACAGTTAACCCCTTGATCGCCCCGTGTTAAACCGTTCCCTGCCAGTGACATTTATACAGTAATCAGTGCATTTTTTTTAGCACTGATCGCTGTATAAATTGTCAAATCGACCTAAAAATGTGTCAAAATTGTCCGATGTGTCCGCCATAATGTCGCAGTCTCGATAAAAATCGCAGATCGCCGCCATTACTAGTAAAAAAAAAAAAATAATAAAAATGCCATAAATCTATCCCCTATTTTGTAGACGCTATAACTTTTGCCTGCTGGCGATTTAAATAAAAAGAAGTTAAACTTTTTTACACTATTGGAGTTTTCTCTTCCTTTCTTGGATTCTCATCATCGCTGAGAGGGGATTCCCCCCCCTCCCTCCCCCCTCCTCTACTGCTGAGGCTCAGTCTGGAAACCACCATTACAGCGCTCTCAATCAGGAACCATCTACAGGGAGGACAACATCCATAAAAGGAGGATATCTTATGCTGTCTCATAAGGGCTGTCTGGTAAGCCTCCATCTTTTCTGTGGTGACGGTTTCTGTTAATGGTGGAAGTCACGGATTTACCCAGCGGAACATTCACATATGTTTTTTGTGGACACTATATTATAATTAAGCACGTCTTTTATGACATTTGAATTGGAGTTTACTGACATTTTTTCTATGAACAATACCCACTGATTTTTATCAGATAATTAGTGGAATACTAATGTGCACGGTTTGTTAGCATTTAGGTCTTTGTTTTTCTTTTTCTTTTGAATATAATTATCACTGTCTACTGTAGTAGTAGTCTTCCAGCGCTGCACTTTTTGTATACATATTTTGTTTTGTGCCCCCTATCAGGGTTATAGTGTTTAGCTGCAGGATATTTAAATATAATCTTATTCACATTTTTTGTCACATAATTTTTTCTGTACACCTAGCGCAATTTTTTCTTTTTAGATAGAGCTATAACTTTTGCGCAAACCAATCAATATACGCTTTTTGCGATTTTTATTAACAAAAATATGTAGAATACATATCGGCCTAAAAAAGCTTTTTTTAAAAAAAATTGGGGCTATTACAGCAAAAAGTATAAAATAGTGTTTTTTTCAAAATTCTAAACCTATTTTTGTTTATAGCGCAAAAAATAAAAACTGCGGAGAAGTTCAAATACTTCCAAAAGAAAGCTCTATTTGTGGGAAAAAAAGGACATCAATTGTGTTTGGGTACAGCGTCGCACGTCCGCACAATTGTCAGTTAAAGTGATGTAGTGCCGTATCGCAAAAAATGGCCCGGTCATTGAGCAGCCAATTCTTCCGGAGCTGAAGTGGTTAAAACGCGCGTCCAAAGCCATGTATTGAAGCAAGTGTAAACAAGCCCTTAAACTAATACCTTGTTGAAGCAGTCATTTGGGGTAGGAGTCTATCAGCATGGTACATCTGGAATAGGAAAATATTCCCAATTCTTTCTTGCAAAAGTGCTTTAAATCTGTCTTTTGTTAATTTGGAAGAATACTTTAGGTCCTCGCTCTGAAAAGAGAAATTCCTCTTTGGTGTGCAAGCAATAGATATTCGAGTGTGACTGCGCTAAAAAGAATAATGGTCCAAATCCTAAATAAATGCCTAAATACCTAATTTCAATCAACAAGTGCAAAATAAATGAATGTATAATAAAATGTGTTATCTAGTGATTAGTTATTATGCATGAACGTATTTTGCACATGGTGATTACAATAAGATATAAATAAGCATTTTTCAGGATTTGGATCATTATATAGTTTTAGCGCTGTCACACACAATTACTTACATTATTGCTTGCACATCTGGGAGGTTACACGTGATTGCAGTTTATGAAATAATACAAAAATTCTGTGCGCAGATCCTTTTGATTCTTAAATATGAAATTCCTCTTTATTTTCAGATTTTTAGAGGAGGCCTGAAGGTTCTGTGCCAAAACTGACTGACATTTTGGACTGCTCATGAACAAGCCCCTCCCACTTTGGCTAAAGCCCCAGTTCCAGCTGAAGAAAAAGACCCCAAAGCATAATGCTGCTGCCAACTGCATGCTATTTTATTCATTTTTTTTCTGGTGATGCGCAGCGTTGGTTTTAAGCAAGACATAGTATTTGGAAATATGGACAAAAGCGTATTCTTGGTCTCGTCATACCAGAACACATTTTCCAAGAGGCTTTTACCACACTTGATGTAGGTCTTTGCAATATGTAGGTATTCTACAAAATAATCTGTCCAGACCAGTTTAATTCTTTTTTCATCAACTTTGGGAAAATGTCCAATTCCTGGTAAAGTCGCTGTTGTGCCATATTTTCTCCACTTGTTGATGACTGTCTATGCTGTGTGCCATGGTATATCTAATGCCTTGAAAAATTTTTGTACCCTTCCCTTGACTGATACCTTCAAACAATGAGATACTTTTGGTGCTATGAAAAGCTCTTTGTGGACCATGGCTTTTACTGCAAGAGGCAATTGAGTATATGTAATAAAAAAAATAAAATCCTAATAGAACAGCCGAACTTTAGATGGGCTTAACCACTTCAACCTATACGTCCTCAGGTTGTAGCAGTTATGCCAACATTTTCAACAGGCAATGGGCTTTCATGTAGAAGTGATCTGAGTTGCTATATAGCCGTTAGATCACTTCTACATCAGGTGGAAGCAGCCTGGACACCACCCCCCGCCATTATTGGGCACGCCGGAAGTGATAAGGATTTAGTCACTTCCGGTTTCAGTTTGGGGTTTACAAGGCGTTACTAGCTTGTAAAGTATCTGATCAAACTGGTCTTGGCTTGATCATATGCTTTCAGAGCTCCATAAAGAGGACCCGTTATAATTATTGCTATCACAAGGGACGTTGTATATTCCCTGTGATAGCAATAAAGCTGATTATTAAAAAAAAATAAATAAATAAAAAAAAAAAAATATATATATATATATATATATATATATATATATATATATATATATATATATATATATATATATATAAAGGCTTAAATAAAATAATCAAAAAGAAATAAAAAATTGAAAGAGTCCTATAATCACTTATGGATATTATTAGGTACCGTAGTTTGACATAGTTCCATGGGCGTTTGCAATTTTAAAGTGTGCCATGTTAGATACCCATTTACTCAGTGTAACATCACTTTTCATATCTTACCAAAAAAACTGGGTATTATATTGTAAGTGTGCACAAAAATACATTAAAAAGTGTACTTTTACTAAAAATTAGCTGTGCAAATATTGTGCAACATAAAAAAATTGCAATAACCACCATTTTATTCTCCATGGTCTCCACTTTCAAAAAACATATAATGTTTGGGGGTTATAAGTAAATTTCTAGAAAAAAAAATTACTGATTTTTATGTATTTGAGAAATGCCAAAATTGGCCTGGAAAAAAGTGGTTAGAGTCACTTTCATTGATGGCAGATGTGTACTGACTATTATTTGACATCAGTTTGTAGTCGATTTGTCGTAGTAGTTCCAAAAGGTCAACATTTTTGACCTTTTGGTGCCCCCTTAGCACATGGCTTGCTAAGGTGGTACCTGGAGGAGGAAGGAGTGGACAGTGCCAGCAGGGGACTGCAAAAGAGGAGGTAAGGGACAGCTTTGTGCAATATTGTTGCAGAGTAGGCAAGTGAAACTTATTTATTTCAATAAATAATAACCTTTAGGCCTCATGTACACTGCTGCTGTTAAACGGATGTTTAGGAGCAGTTTGCCATTTTTTTTTTTTTTTAACGGCTCTGGAAGGCTCCTCTATGTTATCTTATCAGTACATGTACACAGGGTAGTTTATAGTCGTTAATAGGCAGTTGAGTTTAGAGGCTTTTTTTGGAACACAAGAAATGGGTTCAGATGCTGAGTTTAGAGCCATTTCAAGCGCGAAACGCTTCTAAATGCGGCTAAACGTGGTGACTCGCGTTTCGTTTACAGCCGTTTTTCATTTTTGGAAAAAAAAAAAAAAAAAAATATATATATATATATATATTTTTTTTTTTTTTAAAAGCTTCTAAATGCAAACACAGCAAAACAGACGTTTTAAACGTGGGTTACTATCTGTCAAGTTAAATCGTTCAGGAGAGGATGTAAAAACGTCCCATGTACATGAAGCCTTAGTATCACTTTAATTCAGGACACAGCCACATCCCTAATTATAAAAGGTTCTGTGCACACTTATGCAGCTACACTATTTTTGTTTTTTCTCACTAAACAAGGTTTGTTTTTTACTTGAATAGTACAAATTATAGGTCACATTAAATAGGGAAAAATTCTGAAGTGATTTATCTTGGTGTGATTTTTTTTTACGTCTCAAAATCTGTAATTTTTACAGGTTTTACACATTTTATATCCACTGTAAGAAGATTTAGTTACACTACATATTTGTGCTGCTTTATCTATATTTTCACGCGTGCATTGAATCCATATTTCTATAAGTGGGTTGCAAGGTTGACTTTAGTATCACTGCAATACTTTCATTAAAGTACAGTAAAACCTTGGTTTGAGAACGTTTTGCAAGACAAGCAAAATTTTTAATAAATTTTGACTTGATATACAAGCGATGTCTTGATATACAAGTAGCGTCATGTCACAACTGAGTATAAAAGAGAAGAGAGGAGAGGAGCCTCCAAGTGTAGTAATACAGTTACATTTAATAAAGGTACATTTAGCAACTCACATGGTTGATGATTAAAACATGTACAGCTAACTATGCAGGCATCCGGGGTAAAGCTGTCCACATAGAGCATCCTCCTCACCGCCATCAACATCGTCCCTTCTGCGCTGCACTCCACGAATGCTTTGCAGATTGCAGACTGACAGCGGTGAGAGCCGGTGGTGAAGGGGATGGTCTATGTGGACACCTTTACCCTGGATGCCTGCATACTTAGATGTGCCTGTTTTAGTCATCAACCACGAGAGTTGCTAAATATCGTACCTTCATTAAATGTAACCATATTGCTACACTTAGAGGCGCCTCTCTTCTACTTTATACTCTGTAGCTCCTGCTGGATTTTGCTTCTAATCCCCTTGTGGAGGCTTCCATTTGTGGATGGACATTATATGGTTATACAACCTATCACATTGCTATAATCTTTTTATATGGGCTATAGACTGAAAGACTTAAGAATATATGGTTGTGAAACAAATCATTTGAGTTTCCATTATTTCTTATGGGGAAATTTGCTTTGATATACAAGTGCTTTGGATTACAAGCATGTTTCTGGAACGAATTATGCTCCTAATCCAAGGTTTTACTGTATAACTAAAGGCAAATCTTTTTTTTTTTGTAGTTTTGGGTGGAGTGCAGAAGGATTGGAACGCTTGTCAGTTTTTCTTGCTACCTGTGCCCCATTTAGGAGACTGACCCTCTATTTGTCCTGTTTACTATTATTATTATTAAAAGTGAAAGTAAAAGAAAATTCCAACATATTGGGTCATCTACAGAAAAGTAATAGAGGGGAAATCTTCCAATGGGGACACTAGTTCTGGTGACCTGAAGGTCCCCAAGGAAATCTCTTAATTTGCAGGGATTTTCTCTGAATTCCTGTTTGGCTATGGGACAGGACGTGAAGGGAAATCTCTGCAATGGGACACAGATGGTGAAAAAAAAATCTGACTGGTTATAGCCCTCCCTTATTCGATCCCAATTTTTTTTTTAAGTTTTGCCTATAGTTCTAATTTGAAAAGTAAATACAAGCAGGGACTTTGTTTAGAAAATAGTTACACTCATAGAATAAAGAAACACATGTGAGGCTCTATCAAGTGTCTCAGTGGTATATACAGTCAGGTCCATAAATATTGGGACATCGACCCAATTCTAATCTTTTTGGCTCTATACTGCAAAAGCAATCAAAGAGTTTTGAAGGGAAAATGCCCCAAGAACAAGCAGGAACTGAAGACAGTTGCAGTAGAGGCCTGGCAGAGCATCACCAGGGATGAAACCCAGTGTCTGGTGATGTCTATGCGTTCCAGACTTCAGGCTGTAATTGACTGCAAAGGATTTGGAAACCAAGTATTAAAAAGTGAAAGTTTGATGGATGATCTGTCCCATTACTTTTGGTCCCTGCAAAAAGTGGGAGGCACATATACAAACTGTTGTAATTCCTACACCGTTCACCTGATTTGGATGTAAATACCCTTAAATTAAAGCTGAAAGTCTGCAGTTAAAGCACATCTTTTTTGTTTCATTTCAAATCCATTGTGGTGGTGTATAGAGCCAAAAAGATTAGAATTGTGTCCCAATATTTATGGACCTGACTGTATATATATGTATAATGCAAGGAAAAAAAAAACACAAAATTATATATACAAATAAAGACAAAAAGAAAACCCAAAGCAGATGGAGACAAGAAAACAGGAAAATTTAAGACAGTATAGACGTAATGACATTTATTAAAGGCATGCTACAAACAGCTAGAGTTATAAAGGAAAGGAGTAAGCATAGGTATCAGAGTAGTATTTGTAATACAAATACTAAAAATATATATATATATATTAAATATTATACACGAATGTAAAACAAACATGCACTACGCAGTTAGAAAATATGTTTTCTTTAATATTCATCTTCACTTTTCATTTAGTAACAGGTCATCATAACATACATGGAATCTTGCTGCCCCATACACCCTCTACATTGTCACAAATGAAAGCTGGTACTGTTGCTTATCAAAATATACAAGTCAACTGATGTTTTTCATATAAAATCACTGTATACTTTAAATTGTTCCCAAAAACCACTTTTATGCCTAGTAAAAAAAAAAAAAAGTTGTTACAAATATTTACAGCATTTGTTATGTCATAACATAGTTGGTAATATAGAAGGGACAAAAAAATTACATAACAGGCAGAACAGATTATGGAATATATATATCATTGGCCAACAAATGTTTGATTTTTTTTTTTTTAAATACAGTACTTGAATTCTCCATAAACCTTTGCAATAATGAATTCTGTCACAAAATTCAAATTATTGGATTTAAGAAATAAGTCAAAAAAGGTCACTTATTTTAGAATAGCATATTCAAAACTAAAATGTACACAGCCAGATAAACATCTCTGTATTACCAGAAGAGACATCTTTGGTCAGAGCAATGAGGTGACTTTCTAGATACAGTACAGGAATGAGTCTATTCAAATCATGAAACTTGTGCTACTGTGGGCTTACAAACAGAATGTGCAATACACGCATACCAAAAAGACACAGAGAAAATTAAGGAGTGACCATTTCTTTGTAGGCATGGTTAATGCTGTAAACCGGTTTTTAAAAATAGAATTACTGAAATATTCGCATCTTCCGAAAAATAAAAATGAATTACTATGACTGTTTCCAAATTCATGACATGCAAATTAGTTATTACAGCAGTGCTGTATGAAAGCATTTAATGCTCGACAATGAAAACATCTATACTTCAAGCAAGAATGTCCATTCCCATGGTGTTATTTAAGGCTACACTTGTGCTGTTCAGACTTTAACAAGAACAATTAAGCTTGCCATACATTGCTAGATTTTTTCATTCAGCCTGCATGAATTCATAAATCTCCAGCTACAGCTATTCTATTCTGACAGCTAGTGCTGGATAAGATGCAGGCGCTACTCAGCCAACAATGTTACGCCCGGCTCCTTTGATTTTTCAATTGAAGGATGTTGGGTGGAGGGGTTCGGACAGGGCCACCCACTGGTTGAAATTTTGCTCAGGGTATGGCTAGTTTTATTCTTCTACTGCCCATGTGAAGGAAGTATAATCATTGTCCCATAGCAACTGGGATGAGATTCTTGCTTTTAATTGTGGCAGGAATTGCTTAGAATCATGGAATCTTTTATGCCCTAGTGAATGGTAACGTTGGGTGGAACTAAATCCCTCAGTTTAACGATTTCTGAAAACCGTTACAATCAAGGCATGCCATCAATGACAACTGTCACAGTTGCTTGCGCTCTCAACCGAACGGTCAAGCCATCAAATGGCCAGTGTCATAACTGATCACATGTGCAGCACCATGGCAACTGCAGATCAAACAGAGGCTAAGATGGAAGCTTCCTTGGCTGTAAAAGGTAGGAGGGTTTAGTTTTGCTTTAAATATTCCTGCATTGAGAGCTCTACCTTTTAAGCATAAACTATTGTGAAAAGAATGTTACAGTGATTCAGATATGGACAGGTAACATTGAAAATTGAAGGCACATAAACTTTGGTCCTTTCTAGTGAAACCATCCTGCTTCAAGCCACAAAGGCTGTATTATATATATTAAGATAAAAAACATATGTTTTTTTTTTTTTTTTTAAAGTGGCAGTTATTTTCAGT
Source organism: Aquarana catesbeiana (assembly GCF_042186555.1). Classification (NCBI taxonomy): domain Eukaryota; kingdom Metazoa; phylum Chordata; class Amphibia; order Anura; family Ranidae; genus Aquarana; species Aquarana catesbeiana. The sequence goes on along the minus strand of NC_133324.1, from coordinate 476,175,030 downwards.
TGAATCCAGTGGAATTTTAAAAGTACAGTCACATTATTGAAAATAGAGTGCCTTAGGCTTAGTTTACACTTGTAGCTGATGGGGACAGTAAAAATAGGCAACTGAGCTGCGTTTATGACCCCTTCTCCCCCAAGCTGCAAAGACAGCTGTACAGGGGCACTACACATGCCATGGGGGGCAAAAAATCCCCCCATTTAGTGGCAAGTAGTACTTACGGAAAATAACCTATTCAAGTAATTAGGACCAGAATGGCATGAAAATGTGGTCTTTTAGGGGTTAAAACAGGTGGGGAGGAGGTAACAGCACCTCCTCACTGCCTGTCATGTGTTCTCTGAAAAGTGATCCACTAAGAATCGCTCTCCTGAGGGCTACTACTACTGTAAACGAGCCCTTAGGCTGGTGTTAAAGCTTTGAGACTTGAACAAATATTCTCTTGTTTATAATATTCATAAACCTAGCAGTGGATATTGTAAGGTAAAAGAATAACGAAATCTAAGACGCTAAACTGCCAACATATGTCCACTTGTTTTAAGACAAGTGAACACTTCTAAACATTATCTTTGCATATAAATCAAATGCGTATGTTGTAACCTCTAAAAAGCTGCATAAATGCAAGACTGACAGCAGCGGCTGTTCCAAACGTACTGTATGTTAAGTCATAAAGATGAGTATTAAACCACAGTTTTCCATAATCTTGTATATTAGACCACCTTGTTTACACTAGTTTTCCATAACCTTGTACACTAGAGCTTGTTTACACTGAAAGTACATTCAAGAATTCAAAACTACAAACTCATCACAAACATAATGATGATGACATCTACATTAGAAAAAATTACAAACTAAATAGGGCTGTGTTGCCTATTCATTAAAGCAGCAAAATAACCCTCAAAGTACACGTGCATTTGTGTGAATAGAAGGGCAGTCCATGCAAACTTTATTAAACCAGTTCAGGACGTACCTGTGTACCCCCCATATGGACGAAACCAATTTTTACATTTCAGATACCAAAAAAAAAAAAAAAAAAGATAAGTAAGCCATACACCAGTTAGATTTTCCATAACCACTTTCTCACCAAATTCACTTGAGTGCCAGGAGAATCGTTTTTGTTTCAGTGATGCTTCAGTTTTGTACATGATATATTTTAGATTTAGTAGTCTACCCTAATGTAAATTACATTGTTAATCCAAGTCTGATTAAAATGACATCACAATAGTCCGGCCTTTATGTAAATTAGAATGGTAAAACTAGTGCTTTACTTTAGGAAAGCTATATTATCCTTTCAACGCTACATTGAGACAAACGCTGGGGGAAGTAAAAAGGGTTTGCTTAAATTGTTAAACATTAGGATAAGATTAAGTCAGGATGAAGGTCCTTTTTCACATTTGAGGTTGCTAAAAGCTTGAATGACATTGTTGCAACTTGGGGATTTTGGGAAGAAATATCTATCACACTACTGCAGTGATCTACTGCTGTATGGAGAGGCTGGACAAAGCTGCAACAGTTCCACCCAAGCCTCCATACTGACACTACTTAGAAGCATAGGGTTTACATTCTTCTAACCTATGGAGCATTCTGTAGAAGCATTGAAAGCCCAGCTTATTGTTTCAGCTCCTGGACTTGGTGCTGAATGCCGGCTGTCACTGAGCCAGTAGTACCAGCCTGACCCCCCCCCTCAACCCAACCTGGACCTGCCGATTTCCAGTGCCATTTTAAAGTGGCACTGGGAACTCAAGTAGTTAAATTTGATATGCTGGATCAGCAAAATGTATCAATAACTATGTATGTCAGGGAACTATTTTATTTGACATAGTATGTATGTATAGGCCCTTAAGCTGGGTACACACTAGTAGCACTTCATTTGAAATGTTTAATTTTAAGAATGTCCTTTGATTAGTGGGGTCAAATGGATGATCGTTTTCAATCAGTGTGGCGAGAAAAGGGACTGAATGGAAATTTGTTTCTTGAACAAATTAATTTCTAATCATGTATGTGGTTTTCATTCAGCAAATTACTTTAATTCCAAAATTAAATGTCAGAAGTACTTTTGACTGACATCTGTCCAGTCATTAAAATGTATAAAGAATTTTTGGACAACTATTCCTATGAATGTTTATTGGAAAATCTACTAGTGTATAACCACTACATAGTTGTTGGCAGTCTCTGAAATGGTACAATGTGAGGCTAGGTTTAGGATAACACAAGACTGATCAGCATTAACACAGTTGAATCAGTGTAAAGTTTTACAATTTTAGACTGAATCTTGGCTGCAATAGTGACTATTCAAGCAGACGTTACACTGACTGGCCCTTGCTTGTAGCCCTGAATTTCAGCTGTCAATTGACAGATACTAATGGAAAATAACACAGTGGGGAAGGATCAGATGTGAAGTCCCCTGGAATGTTTACATACCACAGAAGGACAGAAAATGTTTCAATCAATTTTGGGTAAATATAGGTAGGCTATATCTCCATCAGTTTCCTCCCAGGTTCCCTACCATCTGTGGTCATATGGAAAGCTTTTACTTAAATTATGAAGAATGCAGTCAGAGCAGAACCAGAAGGAACCTTTCCAATGAAGCCCTCAAATGATACAGGAAGCCAGCCTGACCGAGGCTCCAAAAACTGAAATATTAGATTTTGGTGGTCTTAGTCTTAAAGCATATAATTTCTGTAAGTCAAATTTAATTGTCCATACTTTACATTAAATAGTTAAATGTAAATGCAAAACAGCATTAATCCTTGCTATACCAATTAAACATTATTACCTGAAGGTAATGGATTCAAAACTAAATTTAAGCTTTTGGAAATCCAACCCACTTCAAAACTACAATACAGTACAACTTTTCTTATCTGTAGTATGGGCGATACACAACTGCATTATTGTGCACAGGAGGTACTGCCACAAATTAGGCAGCGTTTAGGAAATTAACACATTTTAGTTATAATGTGATCCCTAGAACCACTTATGTCTGCACTGTAGGCTTGCCCATGAGGTGAACATAAATTAGATTCTCTGGACAACAGATTATTAAACTTTCACTTATAATACTCTTATATTGACAGGTTAAAAACACTTTTTAATTGTGTTTTCTGTCACTTTTTTTTTTACAACTAGCATTCCACACAATATGGAATTACAATTTATCAAAAACTGGCAATCGCAGGCACTTATCATGCAGTAGCACTTCAAACTCATGGTAGTGTGCCCCCCTTAATTGTAACAAAGGGCAACATAGTGTTTGTGTGTGTATATATATAATATCTATTTCACAATGTAAGCCAGCATGAAGGGACATTGATATCAGAACTGTAGGTATTGAAAAGGATGTACAAGTCTAAAATGTATATATTTCGATTTCAGCAAACTATTTGGCAAGTGTCTACAGAACACTTTTAGGACAACACTGTGGTTTCATGTGATTTCCGATGCTTATATCGACATAGCATCCAAAGTCAAGAAGGTATTTTTTCACATTCTACAAAATTGTATTTAACAATTTTTTTTTCCTTCAAAAATCAGCCTTTTATATCGAATAACTTAGGAGTACAAAAACTAAAGGCAGAAAAAAATAGATTGAATGTCATATTTGTTATACTGGATAAGAAGCAATTTGGTGGTCACGTTAATTCAATGTGTGCGTGTTGTGTGTGTGCGATCGCTCCGTTCTCGGTTTTCTCTGAGCAGACAGCGGTGACTGTCAGTCACCGCTCTCTGCAATGCCCCTCCAGAGGCTAAACCAGCAGTCGAGCAGGTATCTGGGTGAAACGCGACAATATGGTCAGGCTCCTTCCAGAGCCTGGACAGGCTCTGTGATTTCAGCTGACAGCAGACTTTAGCCTGCTGTTGGGTGATTCTGGGTCACAGGAGAGTACGCGTAAGTGCGCTCTCGTAATCCAGAAGAGAAGTATGGCCAAAAAGCTTTGGCCATATTTTAAGGCTCAGATTTCTTGTTACGATATTATATACCATACTAGTAAAAGATAGCAAGGGAAAATAGTTAATTGAATATAAACCTGTAGTATTCTGAGCTGTGTTGCCTCAGTTAAAGCTTGGGGAAGGGTATCAAATATGCTCACAAATCATAAAGGGGAAATGCTTCTTGAACTACCAGTGAAGGCAAAAAATATGTTTAGCATTTAATGTGAGATACTTTTTGGGTTTGTTTTCTAACAGGAGCATGTTGCTAAAAAAAATTGCAAAAGATATTTAAAAAAAGTCACTGTATACAGGTAACTTGAGCTTGGGACTATTTTATGATAAGCAAAATAAAGAATGAAGCTCTCTCCTAAAGATAAAATAGAGCTACCTATGGGCTTTACACTATCAAACAGCAATAAACTATATACTGTATACTGCACACAAAACCTAAAAAAATATGTAATCTCCCCACAATAACCCTTCAACTTAGTGACCTCAATGGTACACAAAGAATAAAAAAAGAAAAGACATGCTAGCTGATAAAACAGTTAACCACAAAATATATGTTTTCTTCATCTAATATCATGCAGTAAATAAAGTTTTGTCTCTGTCTAATATATAATTGTTGCGCATATTCACACTATTTTCATTTTTCCTTTCTGTTGGCTTTACAAAACCAATAGGTTTGCATGTGACAGCATATTGAGACCCACCAATGTAAGAGCGCTTATAATTAAGCCAGAGCCACAGCTGCCTCCTTCCCCATTTTAAAACACTGAGTTCATAGGAAGCCAACTGCACACATCAAGCTTTAGGCAAAGGTGCCAATCTATAAATTAATTAGTTATAAGGAAAAAGCCTGTGAGTACATGGCATTTCTGTTCAAAAAGGACTCATGGACAAAGTAAATGATGTCAACTAGTCATCAGGTTTTAAATTTCCACATACACATTAAATCGGTAATTATACACTGGGTGTACAGCTGTACTGGTATCTTCTAAAGTATAAATGTATAATGATGTACATTTCAGACCCAAGGACAAAATAACAAGCTTTCTATTCGATCAGATCTTTGCTTCCCTAATGCTCTATATCAGAGGTGTTGCTCAGGATGACAACTTAAAGTGGATGTAAACCCAATGTCATCCTTTCTAAACTACTGCCATAGGGGTTATCTATAAGGATATACATGCCTCCTGCATGTGTCTTTACCTGTCAAATGTCTCCCTTCTCTCTGTTATTAGACCCGAAAAACGGCATATTCTGTGGGTGGGTCTGTTGTCTGGAGCTCGGTGGGTGGAGTCGTGATGTCAGTAGACTCCCCACCCACCTCTACACTCCCCTTGTCAATATGCATTTTCTCCTGTGTATTTCTAACACTGAACTTCTGCTATGATCTCTAACATCCAGTGAAAAGACAGGAAAGTAACCACATGACTTCAGCATGCCAAATCATGGTGAGGTGTGGAACAGCCAATCCTTGCAGAGCTGCTGAAGAAAGGAGTGGGAGGGAATTTAAAATACTGCCTGTGTCTTAGGCTAGTGCACGAGATATGTAAATCACCTGTCACTCACAGCAAGGGGGAGGATTTGACAAAGTTTTTCTCAGTTTGTCAAGATTTATCTCACTAAGCAATAAAAGGGGATTGCTCAGAGATGGATTAACTCTGTGTGGCAAGACTGGGCTCAAATGATAGGAAATCTTATACTCTACAGTATGATATTAAAAGAAAAAAAAAAAACAACATTTTTTTAAGGGTTTACATCCACTTTAAGTCTAGAAATGGGAATGTCACAGCCTAAAAGAATAAGGTGCGATCTTATAAAATTTCAACCACATCTGAAAAGGCATTAAGCACACAAGATTCATCTAAGGAAATTTCCCCCCCACAACTGAATATTGTCCTAAAGGAAGACTATAAGCTTTGAAGACAGTAGTTTAGGGTAATTTACATGTTAATTTTAATACGTAATAAGGGTAATCAACATATCCATTTTCATATTTTAACCATCATAGAACAGAAGGTGGAAACATTGATTGCCTGTCTTTTTTTATCAAGCTATACACCATTTTAGAATTACAATTTACTAACTCGTACAAGAACGCAGCTAAGGCAGACTACAAGGCCTACGTTATTCACTGGTACTGGAAGATGTTCTGTGGTACCTAAACATTATTGCCTATAGATGTAATCAGGTGTTCGAAGAGACATAACACAAAGTTTTATTGCAATATTCTATATGCATCCAATGATTACACAAACACACATCACCAATGGTGATGGCAGACGCACCCTTCCACATACACAATGACAACATTGTTTAAATAATTTTATTAAGACAAAAATGCATGTGTGTAATTGGTCAATAACGCTTATTTCAATTTGAAAAAAAAAAAATATATATATATACTTTTTTCTTAAATAGGTTACAAATCAACAGTTGCTTATTTTTTAATATGCTGTCACTCAAAATGAGGACAATAATTTTTGCTTATGAGAATTACCTGAGTAGGGATTTAGATTAACACAGGCTAGCATGGTTGAAAGAACCAACAGCCCCTGAAAAGTTTAAACACCTTCGACACACACACATTATTTATATATATATATATATATATATATATATATATATATATATATATATATATATATATATATATATTTTTTTTTTTTTATTAGTAAGATGTACTTCAAATTATATTTTATTTTGCGAAAACACTGTTCCATTATACTGAAGTTCCATGACATCTTGTGTTATTACAAGAATACTATTTAAAAAAAAAAAAGAAAAAAAAAGGAAAGAGTGATTTTTAATTTTATATATATTTATATATAATTTAAACAATGAAAGGGTTGAGAATCTGTATAACACCACACAATGTACTTAGACCAGCTAAGACCTCAACTCGACTCTGCTATATTACATTTTGTTACTACTGCATGTTCTTGCCAATAGCAGCAACTGACATTCAGCGCCGGTAAAAAAACAAACACATTCTTGAGAATAGGATATCGAGATTTTTTGCATTTTGTTATGCATCAGGAGAAAAAAAAATAAAGACTAAAGATATCCTGAGTGAGGCAACAGTTTGCTGACTATGGAACACATACGGGAAGAAAGAAGTCAGGCCAATAGCTACCATCTTTCAACAGGTACACAACAAACAATCCAACCATTTTTGGACCATCACACTAGACAGTAAGAAATGCTTTCACTGGCATTCCAAATTCAACAGTTGATATTTAAAATAAAACAATGTAATTAAATAAACATATGGGTACATTCACATGTGTTTTAAAGCCAGCTGAAAGTCTGACAAAAAAAAACAAACAAAAAAAAAAAAAACACAACACATAAAAATATATGGATCAACAGGTTTTCTTTTTTCCTGCAGCTGTAAGTACACATTGAGGTGCATTCCCTGTGTGTAAACACACTGTTTCTATCCAGGACATGTACTGACATCTACGTATACAAAGGGTGGACTTCTTAAACCTGAATACAAAAAAAGGTGTCTGTGTTGCCCATCAAATATGAATTGGACAATGGTTGAATCGGATTAGTTTCCTTTCCTCTGTTTTTTTCTAAATCAGTACAAAAGAAAAACAAAGGCCAGAGATATTGACTCTCTCTCACACACTGAAATTCAATAATATAGTTCAAACACAGATATTTTTACAAAATTAATATGCATTTAAAGCCATGAAATAACACAAGCCAATTTTTCTGTGGCTTACAATAGGAGGGCACATTCAAGGCCTTTTTTTAAGCCTCAAAACCCAGTTCCTCATTTAAGAAGCCTAGCTTGTATACTTTCAATATATCCAGCCACCTTCAAGAAAGCATGTATAAAAATTTGCAGCCTGTCATTTACTCTCTCTTTTACTGTATTCTTATTAGCTGTTCACTACTGCTAAAAGAACCATAACCTTGATGGACACAACAGAAAAAGCAAACATATATATTAAAAACACAAACAAAAAATAAAATCTAGAAATATAAAAGGAGCAAAAACTCTCTCACCAAGCCCACAATAAAGATTGCAGAAGATACATCAGAAAAAATCTAGCCTATTTGTATAAGCACATAAGGCACATAAGTAAAATAAGTACACAGTAATTTTGATGTATAGATTTCAGTTATTATAGTGGTACAAAAAAACCCTTGAGGTTTAAGTCTAACACATTACCAAAAATAATTTCTTAAAAATCTGCAAAAACCAAAATGAGACCTGAATCATATTGTTAAGACTGTAAACGTTTCTATTTTTGATCAGAAAAAATAGCTCATTGTTTAATTGTGAACATTTTCATTTTGTTCCAAAAATCATTGTTTACACAACAGACCTCATCTGGCAAAAGCCATTTTGTAATTCATAATGCATGAATGTATTGAGTTGTATTTTCAAGTCTACAGTTTTGCAGAACAACTGAAAAAAAAAATATACAACACAGACTGGCGAATATTAGTGCATAATCTAAAAAATATTTAAAAAAATGAAAAAAAAATTGGGTGGGTACAAAGTTATTTTGCAATTGATATACAATCAACCATCCTACAACATCAAGGACCTTCAAATTTAATGCAATAAAAATTCAAATATAATTTATGATAGAGGAGCATAGGTGTACCTTAAACACATGTAATGTTAACCTCTGTACAGCTATAAATAACAAAGATTTTTTTAAACCTTTACATTTTACCAAAAAAAATAAAAACAAAATTACATGGTTTATGTTAAAGCAACTTGAAACCTTGATGATTGTCAGAAAAATGCTGTGTAATGTTTTGGAACAAAAAGGAAATGAACGCCAGGGTATGTTTACAAAATGAATAAAACTCATAATCTGCTTATTTCACTGCTGTACAGTGCAATATGTATGCCTTGGCCATTCTGTGTTATAAACTTGTGTATGAGGTGGGATATTTTTATTTTCACGTTGGTTCAGTATAACAAATGAGGCTGAATTGGCCTTGGCATCTTCAGTCTCTGTCTGAGGGATTTAGCCAAAACTATGGTCCAGTCTTTTCAAGAAAATAAGTGGGAAAATAATGGCGCAGAAATTATATCATTGACTTTGAGAAGGAAACTCTCAGATGGTGGTTGTCTCCCAAGTCATGGTTGTGCAGTTCAATTAAAGCCAGTATAGCTTCTTCCAGTGATCCAAGTTGGATAAGGGCCATCTTTCGATCTTTCCTTCAAAAATAAAGCAAGCACAATTGTTATACTGTAATTTTATTAAATATATGGTTTTATATACATAGGCAGCTTTAGATCCAGCTCCCCTCCTTTATGTTTTTCGAAAAATGTGAAGAAAAAAAGCATGCACAAAAACCATGTGCGTCTATGGAAACTGCCGCTACTGTGAACGTGTCAGGAAAAGAAAACCTCAAAAAAGCCAGTTCAAATAAGGACATGTGGTTAATTTCAGTATTTATTTCTGGCCAGCATCAGAATACAAACATGGACATATGATCTTTATGTAGCACTTTCTTCACCTTTCAGAAGCAAAACAGAGGAAAGCTGGAGCTAATGGCTGTAAAAATGTTTGCACAAAAAATGAAAAGGATATTTTTCATCCACACAGTGGTTTTCCACTTACAAAAGTTTTATTGGCATAGCATCCAAACAAATATCAAACAGCAGCCTACACAGCTTATCACGAGTCACTAGATGCCACTTTTTGTTATATCCACAAGGACGGGCACACTTTTGCTGTTTATATTTACAACACCATTTCAAATGTTTATATTCAAGGAACAGGCATGCATTATAATAAATCATTAAAAGCCATGTTCCACAATTCCATAGTGATTGTGCTGTAAGAAAATGGACCAAAGAAACTTACTGGAAGAATTTAAAGGCTTTTACTGAACATCCAGTGCTTGCAAATAATCTCTTAAGGTCATCATCAGAGACTGAAGGCCTTTCCGGAAAGAAAAAAAGATAGGAAAAATAAATTTAACAATGCGCATTCAGGTTTTACCAGGAGTAAATCACATAGAACAGCAGATCAACTTTAACCACCGCAAAGAAAATAAAAGTGTAATTAAAGATTAGGAGGACTGTATATTCATATAGGACTGAATGAGGAAACCAACTTCTGCCATCCGACAGCTGAAGCACTGGATCAAGGTAAACTTTCAGATGCAACACAGTTGGATTTTTAATACATTTATCCTGTCTCCTTTAACAGCTGACAAAAATCCCCTTGCCTGCAGGAATCTGTTCATCCATTAGGTAAAAGACAGGCAGCACCAGTGGCGGTCCATGCATTGTGGGCACATGGGCGCCACCCCCCCCCCCCCCCCTCAGGATACTGGACACATGGATTCCTAGGGCGGGTGTTTTTTTTTTTGTTTTTTTTTTAAGAACCCGATTAGAGCCAGATGCTCTAATAGGCTTCAAAAAAAGGGTGGGCTCGGGGCGCAGAGAGTGCGGCCCGATCCCAACCAATTGTGTGACCATAGCGAATTCATTTTCGCTATTTTTCACACTACAGTGCCTCCCCGTCAATCAGGAGGCAGGTCAGTGAGACACGTTTTCCGATTGGCCAAAGCGCCAGGCGTTCCTATTGGATGCCTAGCAGCGCTTTGGCAAGCGGAGGAAGCATGAGGAGCGTACACCTCCGCCGCTGCTGCCTGCACTGTGGAGGAGAGGAGAGCCAGAGTAGGATCCTCTCCACAGCCCGGTAAGTGCAGTTCCGCGAGCCACCCGCGTAGGGAGGGTCGGTGCTGCCAGCGCCGCAAAAAGGCCTGCGGGGAGGGGGGGTAAATGGGTTCTGCCAGTGCCATCAGTTCCGCGGGGGGGGGGTTTGGTGCTGCCAGTGCCGCGAGCCACCCGCAAAAGGGGGGTGGTGGGTGCTGCCAGTGCCACGTGCCGGGGAGGGTTAATGCTGCCCTATATACCCTATCCATAATGCTGCCCCATATACCCCTATCAGTAATGCTACCCCATATACCCCTATCCGTAATGCTGCCCCATATACCCTTATCTGTAATGCTGCCCCATATACCCTTATCTGTAATGCTGCCCCATATACCCTTATCTGTAATGCTGCCCCATATACCCTTATCTGTAATGCTGACCCATATACCCTTATCTGTAATGCTGCCCCATATACCCTTATCTGTAATGCTGAGCTATATACCCTGTCCTGTGATGCTGAGCTGTATACACCTGACACTATGGGTGGAATACAGGGGACGGAGTGAGTGGATTATATAAGGGGTGGGGCTTATGAGAAGTGGGATACTAAAACTTCACCAGCCGCAACTGGGCAGCACTGCTGCATGAAGCTGGATGTCACAGTGATATTATGGCATATGCTTGCAGTACTGGGTTGTTAAATGTTTTGGAGGAGTCAAAAGGGTGAAGGAGGAAAAAAAAAGGGTGAAGGAGAAAAAAAGGGGTGAAGGAAACCCCCTTCCATACCACACACTAACTTATGCGAAAATAAAAAAAAATGTAAATGGGCTGGTCCAGAAACGGTCATCAAAAGGTGTTCCAGACTTAGTACACGTCACAAGTACCAATTTACAGGTGTGGGCTGCACTAGGTCAGCCACTCAATGTCACTATGAACCCAGACTATAGCAAAATTAGCTAGCTGAATTACTTCCTTTTAAAATGTTCCCCTTTTTTAAAAAAATAGGCATGCACGCATTTTATTATTTTTGTGGAACAGACAAAGAAGAGTAGTGAAAATGAAAATACTTTCTAAAAGATGAAAATGTAATTCATTAGTTAAAAATGTGATAATTCTGCTATAGCAATTCCATAACTGCATATAACCCATCACTTGATATCTTGTTATTGTACATACGGGATGTTAGACAGGTGCAGTGTTGCAGAGGGAGGGAAGATATTTTGGAAGTTCTTGGAGCCTGGTTTCTTGAAGCGATGCAATGGGCTGTTGGCGTAGTCCTTTGTAAGGCCTTGGTCTTCGTGTCCTTCACGAGGAAGTTGGACAGATTGATGCTTTGAGAGAGTAATTCGTAGTACCCTTCCATGAAGCCTCTGCCCATTTAGATGGCTCATGGCTGGTAAAAAAGAAAAAAAAATCATAAATTAAAAAGTATGCCTGTCGACTTTTGTTGTAATGTTAATTGACATAGGGTTAAAATTGTGTATATTTTAATACTATAACTGTATCAGACCATTACAGTACTAAAGAGAGGCACACTGCCATCCAGAGGTTGCAGTGGCTGCTGCCAGCTGAAAGCTTTTTTTTTTCCTAAATGATGCCATGATTGGGAACCACTTCAGCTGGTTCCTAATCCTTAGTGGGACTGAAGCAGGCAGTGACACAGCTGGGTTTTCCAGCTAGCAGGCATTCAGCTTCCTCAGTACAGGACATTGTGTAAGAGAACATAAGTCTATGCAATCCTCCTATATAACCTATTTAATATGAAAACATCCTTAATTAGATTTTTAAACCACATCCTCAAAGTGGTTCTAAAGCTAAACCGTTTTTTACCTTAATGCATTCCCTGCATTAAGGTAAAAATGTTTTGCCACTTGCTGGATTAATGTCACTGGTCCCCAAAAAGTGTCAGTTAGTGTCCCGATTTGTCCGCCACAATATCGCTGATCTCCGCCGTTACTAGTAATAAATAAAAATTTAAAAAAATGGCCTAGTCATGAAGTGGGGTAAATCTTCCAGAGCTGAAATGGTTAATTACCATCCTGGCTACATCAGTGAGTAGATTCCCCTTCACAATATAATCAAGGTGCTTAAGAGGGGAGTCCTTGATTGAACTTTTGTTTTAAATGGAGTAGAAAATGTGATGTGCACATCCTAGCAATGTAGTCTGGCAGGCATGTCTTGATTGAAATACTAGTTGAGAAAAATAAAATGTTGCCAGGTAAGCCACCCATGCCTTTTGAGAGGGCAAAGCATTGGTACTTCCAGCTAGTGTCAAAGCACTATTTATTCTTATTTTTAATTAACCACTTGAGTCCCAATGCCTCCTGGGTAACAGAGCATGGTTTTCATTTTGGCAGTCTTGGTCACACACATTATATACCATTTTTTGTAGTCTACCCCAATGCATTATACCCTATTTTTTTTTTCTAGGAAAACTAAGGCATTATTTGGTAATAGATTCAGATACATATTTTTATTTCCTTGAATTCTATTGGGAATAAATAGTACAAAATCTGAAAAAAATGCATTTGCCTGTAATTTTTCCCAATGCAAGTTTTATATGATCTGCGCACCTTCATATATTTACAATACAAAATCTGATGCTCATATGCCCACTGTAATTGCTTTTGGCTGTGGACAAAGGTCAGTATGGGCACCCTGATCAATCTGTGGCTACACAGCCCCAAACACAAGAAACTGTGATGCCCATTTTTTTCAAATGCAATTTTAACAAGATAATCAATGTTATTCACTTAAACTGTCAGTGGTCTTAACGCTATGGCTGATTGGTGTGTGAGTATGTATATATTTATTTTTTTAATTAACCCCTTCCCACCGAGGGTACGCAGATGTGCGTACTCGGCTTTCCGGGGTTATACCAGGATAATGCCCGCAGCTGCAGGCATTATCCCGGTACTGTTTTTTAGAGCCGGCGATCGGCTATCCAGACATAACAACCGATGCGGCTAAAAGACGCTCGGTTGTTATACCGGAGGAGCAGAAGGGGACGTCACCCCCTCCAGTCGCTCTTACCGGGCCTCCCGTTCCATCGGGAGGCCCAATGACCAATCGGCTGCGCCTCCGGCGGCTGGGGACGGACTGGAACGAAGCCGTGAATAACTTTGTTCCAGCCTCCTTATGGTAAACACGGACGCAACGTCATGACGTCACTTCCCGTTTACTCGGCTGCAAAGGCGCCGGTTTTAAAAAAATACACAGTATTCAGAATCGCTGTTTTTGGCGATCTGAATACTTTGAAATGATCCCTCCATAAAGAGTATCGGTCACCACCTATTACTGTCACAAGGGATGTTTACATTCCTTGTGACAGCAATAAAAGTGATCAATTTTTTTTTTTAAACACAATAAATATAAAAAAAAAATAAAAAAAAATGTTTTCTTCTTATTTATTTTAAGAGCCCCCGTCCCCGTGAGCAGCAAAGAAGACGCATACGGAAGTCATGCCCGCATATGTAAACGGTGTTCAAATCACACATGTGAGGTATCGCCGCGATTGTCAGAGCGAGAGCAATAATTCTAGCACTAGACCTCCTCTGTAACTCTAACCTGGTAACCGTAAAAAAATTTAAAGTGTCGCCTATGGAGATTTTTAGGTACTGTAGTTTGTCGCCATTCCAAGAGTGCGTGCAATTATAAAGCGTGACATGTTTGGTATCTATTTACTCGGCGTAACATCATCTTTCGCATTATACAAAAAAATTGGGGTAACTTTACTGTTTGTTTTTTTTTAAATTCATGAAAGTGTACCTTTTTCCAAAAAAGTTGCATTTAAAACACCGCTGCACAAATACCGTGTGACATAAAATATTTCAACAATTGCCATTTTATTCTCTAGATTCTCTGCTAAAAAAAAAAAATATATAAATGTTTGGGGGGCTCCAAGTAATTTTCTAGCAAAAAATACGGATTTTAACTTGTAAACACCAAATTTCAAAAATAGGCTTAGTCATGAAATGTTAAAATACACACTAAGGGGACTGTATCATAACTGGAACAGCTGTGCATGGCAATTAGCTATCATCTTTCATTTCCGGCTTACATGAACAAGCTGAAGGTGATAAGTTGGCCAGTAGCTCCAGTATATTTACGATTTTATACACATTTTTTCTTCATGGGGGTCTGAATCTGGACAATAGTGACCTGATCAAGGCACCCTATGCAGCAACAGATCACTTCCAACAGTAATCAACTGTTGGCTGCACTTAGCTAGCAATAGATAACTATAGTAATGATCTACTGCTGCACAGAGAAGCTGGACAGAGTTGCAGCAGCTCTGCCCGAGACTCTGTACTAGGTGAAGTGCTGTCATGTCACTCATATCATCACATCCTTTACAGTGGAAACACAATGTAGAAAGATTGTGTTTACAGTAATCCACCATAGGTGCTGCTTTGGAGCCATTTGTAGCAAAACTGAAAGTTTTTTGATCATTTCAGATCCTGGGCTTATCGCTGAGTCCCAGCTGTTCACTGACTTCAGTGCTAGTGCTGGCAGGAGCCACGGAGTCTGGGCTCTATTTTAACATGGCACAGAGAGAAATTGGGATACACAGCAACTGCCCTTGCGCTGTTTTAAAGGGTGCCCAAAACTCAAGTAGTAAAAGAGTCACACTAAATTCTTTTCAAATTGCGAACGCAAATGACAAAGCATGAAGAGGAAGAAAGTCATATACAAACTAAAAAATAAAATTCTTGATTGCATATTTACCCAGTTGTGCTTGGTTTGAATCTGCCATTTGCACCAATGCATTTTCCTTTTTGTTAAATAGTATTTTCACACGGTGGACATCTCCATAGACCCCTAAAAAAAAAGATGGAAACCGCTTATAAATAAAAAAAAAAAAAGTTTGTTTAGCATTGGTTACAGAAACAGTACATCATTGCATAGGTCCAAAATATAAAGTGTTTTAGACATTTCACTTTTTTACTTTGCACTTAGTACCAATTTAAGTTTACAGCATTATGTACAAAATTTAAAATATGCTAAATATAGTGTAAGGAAGCTTAAAAATTGCACTGACTCTGGCTTCCTTCTCTGAAAAGTGAAAACAATTATTACCTCCACAATCCTTAGACTTTCACATTTAACCCAGGAGAATTAAAAAAGTGGTAATGGTTTACATAAAATGTTCACCCCCCCTTTAAAATTAAAAAGATGTTATAATTGCCTGCTCTGTGCAAAGATTTTGCACACACCTCCTTGGAGGTTCTCTGCTGCTGCTGTCTGCTGAGGGTGTCAACTCAGCAAGCGCATGGCTAAGAGGGCACCCATGAGGGCACAATCTGGTTTGTGTCCATCCATAAACACAACATTGTTAAGCCCAGTCCCCTCTCACTCCTCACAATAGTTTGACTGAAAGATACAGGAGCCTATAGCTCGCTCTGCTCTCAGTGTCATTTGTGAGACCAGGAAGAGGGGAGAACAGTGCTGCAGCCAGGACAGTTCTGAATCGTGAAAGGAGGCAGGTAAGTATTTAGGGGGGGGGGGGGGGGGGGGGGGGGGGGGGAGTAGTGGAGAGTATTTTTTTTACTTTACTGCAGAGAATGTATTAGACTTTAGAACCACTTTAACCACTTCACAACCAGGTACTTTCATCCCCTTCCTGCCCGGACCAATTTCCAGCTTTTAGCACAGTCACACTTTGAAAGACAATTGCGCGGCCTTGCAACACTATACCCAAATCAATTTTTTTTTTTCCACACAAATCGAGCTTTCTTCCAGTGCTTTTTAACGGCTTCAGCCCCGGAAGATTTTACCCCCTCCTGACCAGAGCGTTTTTTGCGATTCGGCACTGCGTCGCTTTAACTGACAATTGTGCTGTCGTGCAACGTGTCTCCCAAACAAAATTGACATCCTTTTTTCCCCACAAATAGAGCTTTCTTTTGGTGGTATTTGATCGCCTCTGCGATTTTTATTTTTTGCGCTATAAACAAAATAAGAGCGACAATTTTGAAAAAAAAAAACGCATTATTTTTTTACATTTTGCTATAATAAATATCCCCCAAAAATATATAAAAAAAAACATTTTTTTCCTCAGTTTAGGCCGATACGTATTCTTCTACATATTTTTGGTAAAAAAAAAAATGCAATAAGCATTTGATTGGTTTGTGCAAAAGTTATAGCGTTTACAAAATAGGGGATATTTTTATGGCATTTTTATTAATTTTTTTTTACTAGTAATGGCGGCGATCAGTGATTTTTATTGTGACTGCGACGTTATGGCGGATATTTTTGACACATTTTTGGGACCATTGTCATTTATACAGCAATCAGTGCTATACAAATGCACCGATTCCTGTGTAAATGACACTGGCAGTGAAGGGGTTAACCACTAGGGGGTGGGGAGGGGTTAAGTATGTCCTAGGGGAGTAATTACTAACTGTAGGGGGATGGGCTAGCAGTGTGATTACTCTGATCACTACTCCCGATGACAAGGAGCTGTGATCAGTGACACTTGTCACTAGGCAGAACGGGGAGATGCTGTTTACATCAGCATCTCCCCGTTCGTCCTCTCCGTGAGGCAATCGCGGGTATCCCCGCGGCGATCGAGTCCGCGGGACCCGCGACCCGACTCACGGAGCTCCCGGCCGGCGCGCATGCAATAGCATGGCGGGGAATTCAAATGGACGTACCTGTAAGTCCATTTGCCCAGCCGTGCCATTCTGCCGACGTACATCGGCGTGCGCCGGTCGGGAAGGGGTTAATCACCACTGGGTTTTTTTTTTTTTAACTAAATAAATGTAAAGAACAAAAAAAAAAAAAAAATGATCTTTCTTCATTGATTTAGGCCAAAATGTATACAATTGTATATACAGTGGATATAAAAAGTTTACGCACCACTGTTAAAATGTCAGGTTTCTGTGATGTGAAAAAATGAGACAAAGATAAATATTTCAGAACTTTTCCCACCTTTAATGTGACCTATAAACTGTACAACTCAGGTGAACGAACTGAAATCTTTTAGGTGGAGGAAAGTAAAAATATGTGGTTGCATAAGTGTGCACACCCTTAAACTAATACTTTGTTGAAGCGCCTTTTGATTTTATTACAGCACTCAGTCTTTTTGGGTATGAGTTATGACACATCTTGACTTGGTAATATTTGCCCACTCTTTGCGAGGGCATCTCCTGTGCACAGCCCTTTTCAGGTCATCCCACAGATTTTCAAATCGGATTCAGGTCTGGGCTTTGGCAGGGCCATTCAAAAACTTTAATCTTCTTCTGGTGAAGCCATTCCTTTCTTGATTTGGATGTATGCTTTGGGTCGTTATGCTAAAAGATGAAGTTCCTCTTCAGGTTCAGCTTTCTAGCGGAAGCCTGAAGGTTTTGTGCCAATATTGACTGGTATTTGGAACTGTTCATAATTCCCTCTACCTTGATTAAGGCCCCTGTTCCAGCTGAAGAAAAACAGTCCCAAAGCATGATGCTGCCACCACCATGCTTCACTGTGGGTATGGTGTTCTTTTGGTGATGTGCAGGCTTATATCGCCAAACACATCTTTTTGAATTATGGCTAAAAAGTTCAACCCTGGTTTCATCAGCCCATAACACATTTTCCCAGGGAGACTTCAGATGTGTTTTTGCAAAATTTAGCCTGGGCTTGGATGTTTTTCTTTGTCTTGCCACTCTACCTCATAGTCCAGACATATGAAGAATACAGGAGATTGTTGTCACATGTACCACACAGCCAGTACCTGCCACATTCCTGCAGCTCCTTTAACGTTGCTGTAGGCCTCTTGGCAGCCTCCCTGGCCAGTTTCTTCTTGTCTTTTCATCAGTTTTGGAGGGACGTCTAGTTCTTGGTAATGTCATTGTTGTCACATATTTTCTCCACTTGATGATGACAGTCTTCATTGTGTTCCATGGTATATCTAATGTCTTGGAAATTTTTGTTGTACAATTCTCCTGACTGATACCTTTTAACATCCCTCTGATGCTTTGGAAGCTCTCTGAGAACCATGGCTTTTGCTGTAGGATGCAACTAAGAAAATGTCAGGAAAGACCTACTAGAACAGCTGAACTTTATATGAGGTTAATCAGAGGCACTTTAAATGATGGCAGGTGTGTACCGACTCCTATTTAAGAGGAGGAGTTTGAATGTGATCGCTTAATTCTGAACGCAGCTACATCCCCAGTTATAAAAGGGTGTGCACACTTATGCAACCAGTGATACACAGTGATAATTATCTGTAAATGGCCACAGCTAATCACATGGTAAAGATGGGCTGGGATTGAGTGGGTGACAGTTTGAGCTGCAGCGTGTCCCATGAGTTGCGTGTAAGGCATGTTCCTGGGAGGATGTCATATGACGTCTACCCAGGGTAATAGGGCTCCCGCCTGGCCTATTGTACAATGATGGGGTGAATACTTGGATGAACCACCTTTGGCTACAAATGCTGCTGTGAGTCTACAGAGATTAAACATCTGTACATTCTTGACAAAATAGGATCCATTTCTTGAAGTCCATTAGGGGACACATGAAGTTTTCACCTTCAGGCATGCTGCCACTTACAGGACATTTGGACACTGGCATAAAAACAAAATAAAACTTTAATTAAATTTAGGCGAGCCCTAGATAACTACTTCCTACTACCAGCTTGCCTCCTTTTCTAACGCAAAGCAGAGCCAAAAGCACAGGGGTGAGACATGTGTCCCTCAATGGACTGCAAAAAAAGGATGCTCTTGTCTTGTCTTTTGAATGACATAGTTGGACTGCTTTTTGATGTCTCAAAGGTTAAATACTTGCTGAGGGGTGGGCAACACAGCAAACAAATGCTAACGGGCCTAAGAAAACGACTGAAAGCTATGGACTGCCTGCAGCTGCCTGAAGGACCTTATTCCCAAAGCTGGCATCAAATGAGGCCTCAACATCCATCTAGTACAACTTGTACAATGACAATCAGGCAGTTTTTTACAAATTCTGTGGCTTGATGCAAAAAAGCCCAGGAAGGACTCACAAATCAAGCAGCGTGCACCCTAACAGGAAATGGTGGAACCTAATGCATGAGATTATAAAGCAAAAAAATTGGTAGAACCCACGCCAGCCCGCGGCGAACCCGGATGAGTTCATACTCTGTCTCATGTCTGTTTTATCAGCTCTCTCATAAGTGGCGCATATGATTGTGCAATAAATAGTTTTTAACAGTACTTCACTATGAGATTTTATTTGTTTCTATCGAGCCTGGTGATCATTTTGGTCACCCCCCAAGATCCTTCACGTTTGTTGATCCTACTGAGGAGTCCCAGAGTTCCATCTATTAACACCAGATCACAGCGTGTTTGACCCCCAGAGTGCAAAGCTGAGGGTCCATTGTTTCTGGTGAGTGGGGATACAAGAGGGGAGTGAGGCACACGGCAGTCAATTTATATGAAGCCCTTCAGCACTTTCTACTTATTTGGAGCACTTTAGGACGTTGCAAGAGACTGCATTTCACTTTGACAATTCTAATTTGCTGTTGTCTATCAGATTATATCACAACTGCAAGTGCTATTAATCTTTTTGCTTGATTTTTGAGGTTTTAGCACTTTGTGGACAGCAGCTGCAGGTTTTGATCACATACAGTGGGGAAAAAAACTATTTAGTCAGCCACCAATTGTGCAAGTTCTCCCACTTAAAAAGATGAGAGAGGCCTGTAATTGTCATCATAGGTATACCTCAATTATGAGAGACAAAATGTGGAAACAAATCCAGACAATCACATTGTCTGATTTTTGAAAGAATTTATTTGCAAATTATGGTGGAAAATAAGTATTTGGTCACCTACAAATAAGCAAGATTTCTGGCTCCCACAGACCTGAATCTTCTTCCTTAAGAGGCTCCTCTGTCCTCCACTCATTACCTGTATTAATGGCAACTGTTTGAACTTATCAATATAAAAGACACCTGTCCACAACCTCAAACAGTCACACTCTAAACTCCACTATGGTGAAGACCAAAGAGCTGTCAAAGGACACCAGAAACAAAATTGTAGACCTGCACCAGGCTGGGAAGACTGAATCTGCAATAGGCAAGCAGCTTGGTGTGAAATAATCAACTGTGGGAGCAATAATTAGAAAGTGGAAGACATTGAAGACCACTGATAATCTTCCTCGATCTGGGGCTCCACGCAAAATCTCACCCGGTGGGGTCAAAATGATCACAAGAACGGTGAGCAAAAATCCCAGAACCACACGGGGGGACCTAGTGAATGACCTGCAGAGAGCTGGGACCAACGTAACAAAGGCTACCATCAGTAACACACTATGCTGCCAGGGACTCAGATCCTGCAGTGCCAGACGTGTTCCCCTGCTTAAGCCAGTACATGTACGGGCCCATCTGAGGTTTGCTAGAGAGCATTTGGATGATCCAGAAGAGGATTGGGAGAATGTCATATGGTCAGATGAAACCAAAGTAGAACTGTTTGGTAGAAACATAACTTGTCGTGTTTGGAGGAGAGAGAATGCCGAGTTGCAACCAAAGAACACCATACATACTGTGAAGCATGGGGGTGGCAACATCATGCTTTGGGGCTGTTTCTCTGCAAAGGGAACAGGAAGACTGATCCGTGTACATGAAAGAATGAATGGGGCCATGTATCGTGAGATTTTGAGTGCAAACCTCCTCCCATCAGCAAGGGCATTAAAGATGAAACGTGGCTAGGTCTTTCAGCATGACAATGATCCCAAACACACCGCCTGGGCAATGAAGGAGCGGCTTCGTAAGAAGCATTTCAAGGTCCTGGAGTGGCCTAGCCAGTCTCCAGATCTCAACCCCATAGAAAACCTTTTGGAGGGAGTTGAAAGTCCGTGTTGCCCAGCGACAGCCCCAAAACATCACTGCTCTAGAGGAGATCTGCATGGTGGAATGGGCCAACATACCAGCAACAGTGTGTGACAACCTTGTGAAGACTTACAAAAAATGTTTGACCTCTGTCATTGCCAACAAAGGATACATAACAAAGTATTGAGATGAACTTTTGATATTGACCAAATACTTATTTTCCACCATAATTTGCACATAAATTCTTTCAAAAATCAGACAATGTGATTGTCTGGATTAGTTTCCACATTTTGTCTTTTTATCTTTTTTGTCTGCAGAGCAGACCATGGGTGCAATGCCAGGCTCACGCACACTCAGTAAAGCTGTCCTGCTTGCACTTCCTGTACAGCAGAAAGTTACTGGAGAGCAGGAAGATCAATGATGAGAGCGCTCTTCAGAGCCTTTGCAAATCATTGAGAACTACAAGGCGTGTGTCGCAATGGAAGATTGGTACTTGTGGTTCATTCACAGAACTCTGACTATCAGAGAAGAGGGCAACAGCATTTCAGGCTGTAGACGCTGGATGCAGCAGCAAGCTCGCTAAAAGTAGCACCAAAGCACTTAGCATAGTGTGAGCTGCGGGCCCCCACTACAGCAAGACTGTACCCTCCTTTGTCTCTAGAATCAGACATGTTGCAATTGCATGGCAGTAATGCCCTCTAAGGTTCATGTTACAAAACAAGGAGTACCTGCCTTACCCCATACCCTGGGTCTTATGCTGCCTCACTGCCACGCGGTCACAATATGTCTGATTCTGGACACAGGGGGGACACCTGTAGCAAGTGAGGGTCAGAAAGCCAAAGATGACCAAAGTCACTGAAGGGGGACAGGAACAGTTTGGTGACTGAAGTGCCATGTGGCTCTATGCAAAGAAGGAGCAGCAGTGGGAATATGCTTTCTTAATGCTGTATCGTGGGAAAGAGGACACAACATGTGACATTACACTCAGATGATGTTAATGCTCAGCTCCACAGCGTTAAACCGTTTCTGCAGTGGAAATTGTCAGGAAACAAGGAATTTTAAAAGGCACCTAGTGAGTTATGTAATTTATGTACCACCCGGTGCTCAGTCCAACAAGTCCTTAGACACAGGAACAAGCTGGGGCAATGTTAGTGGTTCTGGACCTCTGCAGCTAACTTATCAGACTGAAGTCTATAAAGCCCCCTATGCAGAACCCAGTGCTCAAAGGTCACTTGCAGGCTATGTCCACAAGGTCCAATCCAGCGGTGTGCAGATGCGGCACTCGAAACACCAGGCTAATGGCAGCCATGCAGGATAGTGGTCAGCAGTGAGTCCAGTATAGCTGCAGTGTGGAAAAGTCTTGGTTCAAGAGTAAGAAATCTAATTATGCTAGCAAAATAGGTTAGTCTTTTACACAGTAGGGTTGAAGAAAACTGCAGGGCCCGATTCTGCCAGCGATTCCAAATGGGGCTTAAAAGGTTCCAAACAAACTTTTAAAATTCTAAAATTCTGTTAAGCATTTAGTTTAAAGGACTTGGTCTGACACTTGATTGTTTTTGCCATAGCTATGCATACAAGTCAATTTACTTACCAAACAAGATGAAGAGTGCATGAGGTGTAATAAGCTGTGGAAATAATTGCACAAAAATTAATAGGACATACAAATATAGAAATATGCAATACCCAAAGCCATATTAGGTTTCTTGTGTAAATAAAATATAAATACATAGCATCATATGAATGAATATTTACATGAAAAATCATTTCATCTATAGATGGAAACAAACATATGCAGAGAGCACAGAGGTTGTGTTCATATATTTAAAAAAAAAAAAAAAAAAAAATATGAATACTTACATCAGGATTTAGATTGCTGATTAAGAGAACAGAATGGCCAGGGATGGCAGTCATCCCTGGATATGCCATACGACCAGTGATTGCTGAAGTGGTAAGAGCAAGAGGGCCAAGAGCCCCATGTACACCTGAAACGGAAAGACCTGCAAAACAAAGCAGAAAAAATCAAAGGCTTGTCTGTAATGTCAGTTAAATGCAAACTCATGACATCAATATGCTTTCTTGGGTAAGTACCTAAACGCTGAATCAATCCCATTCACCCACAGCTTTAACCTTTTCACTGCCATGGACATACATTGTACGGACCTACAGAACTATTTCCAGCTGGCCAGGTTAGTACACTATGTTGGCTGTATTCCCCCTTCGGCTGTAAGCTCATGGTCACTTCAGTTCAGACCATGAAGTTATAGCAGAACAGTTCTGCAGTCAGCTGAATAAAAGAATAGCTGTGATTATCAGCTGAGCCCTCCTGACATTCCAAACTATTCCCTGCACCCCCCCTCCCCCCCCCCCGGATACCCTGGCACCCCTTCCCGCAGCACTGATATGGCAAACATGTCATGTTTACCAACCCCCTACCTTTCCTGAATGAACACAGCGAGCAATTGGTACTAAACAATACGGTGCTGATTCATCACTGAAGTATAGTAAACATTGCTAAGTATGCTTCAGTTTGTGAAAGAAGAAGCCTCTGTACAGAAAAGGTCCCTGTAAAAAGCTTACAATTCACAAATACTACCTAGACCAGGGGTCTCAAACTGGCAGCCCTCCAGCTCTTGCGAAAATACAAGTCCCATGAGGCATTGCAAGGATGACAGTTACAAGCATGACGGGACTTGTAGTTTCCCAAACAGAAATTTGAGACCCCAGACCTAGACCTGTTAGGAAAACAGTTAAGATTAGCATAATCGGAATGTTAAAAGAAACCTAGCACTTCACCTCACCTTTTCTAAACAAAGGGCCAGTTCACTAAGCTTTAGCCTTTGGGGGGCAGACTGTGGCCAGGGGGAGAAGACCATGCCCTGGCATCAGTAGCCAGGGAACAATGATGTTTCGACATAAATATGTCTAGAAGTGGCTGCTATTGGACACTTTCCCTCCACACAGGCTTGATCGAGTAGCTGCGGTACGTGACGTGAGCTGCTGGAGCAGGTCTGGCAAGAAAGGAGCAAGGAGCGATCCTTGGACTTGATATATGAGGGGACGCCTGAGATCACTTACTGTATGGCATCTTCCTACTGCCCTTGTACTGACACATGGAGTGGTGAGACTTACTGTTTTAAGTTTATGGGAGGAACAAGTCCACCCTTTTTTGTATTCCACTCCATGAATTACATATGCTGTGTTGATGGCCTGTAGTGTATGCCAGTATACCTCAAAAGCCTGCTGAAGATCTCTATGTCTGCTATTTGCTCTATGCTACTGGCTTGGCTGTTATTCTCATGCCTTTGCTATGCTGAGTGTTTACATGTGTGAGGAACTGCAAGACTGTCCTTGTGCCAGCAGCAGACACGCTATGATGATGCAGTCACACAGTTTGATACCCCGAGGCTTAGTAACATTAGATCTCACTTACACCAATTTCCTTTGGAAGGGGAAATTAGGTTTAATGGGGGCTCTATCATATAGAGGTTTACAGTGGAAATAGGGGCAGCTTTATGTTGGAATTATGTTCTATATATTCCAGAACTACTAGAGCAGTTTCCCTAAAAGGCCATACTTTTTCTGGACAGTTTTTGCCACTAAAATTATAGGCAGTATTTTGCTTGACCTTAGACTTTGGGGATATGACGGAGTAGACCGCTGGCTCTATTTAAATAGAGGGTAACCTCTTGATGTCTATTTAAGCCTATGGACTGGAGGGTAAGGTGTGTATGAGCAGCTGCTACCTAGTGTTCTGTGACATTGTAATTTTTTAATGGTGAATGGTGTTTTTTCTATAAGCAAATGTTTTGCAACTTTGCATTCCTATTCAATAAATGTTTTCCTTGGGACTTCTCTTAGTCATGGTGTTTTTTTCTGTATGGCCCTTTGGTTACATGGATCGCACCTTTAGATTTGGTTGAGTTGGTAGACACTTGACTGCATTTTGATAATATCTTTTAAGACAGTTCCTGGTTTTGTTTTGACTCATTATTATATGTTATAAACAATCACTCTTGTAGTAAGGCCCCTTTCACAATGGGGCGGGGGCTGCGTCGGCGGTAAAGCTCCGCTATTGTTAGCCGCGCTTTACCGTCGGTATTCGTCCGCTAGCGGGGCAGTTTTACCCCCCCCCCGCTAGCGGCCAAGAAAGGGTTAAAAACCACCGCAAATCGCCTCTGATTTCAATGGGCAGGAGTGGGGAAGGAGCGGTAAATACATCGCTCCTTTCCCGCTCCAAAGATGCTGCTGGCAGGACTTTTTTTCCCGTCCTGCCAGCGCACCGCTCCAGTGTGAAAGCCCTCGGGGCTTTCACACTGGATACAAAGCAGCGGCACTTTCGGGTCGGTTTGCAGGCGCTATTAACGCCCGCAAACCACCCCAGTGTGAAAGGGCCCTTACTGGGAGTTTAAAAAAAAAAAAAGCCCCTGGCTGATAGTCACAGTAAAAAACAATCTAGCATCTGTGGTCAGTGAAGTTTGAATAAGACCCCATCCTCTTAAGTGCCTTTCACTAGTACTGAATGAGAGGAATTGCGCACTATGGTTCATGCCAGTGGAAATAGTAACCCATAATCGGTGTCAGTGAGAGAAATTGTGCCCCATCGCTGAGGTCAGTTGAAGCCACAGTGCCCCATCCATGGTGTCAGTAGGAGAAATAGTACCCCATCACTGGTGTCAGCTGGAGCAATAATGTCCCATTGTTTGTCAGTGGAAGGAAGAGTGCCCTATCAATGATGGCGATAGGAAGAATTGTACCCATATTTGGTGTCAGTGGGAGAAATCGTGCCCCATCAATGGCTTCAATTAAAGGAATTGCGCCAAATCATCTTTGGTGACAGTGGAAAGAAGTGTCCCATGGTTGATGTCAGTGGAAGAAATATTGCCTCATTGTTGGTGTCAATGAGAGCTATTTAGACCACCTTTGTGTCAATGGCAGGAATTGTGCCCATCTTTGGTGTCAGTGGCAGGAATTGTGTTCATCTTTGGTGTCAGTTGGGAAAATAATGCCTCATCAATAAAGTCAGAGGGAAGAAATAATGCTCAATTGTTGGGGTCATTGGGAGAAATAGCGCCCCATCAATGATGCCAGTGGGAATTGTGAACTAACCGTGGTTGTATAGGCTTATGGGCCACAGTTTAGGAACCACTAATATACAATATCCTGTATTTACCTGAAACTCCTGTGGGGGACATCAGAAGAGGAAGTTTGGGCCCGCTGCATGCAAAAGATATATATATCTATATACACACACACACACACACACACACAGTGGGGACGGAAAGTATTCAGACCCCCTTAAATTTTTCACTATTTGTTATATTGCAGCCATTTGCTAAAATCATTTAAGTTCATTTTGTTTCCTCATTAATGTACACACAGCACCCCATATTGACAGAAAAACACAGAATTGTTGACATTTTTGCAGATTTATTAAAAAAGAAAAACTGAAATATCACATGGTCCTAAGTATTCAGTCCCTTTGTTCAGTATTTAGTAGAAGCACCCTTTTGATCTACAGCCATGAGTCTTTTTGGGAAAGATGCAACAAGTTTTTCACACCTGGATTTGGGGATCCTCTGCCATTCCTCCTTGCAGATCCTCTACAGTTCTGTCATGCTGGATGGTAAACATTAGTGGACAGCCATTTTTAGGTCTCTCCAGAGATGCTCAATTGGGTTTAAGTCAGGGCTCTGGCTGGGCAATTCAAGAACAGTCGCGGAGTTGTTGTGAAGCCACTCCTTCGTTATTTTAGCTGTGTGCTTAGGGTCATTGTCTTGATGGAAGGTAAACCTTCAGCCCAGTCTGAGGTTCTGAGCACTCTGGAGAAGGTTTTCATCCAGGATATCCCTGCGATTGGCCGCATTCACCTTTCCCTCGATTGCAACCAGTCGCCCTCTTCCTGCAGCTGAAAAACACCCCCACAGCATGATGCTGCCACCATCATGCTTCCTTGTTGGGACTGTATTGGACAGGTGATGAGCAGTGCCTGGTTTTCTCCACACATACCGCTTAGAATTAAGGACAAAAAGTTCTATCTTGGTCTCATCAGACCAGAGAATCTTATTTCTCACCATCTTGGAGTCCTTCAGGTGTTTTTTTTAGCAAACTCCATGCGGGCTTTCATGTGTCTTGCACTGAGGAGAGGCTTCCGTCGGGCCACTCTGCCATAAAGCCCCGACTAGTGGAGGGCTGCAGTGATGGTTGACTTTCTACAACTTTCTCCCATCTCCCGACTGCATCTCTGGAGCTCAGCCACAGTGATCTTTGGGTTCTTCTTTACCTCTCTCACCAAGGCTCTTCTCCCCCGATAGCTCAGTTTGGCCGGACGGCCAGCTCTAGGAAGGGTTCTGGTCATCCCAATCGTCTTCCATTTAAGGATTATGGAGGCCACTGTGCTCTTAGGAACTTTAAGTGGAGCAGACATTTTTTTTGCAACCTTGGCCAGATCTGTGGCTTGCCACAATTCTGTCTCTGAGCTCTTCAGGCAGTTCCTTTGACCTCATGATTCTCATTTGCTCTGACATGCACTGTGAGCTGTAAGGTCTTATAT
This sequence comes from Aquarana catesbeiana, assembly GCF_042186555.1. Classification (NCBI taxonomy): domain Eukaryota; kingdom Metazoa; phylum Chordata; class Amphibia; order Anura; family Ranidae; genus Aquarana; species Aquarana catesbeiana. The sequence continues at coordinate 476,147,128 of NC_133324.1, read as the reverse complement.
AGACAGGTGTGTGGCCTTCCTAATCAAGTCCAATCAGTATAATCAAACACAGCTGTACTCAAATGAAGGTGTAGAACCATCTCAAGGATGATCAGAAGAAATGGACAGCACCTGAGTTAAATATTCTTATTAAATTTTCTTTATTATAAAAAAATAAAAAATTTTATTACAAAAAATAGCCTGTACTAATTGCTTTAAAGCCTTGAAAGTTAAGGCAAACAATTGCTACACGTCTCAGTATTTACTGATTACTTATAATCCCTATGCATAAAACCAGTTTTAGAACAAACTTTTTTTACACCGACTGAAGCATTATTAGGAAATTCAATGTATAAAAAATTGGGTGCACTATTCCTCTAAATAATAATCCTTAGTAAAAAAAAAAAAAAAAAAATTGCTCAAATCTTGTGCAAAAATGTAATCAAAACCATAAATAAATATTTTTTAAAATAATCACGTCAAGTACAGATAAAATTCCTACATAAGAATCAAATATAGTTAGTAGATGTACATTGTAAAGTGCTTGTGAAAATAACAAATTAAATAATTAAGTGTACACTGTAAAGTGCTCATGCAAGTAAATAAAATACAAATCTCATGCACCAAAATAATTACCACACGCTATCCCCTGAAGACGTCATTTAATGAAACCGTTCGGGACTGAGCCTTTGGCAGTGATGTCATCTCACACGGCCGCATATCAGGCAGCGTGTGAACCTGGCTTTCAATATATTGTATGTTACTGTATTTTTCTTTGCTGTTAAGTATGAAACATTCAATAAAGCTGTGCAGTTTGCCCTGGTAATGCAAGATATTTGTTTTCTGCATACACGGGGCTGCTGTTTGGCTGATACTGGATCAGACAGTGGCAGGAGGCTGCTCTATGGCAAAAGTTACAACATTGGATATATTGCTCTGGAAACTAAGTGGCTGCTAATACCAGGCAGATAAGTGTATATGGCTTCAAAAGTGTAAGGCTCCATGTACATGGGATGGTGAGGCAAAGTCCTCTGAACAATTTTTTTTTTGACACCTTGAAAACGGCATTTGAAACGCCCGTTTAGCTGCGTTTGCATGCTGCGTTTGCGTCTAGAAGCGTTTAGTTAAGATAACATAAGACCCTCCCCAAGCTCAAAAAACAGTATTATTTAACTATTTCAGCCATTTTCTGAGACCAGAGTGAGTAGTAGCAGCTGAGAGAGCAGCAGTGTACTTGTATTTAGTGTGTCACTTGCCACAAGTTACGGATTGTCACTTGCCACACGTTGCGGATTGTCCACTTGCCACAAGTTGTGGATTGTCCACTTGCCACAAGTTGTGGATAGTCCACTTGCCACATCACCTGCCACAAGTTACGGATTCTCACTTGCCACGTCACCTGCCACAAGTTGCGGATTGTCATTTGCCATGTCACCTGCCACACGCTGCGGATTGTCACTTGCCACACGTTGTGGACTGTCACTTGTCACAAGTTGTGGATTGTCCACTTGCCATAAGTTGCAGATTGTCCACTTGCCACAAGTTGCAGATTGTCATTTGATGCCACGTCACCTGCCACAAGTTGCAGATTGTCCACTTGCCACAAGTTGCAGATTGTCATTTGATGCCACGTCACCTGCCACAAGTTGCGGATTGTCCACTTGCCACACGTTGTGGATTGTCCACTTGCCACGTCACCTGCCACAAGTTGCAGATTGTCCACTTGCCATGTCACCTGCCACATGTTGCAGATTGTCACTTGCCACAAGTTGCGGATTGTCACTTGCCACGTCACCTGCCACACGTTGCGGATTGTCACTTGCCACAAGTTGCTTGTTCAAATCTAACATATGGGTCAAATTCCAGTTATACTTCAGACAACAGCAATGCTAGTGGTGTATTGGATTGGATCAAGGGCTCATTAGGGTATATAGTCTTTGAATCATTGCAAGCAATTACAAGTTTTTAAAAATTTTTTAAATGGTTTTTCATCATTTGCCATCATTTTTGAGATTTTTAATGTAAAAAAAAATAGGGCACCTAACGCTTGTAAATGAAAACGCAGCTAAATGCTGGTACCGCGTTTAAGCGTCTGAAACGTGGAAATCTTTGGCGTCTGAACTCATTTTTTTGCCTTCAAAGAAAGGCTGTCAAATGCAACTGCCTAAAAAAGACTGTAAACGAAACTGTGTACATGGTCACATAGGATAACATTGAACGAGTTCAGGGGCAGTTGAGAAAAATGTCCAACTGCATCTGAATGTACGTTTAACAGCCTCAGTGTACATAAGGCCTTAGAAGTCCAATTCCTCTGGTAAGCAGAGGGTGTGTGTGTGTTCTATTTGGGTGATGGTGCACTGAAGTCCCTGTAAACAGCTTGCAGTGAATCAGCACAAGCTCATCTTATAACGTTTCCATTGTGCTTTTGGCAATTTACTTGGAATCACATTTTTTTAACTTTATTGTACAAGCACTTTATATAATTTCTGCACAATATTGTGGTTTGCAGAGAAGTTGGTGTTAATAGCCAGCAGTGAACTCTGCATATGATCCTTAAGATATATTATTATTTTGGTACATGAGATTTTTATTTTATTTACTCGCATGAGCTTTTTACAATGTAGCTTATTTAATTTATGTTATTTATTTGCACAAGCACTTTACAATGTACATCTACTAATTATATTTCATTCTTATGTAGCACTTTTATCTGCACTTGACACGATTATTTTAAAAATATTTTGGTTTTGACTGCATTTTTACAATAGGTTTAGGTACTATGGAAATTCTAAGTCTGGGAGACCCCAATATACAACAGAATCCAATTACATGTTTCTGAGAGTCAATGGCTAGTGCAAAGTATCCCCACAGCAACACAACTTTGGGCTCTCCAGCTTAACAGTAGTTGAAGCAAGCCTCACTTTCACCTGTGAAGAGAAAACTTCAAGCTCCAGGTTTGAGATGTCCAGTGGCAGTTAAAAAAAAAAAAAAAAGAAGAAGCCATCGCTAAAATGCCATGGCTGTCGGTGGAAACTGGCCAGGTACTAAAGACTAGTAAAAGGTCTTTTGTGATCACATGAGTAAAAATTCTAAGTGGGCCTTTCCCAGCTTTCATTAAAATTTATATCAGCATGCACCTCTGTATGCTGATGTGAAATCATCTAACATTTGTTTCCTAAAAAATAAAAAAAGTTTGCCTTAAAGTGATATTATTCGTATTGTATTATGACTTAACTGCAGCAGCTGTAACTTTTTTTTGTACACCGTGGAATCAGGTTTATAAAACCATTGGCGCAGGAGGTTTTTTCAAAATTTTGCAATGTCCAACGTGTATAGCAAATTCATTCATGTACACAAGTGCACCACACGCGCATGTTATTTTATAGTTTTTCATTTTGCACAATTGTTTTCGTGTACCTTTACAGCTATTACAATGGAGCTTAATAGCTTCCCCCCCACGTGATATTACTTTGGTGACAGGTACTCCTAATGGAGACATTACTGATCTTTCAGACCCCTGATGCCTTCATTGCACTCAAACAAATCTGACTGATAACGCAGTGTCCGGGATTCTCTTCTTTACCCCAGCCTGATGGTTGTAAACAAAAAAGTGCTCAAAGTTTAGCATTTGCAGATTTATACTTCACAAGAGTCATGGAGGAATGGGCTTGCCTCAGTCTGTGTCTGTTAACCATCTTGATGTGCTTTTCTTTATTTTGGTCCTGCGCTTCTACTGTCGCTGTGATTTTGTTTACACGCTGCTACTGACTCAGATGTGGTAGTTATGTCAGTGGCAGTAAAAAGATTTATAAGCAGAATGAGAATAGCAGGAATTTGAGTGTTTTGTTGATGTTTAACTGACCTGCTGAAATAATGTATACCATTTGAAGGATAAACCTTATGATGGTATCTGTGCTAAAAGCTCATCCCAGGGAGTCAAAAGCACCCTTGCCCCCCTAGCCACTGCTCACAAAAAATACATATTTATATATATACACACACACACACACTTTTTATCCAAGATTATTTGCCAGAAGCCACTATTGCACAAGTACAGTATACAGCACCCACCTAGACAACCATATCTGTAGCTGTCAGTTAAGTGGACATGTGAAACACAAGATTGCCTAGTAACTTGTTTGTGTCAACATATTTTAACTTAAAGACTTGAGTATAAAAGATCCATAAAATGGCAAGGCAAAGCTATAAAGACTTCTAAGATCTTGTGCTAAATGACTATAAACCCCAATGCAATTTCCACAGCAGAAAATAGAAAAAGGTCAACAGTTGACATCCGGTTGTAAAGAGAGTATCTAGCTAATTTTTCTTAATACTGAAAATTGCCTGTCACAAATGTGTTTTTATTTCCTATATAACCAGGCAGAAAGGCGGTATTAACCACCGATCAGGACTTAATGACCCCTGCAGCAGAGCTCCAAGCCAGTATCAGTCTCTATTTAGGGAAGCCTTATCTACTCTATCAATATTTGGTGCCCATAGATCTCACACACTGGACTAACAAACCAGATGAGGTAATCTTTCCAAAGCAGGGTTGAGGCAGAATACACCACAAAAGCAGGAACTGTGTTGTAGACCACATAAAATGTTTCATGTCTGTACTCATTTCACAATTACACTCAGGGATGTCTTTAATATTGATTGGACCCTGGGCAAAAAATTTCTTGGGGCCCCCCCTTCTCCATGCAGTTTCGCTCTCCACCTGCTCTGAGACATACAATAAATAGCAGCTAGACTCAAAATCTGTTTACTGAATCAGATCAGGCAGTGATTAGTTGCCAGAGGTTACAGTGTATCATTACACTCACTGACTGGTTGCTAGAAGTTACAGCACGATTTCTGCTCGTTGATTGGTTTCCAGAGATTACTGTACATCAATACTGCTCACTGCTTGGTTGCTAGAGGTTGCCCTACATCGTTATCCACCCTGTCAGTACACCTTTGCATCTTAAAACCCATGCTAACCTCTGGACCCCAAACCTCCCCCATCCTCTCCACTCTAACCCTCCACCCCTTTAACTCGACCTGCCTCCTCTGCTCATCTTTGCATCCAACTTCCTTACCACCATACATCCCCTCCTTTCTCACTTGTGCACCTCAAACTATAATTCATTCTCTGCCTACCACTGCACGCCCCACACTACCCTCCCCCCCTACTAATTTGCTTACCTTTGCATAACAGGCTGTTAGGCTTAATGACCACAGTTGTAGGCAGAACTTTCAAACATGCCCCTTTATCTCTCTAGTGGGCAGCATTCAGTATAGGTAATGGTGGATATAACCTCAGAGGGGCATGATATACATATGAATACTGCCACTATTTACATATCAATGCTGGTATTTACATGTAAACACAGGGTCTGCAGGTGAGTCATCTGTACACAATAGGGAGGAGCTGGGCAGCATTAGTACCAGACTAAAACTTCAAGAGACAAGGGAATTTAAACTGGGATAGTTGGCAAGTATGAGGCAGTTGCTTTGGGCCCCACAAGGACAGGGCCCAGGGCAGCTGCCCCTTTTGCAATACAATGAACAATAAAGCCTTTACAAAAATAGTCATTGGATTCAAATTGACGCCAACCGTTAAAAGGATGTAAGGGACCGATTTAATTACTTTTTGCCAACTGATTTCACACACATTTTATATATATATATATATATATATATATATATATATATATATATATATATATATATATATATATATATATATATATATATATATATATATATATATATATCTATATCAAAACTTGGTTGAGTTTTGATGGACTGAGATTAAAAAAAAAAATAGAACCCCTATCTGGTTTTTACTGCCATCTATTTGCCTTCAAAAATTACCTGGAAACAGTAGATCTGCAAGAATAGCACTTTAAAGTTTCTGTTACAAAGGCAACCTGTTGACAATGACAATGAGTGTAGGATTACATGGGTGCACAAAGGGAGTGGGGCAGGTCTCCATTTCCAGGAAGAGGAGCACAGGATGCTGTTAATCGTCCTGGACTCTGACGTGTTAACAGGTAAAATTTCTGCAAAGAATGGGCCCATAGAGAGAAGGCTAGAGTGTTAATCGGCAATGTAGGTTTGTTGCTTCACAGAGTGAAGTGTTTACTTTTCTTGTTTCAGAAGAACTTATTTGTTTCAGAACAAGGAAACAACTGTTAAGACCATCCACAACTGCAGGCATTTCTAGCTGTTATACATACAGAAGCTAAAAATGATTTAGCCTTCAAAATGCAGTCATATTTCTTAAATAGTTACAAGGAATAAAATTCACTTTATTTGGGGAGCCTTGCTGATGTGTCATTTGGATCACATTTTAAAAATGATTCAGACAATATGGAATTCCAAATGCCACATAAAATCCTGACAGCTTCTCATAATAAAACATTTTAAACCCCCCCCCCCCCCCCAAACTGCATAATAAAACTCAGTGGTTATCAATTTAATTTCAAAAAGATTATAATGGAAAGGCTTTGAGCATCTAAATAAAAAAGTAGTTTTTTTTTTTTTAAAGAGCAACAAAACTGCCAACGTGTTTACGGTGCTTTTTGGTGCATGCGGGTTGCTTTATACTGTGGAGCAAGGAGCGCGATTACAAAGGAATTGCAGTGCAATACACTTTGAGCCTTAACTTCCCAATCGGTCTATCAAAGTTTCAGAACCAAATTGCTTTGCACAGGGTCTCAAAGTAGTGTTAAACCCTCAGTGTTTTATTTTTAGCTTAACACATCAAACACCGTAAAATAGACATTCCCCCTTAAACTATTTGTTAACCACCTCAATACCGTGTACTTTTACCCCCTCCTGCTCAGGCCAATTTTCAGGTTTCAATGCCGTCACTCTTTAAATGACAATTGCAGTCATGCAGCACTGTACCCATATGAAACTGTTCTCATTTTTTCCACACAAATAGAGCTTTCTTTTGGAGGTATTTAATTACCACTGGGTTTTTATTTTTTGCTACAAAAAAAAAAAAAAAAAAGCATGTTTTTCGTTTATTATACATTTTTTTTTAAACATACTGTCACTAGTGCAGCACAGCATCATCATATAACGGATGTGGCGGTGATCAGGGACACTGACCGTTCGAAAAAAAAATGCAAGCATTTTACTGAATGAGATTGGATTCATTCAGTTCGTTTTGTTGTAATTAGCTGTGATTGGTCAGAACCAGTCACATGGTACAGATGGGGTGTGATTGGCCCAGCCTGTACCGTGTGATCACACTGACCAATCACAGCTAGCAACACAATTGTATGCAATGGATGGCTTGAAAGGAAGCCATTCATTGTATACAACTGTCATGCGACCTTCTGTGGTTGGTGACAGCAGTCACATGGTACTGGCAGCGGGCCGGTACAGTTATCAGTCATTGGCTGTGTCCAGTGGACACAGCCGGTGGCAGATTGCGCCACTGCATGGCCCGAAACTCTGCGTGGGGCGAGATCCGGGAGGACATCCTATTACGTCTCCCCCCGGATTGAGGAGAGGTTTCATTTTGCCATACGCCGTGTGTGGACTAGTTCACTCTGCACCAGGACAGTGACCAGTTCATACAACTGTATCATTTTGGGTATCAGATATTGTTCTTATGTCCAATGTATTTTTTCTACATGTATATTTATATCAATTTTCAATAAATTCATATGTTTTATACTTCATGTTTTGGTCTGTCTATTAAGGACCGTAAGGGGTTCTCTCCCTTGGCACCAGGTGTTTTTGCCATTTGTTTGATTTGGGTCAGACAGACCAAATCTTGTCCAGTCTATTCCTTCTCAAATCTAAAATGCCAAGATAGTAACCCTTTTTGGATAAAAAGTCCAAGGTTTTTAAAAAGAGTCATGGTGAGTTTTTTGAAGATGTAATTTTTTGTGACGACTTTTTGGAAAATGAATAAATTAAAGGATAAGTTCACCTTCTATAACATGTTACACCCGTATCCAGGGAGTAACATGTAACAGATGCAGCAGCCCCCACAAAATCCAAGGAGCACTTTCAGGCATTTTAGGGACATAAATTACACATCTAATTTCCTGACTACTCAGCACCAGGACAGTGAAAAACACTAACAAAACGACCCCACTTTGAAAAGCAAACACTGGTATTTTCTGAAAATATATTTTTTTTTACCACAAAGTTTATGGAAAATGCAGAAGTAAAAAGAATTTTTTTTTTTTTTTTTTACACAAAATTGTCAATTAAAAATACATTTCTAACACACATCATAGGAATACTTAAAAAAAATACACCCCAAAATACATTCTGTTACTCTGAGTGTGGCAATACCACACACGTGAGACTTTTTCACAGCCTAGGCACACAATGGGCCCAAAATCCAAGGAGCACCTTCACGTTTTTTTCATATTCAATTTCCGTACTACCCATCACACCCACAAAATAACCACATTTTAGAAAGTAAATACCCAAATTTTTTTTTTGTTTTTTTGAAGAGACATAATGAGTCTTTTGAAGACTTCTTATTTTTTTGCCACAAGTTTTCGGAGAATGTGGAAAAAAAACGATAATACAATTTTTCTTTTCTTTTACACAAAGTTGTCAATTTAAGATATTTCTCACACACAGTATGGCCATACTTCGAATTACACCCCACAACACATTCTGCTACTCCTCCCCAGCATTTGGACTGATTGTGTACCGCACATTGTATCTGGTGTATATCATACAAATCAACCAATTGTGTCAAAACGAATGTACTGTAATGGCCATCTCTGTACGAGTGATATAGCTTATTGTAGCTTCTCCTAAAGCAGTCCCAGTTCCTATAAGCTTAGCCTTCTGGTGTGGTACTGCCCCCTGAATGCCATGTTCACTGGCCATGAAGTACAGAAGGCTGAGGAAAATAAGTATATTTTCCTACAACCCCAGGAGTGCAGTTGTCTGCAAGCAATGGCTGGGATTGTTGTCTCACAGGAATGTCATCAGCGGGATGTGCTAATGGGTTAATTCAGGCAGCAGATATGGTCAGCAAACAGGCCAGGAGGCAACACTGCATTGGTCTGGCGCTCATCATCAGGGACACGATACCGACACAATGAACAAAAAAAAGGTATAAAATATATATATACATACATACACATACACACACACAGTGGGGACGGAAAGTATTCAGACCCCCTTAAATTTTTCACTCTTTGTTATACTGCAGCCATTTGCTAAAATCATTTAAGTTCATTTTTTTTCCTCATTAATGTACACACAGCACCCCATATTGACAGAAAAACACAGAATTGTTGACATTTTTGCAGATTTATTAAAAAAGAAAAACTGAAATATCACATGGTCCTAAGTATTCAGACCCTTTGCTGTGACACTCATATTTAACTCAGGTGCTGTCCATTTCTTCTAAACATCCTTGAGATGGTTCTACACCTTCATTTGAATCCAGCTGTGTTTGATTATACTGATTGGACTTGATTAGGAAAGCCACACACACCTGTCTATTTAAGACCTTACAGCTCACAGTGCATGTCAGAGCAAATGAGAATCATGAGGTCAAAGGAACTGCCTGAAGAGCTCAGAGACAGAATTGTGGCAAGGCACAGATCTGGCCAAGGTTACAAAAAATGTCTGCTGCACTTAAGGTTCCTAAGAGCACAGTGGCCTCCATAATCCTTAAATGGAATACGTTTGGGACAACCAGAACCCTTCGTAGAGCTGGCCGTCCGGCCAAACTGAGCTATCGGGGGAGAAGAGCCTTGGTTAGAGAGGTAAAGAAGAACCCAAAGATCACTGTGGCTGAGCTCCAGAGATGCAGTCGGAAGATGGGAGAAAGTTGTAGAAAGTCAACCATCACTGCAGCCCTCCACCAGTCGGGGCTATATGGCAGAGTGGTCCAACGGAAGTCTCTCCTCAGTGCAAGACACATGAAAGCCCGCATGGAGTTTGCTAAAAAACACCTGAAGGACTCCAAGATGGTGAGAAATCAGATTCTCTGGTCTGATGAGACCAAGATAGAACTTTTTGGCCTTAATTCTAAGCGCTGTGTGTGGAGAAAACCAGGCACTGCTCATCACCTGTCCAATACAGTCCCAACAGTGAACCATGGTGGTGGCAGCATCATGCTGTGGGGGTGTATTTCAGCTGTAGGGACAGGACAACTGGTTGCAATCAAGGGAAAAATGAATGCGGCCAAGTACAGGGATATCCTGGACGAAAACCTTCTCCAGAGTGTTCAGGACCTCAGACTGGGCCGAAGGTTTACCTTTCAACAAGACAATAACCCTAAGCACACAGCTAAAATAACGAAGGAGTGGCTTCACAACAACTCCGTGACTGTTCTTGAATGGCCCAGCCAGAGCCCTGACAAACCCAATTGAGCATCTCTGGAGAGACCTAAAAATGGCTGTCCACCAACGTTTACCATCCAACCTGACAGAACTGGAGAGGATCTGCATAGAATGGAAGAGGATCCCCAAATCCAGGTGTGAAAAACTTGCTGCATCTTTCCCAAAAATACTCATGGCTGTATTAGATCAAAAGGGGGCTTCTACTAAATACTGAGCAACACGTCTTGAATACTTGGGACCATGTGATATTTCAGTTTTTCTTTTTTAATAAATCTGCACAAATGTCAACAATTCTGTGTTTTTCTGTCAATATGGGGTGTTGTGTATACATTAATGAGGAAAAAAAAATGAACTTAAATGATTTTAGCAAATGGCTGCAATATAACAAAGAGTGAAAAATTTAAGGGGGTCTGAATACTTTCCGTCCCCACTGTGTGTGTATATAGATAAAAATTATACATGCTCCTTTCTCACTCTCTGGCTGCATTTCTGCAATTAAGAAATACTGTGATTAGCCCTGTACCATGTACAGTTATCACATGTCACAGGGCTGCTGTGATTGGCCCTGTACCATGTAATCTCTGTAAATTGGTCAACAGTAGTAAACAATGATCTCAGGAAATTATCTTGTGTACTAATGGTCCATGTGATCACTGATGGGCTACAACCAATTCTGTAAATTAAAGCAGAAGTAGGGTGTTATTACCCAATATAATCAGAAGATTTGTGTTTAGAGACACCTGGGTGCGGAGAGGCAGCCACACAGCTGCAGTAGCAATCATGAGAAAAGATGGTCCGCAACTCCTTGCTTGCTCTTTAAAATCTTCCAAATGTATTGATTCTCCATAAAAGACAGACAGCAAATGTAAACTGGTTTCAGCCTTGTTCACTAAACAAGGCCCACAAGGCTGAAACGCTTTTACATTTGTGGTCTGTGTCTTTTATGAAGAATCAATAAATTTGGAAGATTTTAAAAAACAAGCAAGAAGTTGCGGACCATCTTTTCTCATGACAGCCAATTCTGGTTTGAGGTCCTTACTGACCTAAACGAAGACCAGGCAAACAGTCCTATTAGTATAGTACTTAAAAATGATAAATTAAATCTCTTAGCAACTATACAGAAGTGAAGGAGGATGGGAAACACAGGAGTGGCAGCACAAAAAAAAAAAAAAAAAAAAAAAAAAGAATACCTTGTTATATCGTCACCGTGTCACACTCACCTGCCTGAGGGAAGCCAATAGTTGGGGCAAATCCTGCTGCTCCTGCATATGGAGAGGAAATAATACCTGGAGCAGCTGAAGAGAGAAAATGAGAAAGAGAAAACACACTCAGAATCATTCAACTATATTAACCACTTCAGTCCCTGAAGGATTTACCCTCTTAATGACCAGGCCATTTTATGCGATATGGTACTGCGTTACTTTAACCGACAACTGCGCGGGCGTGTGACACTGTACCCAAATAAAATTGATGTCCTTTTTTCCCCACAAATAGAGCTTTCTTTTGGTGGTATTTGATCACCTCTGTGGTAGTTAGTGTTTAGGCCAATATGTATTCTGCTGCATATTTTTTTGATTGAAAAAAATCACAATAAGCGTATATTGATTGGTTTGTGCAAAAGTTATAGTGTCTACAAAATAAGGGGTAGATTTATGTTTTTTTTTTAAAACTAGTAATAGCAGCGATCAGTGATTTTTAGCGGGACTGCGACATTGCGGCAGAAAAGATCGGACACTTTTTTTGGGACCAGTGACATTAACACAGTGATCAGAGCCAAAAATTTGCACTGATCACTGTATAAATGACACTGGCAGGGAAGGGGTTAACACTAGGGGGCGATCAAGGGGTTAAGTGTGTTCCTTGGGGAGGTGTTTTTAACTGAGGGGGGGGGGTGGGCTGACTGGGAGTACAGAGAGATCGCTGTTCCTAATCACTAGGAACAGACGATCTCACTGTACTCTCCTGTCAGAACGGGGATCTGCTTTGTTTACTGTCAGATCCCCGTTCTGGCTCTCTGTGGAGCAATCGCGGCCGCCGGCCACGCACATCGGCTCTGGCAAAGCGCTGCAGGCGCCTGCTATAGCTATTACATGAAACATTGTACCGTTATGGCGATTCACGCAATAGAACAGTATATCTGCGGCGGCTGGTCAGCAAGAAACCCTCCATCTAAAACCAAGAAGTTGCTGATTTTCAATGAAATCTGAGAAACCTTACATAAACATCTAATCATTTTTGTAACTATAAAACTACTTTCAGGGCCTCGTATTACTCATCATTTCATGGTACAGCTGTGTTCATATGTGCACGCATTTTCAGTATTCAATAAACTTCACAAACTAACTCCTTAACTTGCAGCTGTAAGCATCAAAGTGGTCCACCTTTACCGTAAGCAGGCACCTTTTTGGGGTTTGGTGGAGGTCCTTTTCTTTGGGAGATTACATGTACTGGAATCATTGCAATTGTATAGACTGATTATCACAGATGGACATTTTTCACTATTTGATGTTTTGTTGCTCATTTGTGGTAATACATATATTATTGTGGCTATATACACACTATTTAAAGTCACACTTATTGTGGGTTATATAGACAGATAATTATACACATTTTTATATACCGTATATTGTAATATAAGAGCGGCACAACTTATTTATTATGTGCATTCATTTTAGTCGGCTTGCCAAATCCCAATTGCACACAAAAAACTCCCTTGAATGTTTTTTTTTAGCACTACATAAGAATTGCATGTATGTGCTCAACAAGTTGGTTAATGTTAACATAGGTATTGCTATACATATTTTACTTAAAAGAAAATGCATCAGTGTCCAAATAGAGGGAGGGGAAAAAGTTTATACTTCCATTATATCCATGAGATGTTAAAACGCAATATATGCGCATAACCCTTTATTCACAGTCAGCCTGAAAACGCTAGCACTAAAAACATGCTAAAATATTTTTTTTTTTTAATTTTAAAACACACAACATTATACGACAGTAATGTGAACTCGCTCCACTGAAAAGAAAGCATTTTCCTTGTTTGCTATTGTTTCTATGCACTGTGCCACTGGAATGAGGCCTCAAATGACCCTCTAGGCATATGAAAAGTTGATAAGCTATGGAATACAGAATAATCTGCATTACAATGAGCTTTTCTATATACAGCTAGCATTAGCTAAAGAAAGATGAATTAAAGGCAAGTGTTCAACATTTCCATATGAAAATCAGTTGATGCTGTACTGGCAGAATGACACATGCACAATGGGATAATTTGAACCTGCCAAAAATCCTTCTAACAAGGTTTAACAGTTCTGAAGAGCACTATACATTTAATTAAAGCTGCAGCACTGGATAAACAAAGACTCTGGCAGCTTCAAAACAGTTACAAGAAAATAATATTAATAATAAAAAAAAAAACTCTAAAAGAATGCATTTAAACAATATAGGATCAACTGCTGTACAATGAGCAAATATCTTCACTCACTTTAATAAAATGCATATTATATTGTTAATCACATTATGAACAGAAACACTTCACACACATGGAGTATAGAAAATCTACAATTGTCTTCAATGAGAAGAAGAAAAAAAATGTCTATATGAGAAAGCTGCTGTAATCTTATTCTTGAGATTAATCTTATTCAATCTTATTGAATGCTTGGCAGTTACATACTTAAACTGGTTGTATACCAGCAAACGAAAAAAAAAAAAAAAAAAAAAAACACCTGTAAGGCAAAGGCATAATGAGCTAGTATGCACTGCATACTAGCTCATTAGGATATACTTACCTTAGATTGAGGTCCCCGCATCGCATCCCTGTCAACGGCGAGGGAGCTGACATTTTCTCCTCCGCATTTCTTCTGGGTTCGCGGCTTCGGCGCTGTGAGTGGCCGGAGCCGCGATGACGTCACTCCCACGCATGCGTGTGGGAATCCTCAGTTGCGGCATGATACGCCAGACTTTCACTGTGCATGCGCCACTGACGTCAGCATGCAGAGTGAATTTTTTCTAAACCATGTAGGTTTAGGAGATTCATTTTACCTACAGGTAAGCATTTTTATAGGGCTTACCTGTAGGTAAAAATGTAAAAAGGGGTATACAACCACTTTAAAGAGGATAAATGGTATAAATATGGCATAGTACATTGGTCCAGCTTGGCTGATTGCCCCTGGATGCTGGAAATCACTGAAGTAGAAAGTGCAACTCCAGCGATTTCCACTACCTTCCAGGTCCTGAGCCGATCAGCTGCCCTGCTGCACTGTGAACACAGGAGGTCGGCTGCTCAACACGCATTTTCTGAATGAATGCAAAGCATTCCCTGATTGGACGAGCTGGAGAATGTGATGTCACCACTCACTAAAATAAGTTTCTATTATAAATTATATTATTCTACATTTAGGGCCAGTTTACACCACATGCAGTCCAGTGCGTTTTTTTTTTCTGCATCAAAAATGCATGGAAAGTAAGTTATATGGTTTCCAATGGCATAGTTCACACCAGTGCGGTCAGTTCCAGGGCGTTCTAGTTCCAGAAAAAAAAGTAGAACATGTTGCATTTTTCCTGCACTGGAACCTGGTAAAAGACATCAAAAACAAACCAGAATGCACTGGAACGCATGAAAACCGCACAGTACAGTGGGGGGTGGACAATCAAAAAGCATCCGGAAACGCATCAAAAACACACTGGAATTTAAAAAAAAAAAAAAAAAAAAAAATCGCTAAGAACGCGCATGCAGAAACGCATCTGGAGGACGTTTTTGGTGGTGTTAACTAGCAGTAAAACTGTGCAGCACTGTGTTTATCCAATGGACAGGGTAATCCTAAATGGATATGTAGTTTTATGTGAAACAAATTAAAGCTTAATGCTGGTTAAATCATATAAATGAATCAGATCATTGCAAGCACCCCAATCAGTGTTATACGATTTGTCCCAATCTCCGTAACAGTCATTATGCTAGACAGCTTAGTCAGTAGGCAAATGTGAAGAATATAATTAAAGGCACGTGAAATGAAAAAAAAGGAATATATATACTAAAAGACCAGTTCACATCACATGCAGTTCAGTGTGTTTATTTTCTGCATAAAAACGCATAGAAAGTAGGTTATATGGTTTCCAATGGCATAGTTCACACCAGATCAGTCAGTTCCAGGGCATTCCAATTCCATAAAAAATAAAAAAGTATTACATATTGCAGTTTTCCTGCACTGAACTGTACTGGAACGCACCAGAATGCACTGGAACAAAAGCATCAAAAACGCACCAGACCACCTGTACAAAAAAGGAAAACTAAAAGAAAAAAAAATCATCTGGAATGCATCCAGAAATGCATTAAAAACACATCAAAAACGTGTTATATTTAGAAACGGATCTGCAGTGCGTTTTTGTGGCATGAACCAGCCCTAAATGCAATGATTACAGGTATTAACCCCATGCAGTTTCTATAATAAATAATAAGCATACAGGCTTGCCCCTTCCCACAACTCCCTGTTGGCTCAAACTTGATGGACAATCTAAGACTCTTTCACATTGAGGCGTTTTTCAGGCACTAAAGGGCAAAAAAATGGGATTTTTGTACTCACCATAAAATCCATTTCTCTGAGTTCGACGGACACCGCGCCTCCCTAATCTTGACCATTGGGTTAGATCACCTCTGCAGGAGTAGGACTAGGCAGAACAAAAAAACACCTGGCTACGCCCATGGGGTGTCCTCAGTCAGTATATAATCCCCTCCCTGCTCTAGGTATTCAGTTTAGTAGCAAGCAGTAATAGAAGTATCGAAAAATCCATGGAGGGGTGGGTGCTGTGTCCGTCGATGAACTCGGAGAAATGGATTTTACGGTGAGTACAAAAATCCCATTTTCTCTTTTGTCCATCGACCGACACAGCGCCTCCTTAATCTTGACCACTGGGACGTCTAAAAGCAGTGCCAAAGAAAAATAAGGGGTGGGCAAAATAACCCAAGGCTAACCACAAGAGCCCTAACCAGGACACAGGAGCCTTATCTGAAATAAAAAATATTTAAAGAAAAGAAAAACAAAACAAAAAAAAAAACAAAAACACCTTATGAGGGGAACCCCCCCCCCCCCCTTAAACAACAGCCTGCAAAACCTTGCAGCCAAAAGAAGCCTCTGCAGGTGCCAAAATATCTCCTTTATAGAATTTAGTGAAGGTATGCACTGATGACCAAGTGGCCTTCTTGCAAGCCTGCGATATTGACGCTTGATGATGGAAGGCCCAAGAAGTACTAAGCGCCTGAGTAAAATGCGCCGTGACAGGGAAAGGAGGAACCCGACCCTTAATAGAATAGGCCTGAGTCACAGGCAGTCTGATCCATCTGGAGATGGTAGCCAAAGAAGCAGCCAGCCCTTTCCTTGGTCCTTATGTAACCAAAAAAGTGAGTCCTGGAAGGACTCGGTGGATTCCAGATACACCCAAATCGCACGAACCACATCCAAAGTATGCAAAGCAAATTCCTTGGGATGAGCCAGTTTGGGACACAAGGAAGGCAACACAATGTCCTCATGCAAATGGAAGTCAGAGACAACCTTGAGCAAAAATGACGGACAGGGACGAAGAACCACTTTATCCCTATGGAGTACTAAATAGGGACTACGAAAGGATAATGCCGCCAACTCAGAAACCCTGCGGGCCGAGGTAATAGCTACCTTCTGGGACAACGTAGGTAAGGGAATCTCTCGAATATTCTCGAATGGAGGTTTCTGGAGAACCAATAGCACAAAGTTTAAATCCCATGGTGGCAAGAGACCGTACAGGCAGAGCCACATGCCAGACTCCTTGAATGAAGGTACGAACTAAAAGAGTGAGTGGCTAGGGGTCGCTGAAAGAAGACTGCTAGGGGCAGACACCTGGCCCTTGATGGTGCTCAAAGCCAACTTCTGCTCAACACCCTGTTGAAGAAAAGCTAAGATCCGAGCCACAGAAAAGGATCGAGGATGAACGCTAAATCGACTCACACCAAGAAATGTACGCTTTCCACGTACGATGGTATATCTTACTAGAAGTCGACTTCCTCGCCTTCACCATAGTAGGGATCTCTTAGTACCTGGCTTTCCAATGGCTAGGCCATTAAAACCAGTTACTGTTAAGCAGGATGGAAGCTCAGCTCTCGGTACAACTGGTCCTCTTTTAGAGGTAGCTTCCAAGGGACGTTTACGGCCACCGGAAGACTTTCGCCCTCTGTCCTTCGTAGGCACCGCAGAAGAGGAAGGCGTTGGCCCCGCAGTGACACTAGGACGACTGCAGCATCTACCAGAGGAACTTGCAAGATTGCCACGAGCCTCAGTTACTTCCCGTTGAACTGAACCTGCTGAAAGGGCCCGACATTTAAGTAAAACTGCTAACCTGGTCAGCATTCACGCCAGAGTCAGACCCAGGTAGCCCAATTTCCTGGACAGGGCTAGAGGGGGACCTTGGGTAGTTTGGACGTCACCCGAACCTTTACAGGAATTATACCCACACAAGGAGGAAAAAGGGCCCCCCCGAAGTGGACAAATTCTGTCTCCCTTTGGTACCCCCAAAAGGTTTAATTCGTGGATCCCCTTGATGATCACGAAGGAGGTCCATTAATCTGGAAACCAGCGAAGATATCCCCCTACCCAAAGCAATGGGTGAGGGCAGACCTCCATGCTGAAGGAGTCTCGTCAGTGGACCTGGAGAAGCCTGCTCTAGGCTTACCAGACAAAGATTGCTTGGAACTTCCCGGGGGAGACTTGAGAGATCTGTTTCCTTTATCTGCGGTCCCGGGAGCCCAGAAGAATTTCTTATGGGCTGAGAAGGAAGGCCCCCATCTGCGACGAGGCTCTTTGCTTTTCCTAGATTGAGGCAGAAAGGTACTCTTTACCCCTGTGACACCCTTAATGATGCCATCCAGGGTAGCCCCAAACAGGCGGTCGCCTTGAAAGGGCAGATCAATGAGAGCTTTTTTAGAGGCTTGGTCTGCCGACCAATCCTTAAGCCACAGCACACGTCTAATCACCACCGCTGAAACAGAAAGCTTGGACAGCACAGGAGCTGCATCACAAATATACTGTAGCCCATGGACCAACTTGTCCACTAAATCAACATAAGCAGCGGGAACCTACTCACTACCCAGACCTTGGCCCAAAAGCTTTGCCCATTCAGTTAGTGTCTGCGACACCAGGACCGAGGCCAAGACTGGACGCAATGCCAACCCAACCATAGTAAACATGCTGCGTGCCACAGCCTCCGCTTTCCTGGCAGTAGTCCACTTTTTTAAAAGTGATTCTTCAAAGGGGCAGCATATTGAGAAATGTTTGGGGACCACAAAGTGCGATTTTGGTTATTCCCATTCCTTATAGGTAAACCTATCAAAATAAGGCAGATCAGGAAACACCCTAGGTGTGTGAGGTGACTTATGTGCACCAAAGGACACAGCTACGTCTGCGGCCCGGTCAGCCGCATCCCCCATCTTTAGAGTCTCCCCCACCGTAGTAACAAGTGCGTCCACCAGCGCTTTTTCACTCGCTGCTGAGACCACAGATGACTCATCCTCACTATCAGACGGGTCAGGGGGCGAGATATTAACCCCCCCTGGACAGGCCATGTCCCCGGCAGCATCAGGCTCAGAATCAGATGAGACAGACTGAGTAGGGGAAGGTGGAGGACGCTTCCTCCCAGGTCTTTGCCCACACGCTACTTCCACCCGGGATACTAATGACTCAAGGACCGCCATCAGCACAACCATGGGAAGCTGGGGTTCCGAGAGACCTGCCACCTCCAAGAGGGGATCAGTGGGGTGAGATGTGACCCTGAGGCTCCATAAAGGAAGAAGACCCTGTAGTACAAAGGAACTTTGGAACCACTAAGGGACACCCCAATGGCCAGGGTACCTATCAGCAGAGAGGGAGATACACAAGGACCCCGAAAGACTCACCCTACCAAACAGAGGAGCGTCACAATTCGGACACAGCAACACCAATGTCAGCGTCCGTTTCATATATCCCGGGACAGGAAGAGAAGCATAGGGGAGGAAGAGGAAGAGGAGGAGCTATGGCATCTCCACGAGGCTCTGGCTGTCTCTAGCGTCTAGACCAACGAAAAATGCCCGCCGTGACATCATTGGCTACAAAAACATGGCCACCAGCCGGAGACCAGCCAGACCAAGAGAAAATAGCCGCTGTGATGTCCTCAGACCACCCAAAAATGGCTGCCGGTCGTCTGACATGCTGAAGCATACTGCCAGGATCCTCTCTGTGCCTTCCACATTGCTGCACCCTCTGCAAGGGGACCCCCTTCCAAAAAGGTACTTACCACCAGGCAGGGTGAACATTTAAGGAGACACCGCTGTGCCCTCTACACTGGGACCCCCAAACTGCACACACAGCAGGGCATGCACCTAGGGGTCTCCGCTGCACCCTCTGCATTGGAAACCCCCATACCGCCAGGGCAGGACACCACCCAGAAGAGAAATGGCAGGGGAGACCCCCAGGGGTCTCCGCTGCCTGCCCTGGGACTCCCACCAATCCGTGGGGGGAGGGGGACGCCCAGTTTAACCAGGGGACTTTGGGATGAGAGGAGGGATCCTGCAGGCAGGTCCAAACATCCCTGAAGGGTACCCACGTCCACCTCAAGCCAAACAAAGGGGGAAAGGGGGAACTGTACTTACCAATCCATGGTGCAGGTGACCCTCCAGACAGAACTCCTCGCCACTGAAGTGGGGGACTATTGGCCAAGGGACCACTGCGACTCCGACCAGAGCCGGTTCGTATGCAACCCTGCGAGATGTTTAACTTGCGGGCCAGCCTCCGTCTGTTGAGGCTATGTTGTGGCCGACCTAGCGTGTAGCTTCAGTCTGCACGCGCTCACTGGCTGGACTGGAGAGACCACTGGATCTAGATTATCCAGCCCGTCGCCCAGCCCAGCAGTTGATTGCAGATCTCCCAGGAGAAAATGCATGGAAAAAAAAAAAAAAAAGACAAAAAAGTAAAATTTGCCAGGACCAAAAGATCCCAGCAAGGAGCTAGGTCCTTACTCCTGACTAGACAGAAAAAACTGAATACCTAGAGCAGGGAGGGGGTTATATACTGACTGAGGACAGCCCATGGGCGTAGCCAGGTGTTTTTTTGTTCTGCCTAGTCCTACTCCTGCAGAGGCGATCTAACCCAATGGTCAAGATTAAGGAGGCATGGTGTCCGTCGATGAACAAAAGAGAAATAGCGCCTGAAAAATGCCTCCCCTGCAGCACCAGTGTTAAAGCCCAAGTGCTTTCACATTGGGGCGGTGCGCTTGCAGGACATTCGAAAAAGTCCTGCAAGCAGCATCTCTGGAGTGGTTTAGAAGCGGTGTATACACCGCTCCACCGCCCCTGTCCACTGGAATGAATGGGCAGCGCTTCGGCAATGGCACTTTTAACCCTTTCTTTGGCCGCTAGCGGGGGTTAAAAGCGCGCTGCTAGCAGCTGATAAGCGCAGCTACAACGACGGTAAAGCACCGCTAAAACTAGCGGCGCTTTTTACCGCTAACGTGGCCGCACTGTGAGTGTGAAAGGGGTCTAAGTGTCCGATAATTGGTAAGAAGTGAGACAAGAGAAGGCCAACCCTTCACTACTGTAAAAGTTGAATTTGTATAATATGCTTTAAAAAAAAACTTTCATATAAATAAGTTCCTTAATACCCACAGAGGAGTTGTGTGCACCAAATGCCTTTACAAACAGAGATATTGCCATATAAAAGTAGCAGTGACATCACTGTGCTGCCCATAGCATTACGAATCCCTATAAACAAATGTCTAGATTATCATGCATAAGGTATAATACATTTAAAATAGAATAAAATAAAGTTCACCTGAGTATCAGAAAAGTTAGGATGATTACTAGTAGGTAATATAAACTTGCATACATCCTAGTATGCTACAACAATGATCATGAAGAAAAGAATTAAAGAGTATTTCGTATTTTTTTCTTACTTACCTAAAATATCCCATTTAGTACTCTGGTGCATCCTTGTCTGCTTATGCCATGTGTAGAGCTGGGCGATTTTCTCAAAAAAAAAAAAAAAGAAAAGAAAACTCGTTTCACGATTCGAATTGAGTTTTTTCTCTTTTTGATGGACACCGCGCCGGTCCTGAGGAGCTGCGGGCAGGAGTTTTTAGGCAAGGGCGTAGCTTCTGGCCTCGCAGACTAGGCCGAAGCTGCGGCCTCACCTAAAAACTCCTGCCCGCAGCTCGTCAGGACCGGCGCGGTGTCAGTGCCGATCCTGGTGAAAAAAAAAAACAAAACTCGAAAAAAATCGATTTGCTGAAAATTTGAATTGATTTGACCTCTCAACTCGATTCAAGATTCAAATCGATTTTTTTCCCCAGCCCTAGCCATGTGCATAAACAAAAGGATTATATTGAATAAAAGCAGTGCACATTCAGCTTCAAAGCACTTCTCAGTTCATTTAGTAAAGGCAAAAAGACTGTGCACTTTGCAAGTGCAGTTGCTCTAGAAATTAGTAAATGAGGTGGAGAGCTTCTGATTTCCATCAACCAATCATGTGCAAGCAACATTTTTTTTTTATTATTATTATTTACCTTCCATGTGGTTGGGTATTCTTTGCAAAGTGAAGCTTTACCTCATTTACTAAACTCTGGAGCAACTGCACTTGGAAAGTACAGTCTATTCGCCTTTAGTAAATCATCCCCATTGAGCAGTATGAGGAGAAAAGCAGTTTGAACCAAAAAACCCATGCATGCAGGCCCTAGTGGACACAACAATCTGACTGTCATCCTCATTTATCCCAAATAAATGAAACCAAAATAATTTTGTTTCATTTGAGAGTAGCAATGCCAAAATTCACAAGCAAGTAGTACAAATCAAAATAGAAAATGCAATGCTGGGCATGGGTCATGGACAACCCTCAGGGTAACTTCTGTAAGACATCCAAGGTACTGGTAAAAAAAAAAAATTTCCCAAAGTATTTTTAGGTATAAGCGGTTATAAATCAGGTGATGAGAAAGTTAAAGCTCCATCTAATTTAGAAAACAGAGTCTAAAAATACCAGTAACAAGCCTGTAACGTATGCAAATAGTAGGCTTTGTACATACTCTTATGCTTTCTCCCCATTCTGTAATGCATCTATTAAAACAAAACTTCACCCAAAAAGAAGTTCCACTTTCCTCCTCCTCTCCCATAATTGGAAAGATTGTTTTTTTTTGGGGGGGGGGGTGTTAGGTACTCAATTCTAACACTGTAACGATCTGAGTGAAAGTTCAGCTCAGCCCACCCCCGCAATCTCTTGTGACACATGCGCAGTGGGCAGCCGGCTGTGAAGCCGGAAGGAGTCACAGTCCGCTGCCCACAGTTAAGGTGCCAGCACCTGGATCCAAAGACCGGCAAAGAGCCAGGTCGGATGAGGACACTGCTGGATCCTGGGACAGGTGTGTATTTTTTAAAAGTCAGCTGCTACAGTATTTTTAGCTGTTGACTTTTACATTTTTGTTTACAGGGTGAAGCTACTCTTTAAAGTGGAGGGCCACTCTGAAAAAAAAAAAAAAAAAATCACCAAAAATCCTTAAAAAAAAAAAAAATTAAAAAATTAAAAAATTTTTTAAACGTACCTAAACCCTTGTTGCTAGGCAGTCTTCCTAATCTGCCTGTTCCTTTTCCGCAGCGTGTTCTGCTCCTCAGTGAGCGGCCCCGTTGTCTTCTGGGAACTGTGTGTGTTCCCAGAACACCACGGGGCCATTCACAGAGCGCCGCACTGCTCGTTTCCCTTACCTAGGATGGCGGTGCCGGGACCCGAGAGCCGAGGGATGGGACGGGTCGGCCTCGGGCGGCTGACATCGCGGACACCCAGGACAGGTAAGTATTTAAAGTCAGCAGCTACAGTGTTTGTAGCTGCTGACTTTTTAATTTTTTTTTTTTTTTTTTTAAGGCCAGAATCCCGCTTTAAGTAGTCAACAGTTTTAAAGTTCTCAAAATGTATGTAAACTATAGGGTTGATTTACTAAAACTGGAGAGTGCAAAATCTGGTGCAGCTCTGCATAGAAAACCAATCAGCTTCTAACTTCAGCTTGATTAAGTTTTGACAAAAAACCTGGAAGCTGATTGGTTTCTATGCAGAGCTGCACCAGATTTTGCACTCTCCAGTTTTAAGTAATTCAACCACGGTGTCTCCCAAATAAATTTACAGTCAAAAAAAATTTATGAACAGTGTCAAATATTTTTCTTTCACGCAGAATCCACGGATCATGTGACTGGCTGTGCGTCATCTTATTAATGGTATTACATTAACGTTGTTCTTAATCGCACTCCCAGGCTGCCATGGGAAGGCTACTCAGACACTAAGGCCCCTTTCATACTGGGGCGGCGGCGGTAAAGCGCTGCTATTTTAAGCGGCGATTTACTGCCGTTTTTGTAGGGGTTTTCGGCTGCTAGCGGGGCGGTCTTAAACCCCTGCTAGCTGCTGAAGAAGGGTTAAAATGACCCGCAAAGCGGCACTTTGCCGGCGGTTCAGCAGCAGTGCCCATTCAGTTCAATGGGCAGGAGCAGTTTAGGAGGCAGTGTACACACTGCGCCTTCACTGCTGCAAAGATGCTGCTTGCAGGAATTTTTTTAACGTCCTGCAAGCGCACTGCTCCAGTGTGAAAGCCCTCCGGCTTTCACACTGGAGAGACAGGAGAGGCACTTTACAGGTGCTCTTTTTAGCTCTGTAAAGCGCCTCAGTGTGAAAGGGGTCTAAGCAAGGTCAATTACATTCATGATTGTGTGTATTCTAACTGCACCTTCTCTATATAGCAGGGAACTAGTTCATGGCCATATTAAAGTGCCCTTATAAAAACTTGATATTGAATTAATTTACAAAACTTACAAAACTTTGGGGAACCTCAAGTAGAGATCTCCCTCATAGCCATTAAACTGTATATCATAAGGTCTCATTCACATAGGCACCTCTTCAGTACACCCTACAGAGGGCCGTGTTTACTTGACCAGGAGACACAGGTGGTCCATGCAGATACAATCGATGACAAGTGGATGGCTGCACAGATCTTCATTATTTATGTATTTCAGGTACTTATATAGCGCCATCAATTTACGCAGCGCTTTACATATACATTGTACATTCGGCAGTGGGCAGTTTATTAAAAATGTTATTACTCACATTAAAAAGCACATATCTGCTCAAATCCAAATTAGCATAGTGTCCCCATCCTGCTGATGATAGAATCCACAGCTGCTGGAAGCCCACACACACACACATGAGCAGTGGGGGGACATCGCATGCCATTCAGACAGGAATCGCACCACATTGCAGTGCGATATGCGCCTATTCATTTTGTATGGGTGCATATCGCACTGCAAAGTATTAATACTCCATATCAGTGAGTACTTGACTGAAAGTATCGGTACCGGCATATGGTACATTTAAAATAAAATCAAGTATACATATCCTGAACTCAAAAAATAGACTGTTAAAAACGATTACCAGGCCGTTCAGAAGGTTCACACTTCTGAGTTTTATTAAGCCTTTTTATGCTTCCAAAATCACTTTTATCTGCTTTATAGTGGTTTTAGCCAAGTTTAGCTACATTTACATGCTTTTAAGTTTCTAGTTACTATATACAATCATGTGAATAAAATGAAGAAATGGTCGCACTCTGAATTCCCAAAAAACTTGCTTGATGTACCTTTATTGTCACAAGTGTATCAGACAAACACAGGACAGGCAGTTGACGCCTTTCACTTGCTTCACTTCACAGCTTGCTCACAACCAAAAAAGTTTTTTGGAAATTCAGAGTAGGACCATTTCTTCATTTTATTTGCATTGGACGGTGGTGAGCCGGGGGCTGCACTTGTTATCCATTTGCACCTGAAGATTTGCCTGGAGCAGTGTTTGCTCTTCTTTGGTTTCTGCTGTGATATACAATCATGTATTGTACTGACAGATACACCTTTAATAAAACATTTTTCTGTTAAAAAAAAAGTTTCTAGTTGGATCCTAGATGCAGAGAATTCCAAAACGCAGCTAAACTGACCACACCTAAAATGCAGATAAATGCTCAATTTATTGGTCATTTGGGAATTCAGAGAAATCAGAGAATTTGGTTGGGAAAGGGCTTCCAAACCAGAATTACAGGTACTTTAGTGCCGAAAGGGTTAACCCACCTGCAAGGAAGGCCTGAAAAGAAACAGGAAGGAATCAGCATCTCTGTATGAGATAGAGTGGAGATTCACAGATGTGTGTTGAAGTGTAAAGTATCTGGCAACGGTTTGCTGAAATCCTGTGGCCTTTGTGGCACCTTAAAGTGGACAGGAATCCTAAACCCTGATGTGGGATTGGCAAACTGGCAGTGAGCCAACGTGTTATTTTCATCATACCACAATTATGGACTGTTTTTTGTTTGTTTTGCCAAGACCCCTTTCACACTGAGGCACTCACAAACTGCCCATAAAACGTCAGGCATTTTTGCAGTGCTTTTGTGGCGCTAGCGGTGCACTTTTTTTAAGGTCACATAAAAACGCGACCTTTAAAAAAAAAAAAAAAGCGGGAAAGCGCCTGAAAAGCGCTTCAGTGTTAAAAGGGGTCTAAAGGAAGCTGTTTTGTTTGCTTCTTTTTAAGTGGATTATAAAGAAAATGTACTTTTAGAAATGGCTGGTGACCTCGGGCTTCCATAAAACAATGCATTTAGAAACATCTTCTAAACGCATATAAACTTAAGTTTGATAGTGCCAGTGTTAATGAGGGTAAAGTATGAGTTTCTAGTCAGGATTTGTAACTGCATCTTTTAATCTTATTACAATCGTCATATAATTTCTACTAATATGATCTTCAAATAATTGCTACTATATATCATACAATAATAATTTACCTTTTTGTCTGTATTCAGTTACTGTGATAAATTGTGAGCAAATAAAAACGATAAAATGTAAGCAATTCTTACCAAATGCTGCAGCCATGGTGGATTCAAGGGATGGTGGCCCATCC
This sequence comes from Aquarana catesbeiana, assembly GCF_042186555.1. Lineage (NCBI taxonomy): Eukaryota > Metazoa > Chordata > Amphibia > Anura > Ranidae > Aquarana > Aquarana catesbeiana. Next base: position 476,120,874 of record NC_133324.1, on the reverse strand, counting down.
CCAGTTGGCAAGTCAAGGCGTGTGAAGTCTCTGCTTTTATCATTGTTGTATTTGACATTAAGGCTGGTCAGCTTCGAGAATTCAATGCGCAAAGTACAGCATGCATTATAAATATTTTGCCCATCCAGTGCCTTTTGAAGAAAAAAAAAAAAAAAAAAAAAAAAAAGAAAGGTAAGCTTGCAAAACTATGGCAATAATACATCTCATACTGTCAATATTAAAGCGGAACTAAACCCATCAAATTAAGGCCCTTTTCACACTGGGGCGGTTTGCAGGCGTTATTGCGCTAAAAATAGCGCCTGCAAACCGACCTAAAACTGCCGCTGCTGTTTCTTCAGTGTGAAAGCCCGAGGGCTTTCACATTGAAGCGGTGCTTCAGAGAAAAAAAACTCCTGCAAACAGCATCTTTGGAGCGGTGTATTCAACGCTCCTGCCCATTGAAATCAATGGGGCAGTGCGGCTATACCGCCGCTGTAGCAGCACTATGCGAGTGGTTTTAACCCTTTTGTGGCCGCCAGCGGGGGTTAAAACCGCACCGCTAGCGGCTGAATACCGCCGCTAAAGGGACGCTAAAAATAACCCTGTTTTACCGCCAACGCCCCCCCTCGCCCCAGTGTGAAAGGGGCCTTAAGTTTTCATTAAAAAAAAAAAAGTTACATTTCCAACTGTCACATTTGCTTGTGCTTGCAACCAAAACTGTCAAACCATCAAATGACTGGAGTCATAACTGATCACACGTGCAGCACCACAGCAGTTGCTTGCCGCTCAAAAAAAAAAAAAAGGCCAAGATGGCAGCTTCCTTGGCTGAAAAGGGTAGGAGGGTTTAGTTCTGCCAATGTTCTATTATACTTGGTTGATCTTGCCTATTACCCTCCTGACAGTAAACGGACTAGCATGGCTGCCGATGTCATCCCACTGAATTTACAGGTACGTTGTGCAAAAGCACAGCGTGTCTGTATTTTCCATGGTCAGTCCCAGTTAAAACACCCACTGCAGCCAGCTGGGGAAAGGAGGAGATTATGATATGCCGCTGGATCTGACAGTATTCCACTGCTATGAAAATGCAGAAGTCCGGTGGCAACATCATTTCCTGACGTGGCTTAAATGTACTGGCCACGCCCACCGGCAGGTCCATGTATCACTATGTAAGCTACAGCAATCACTTGACCTGCGCTATTTAACCAGGATTATGCTATAAGGCATTTTTTTTATTATTTATAAGCAGCACACAGTCATTACAGGTTTACATTTCTATATAGAAAAAGGATTTTGTGATGAATAAGACCCCTTTCACACTGGCAGCGCCTGGCTGTTAGTGCTAAAGCGCCGCTCGGTTTTGCGACGCTTTAGCGCCGTTTTTTACATTATATTTTTTTTCTAACACCCTGGAGAATAAAATGGCAGTGGTTGCAATAATTTTTGTCACACTGTATTTGTGCAGCGATCATACAAGCGCACTTTTTTGTTTTTAGAAAAAATTCACTTTTTGAATAAAAAACAGTAAAGTCAGCCCAATTTATTTTTAATTTGTGAAAGATAATGTTACGCCGAGTAAGTTGATACCCAACATGTCATGCTTCAAAGTTCATGGAATGGATACAAACTTTCACCCTTAAAAATTTCCATATGCAACGTTTAAAAAAAGTCTACAGATTACATGTTTTGAGTTACAGAGGAGGTCTGGGGCTAGAATTATTGCGTTCGATCTAACGATCGCGGCGATACCTCACATATGGTTTGAACACTGTTTTCATATGCGGGCGCTACTCACGTATGCGTTCGCTTCTGCACGCGAGCTCAGCGGGACGGGCACGTTCATTTTTTCTTTTTACACTGTTCTTTAAAAAACAAAAAAATGGTGGAGGAGGCACCAGAGAGCGGCAGGAAGGGGGCTGATAAAAGTGATCTTGCAGTGGATCTGCCACAGAGACCACTTTTATCTGAAAGCAGACCGCCCGCTGAAGAAGTGGATACCGGGGTTATAGCAGCTAGCTGCTACCATAACAACGATATCCCTCTTCAAACAGCCGATGTATAACAACGGCGGGCGGTCTGGAAGTGGTTAAAAGGTTAGGTAATAAATCAAGACATAGCAAAGCATGAATACAGAAATATCCCCAATACCTACATATTATAAATATTCTCAATAGCAGTGATAACAGAATGTGCACTTTGCAAGCGCAGTTGCACCCATTTTCCCTAGAACCTAGTGATGTGGTGAAGCTTCATTTTGTTTTTTTTGTTTTTTTCTTGCACCTGGTTGGGTATTCTTTACAAACAGCATTTTTGCTTTCACATGGGTGATTGGATGATGGAAATCAGCAGAGCTTCACCACATTCACTAAGCTCTGGAGAAACTGCATGCATCTACTCTTGGAACATGCACAGTCTATTTGCCTTTAGTAAGTCAACCCCTAAGTGTATCTAAAGAGAGCATAGCCAGACTTTAAAAACGTATATACAGTTGTGCTCATAAGTTTACATACCCTGGCAGAATTTATGATTTCTTGGCCATTTTTCAGAGAATATGAATGATATACACAAAAACCATTTCTTTCACTCATGGTTGGTGTTTAGCTGAAGCCATTTATTATGAATCAACTGTGTTTACTCTTTTTAAATCATAATGGCAACAGAAACTACCCAAATGACCCTGATCAAAAGTTTACATACCCTGGTGATTTTGGCCTGATAACATGCACACAAGTTGACACAAAGGGATTTGAATGGCTATTAAAGGTAACCATCCTCACCAGTGATCTGTTTGCTTATAATTAGTGTGTGTGTGTATATAAAAGGTCAATAAGTTTTTGGACTCCTGACAGACCCTTCTTGCATCCTTCATCCAGTGCTGCACTAACGTTTCTGGATTCTGAGTCATGGGGAATGCAAAAAAATTATCAAAGGATCTGCGGGTAAAGGTAGTTGAACTGTATAAAACAGGAAAGGGATATAAAAAGATATCCAAAGAATTGAGAATGCCAATCAGCAATGTTCAAACTCTAATCAAGAAGTGGAAAATGAGGGGTTTTGTTGAAACCAAACCACGGTCAGGTAGACCAACTACAATTTCAGCCACAACTGCCAGGAAAATTGTTCGGGATGAAAAGAAAGGCCCAAATAACTTCGGGTGAAATACAGGACTCTAAAAACATGTGGTATGGCTGTTTCAAGATGAACAACAAGGAGGTATTTGAAGCAAGATGGGCTGCATGGTCGAGTCGCCAGAAGAAAACCATTACTACGCAAATGCCACCAAGTATCCTGCTTACAATACGCCAAACAGCACATAGACAAGCCTCAAACCTTCTGGCACAAAGTCATTTGGAGTGATGAGACCAAAATTTAGCTTTTTGGCCACACCCATAAACACATTTGGAGAGGAGTCAACAATGCCTATGATGAAAGGTACAAAGGTGGATCGCTGATGTTTTGGAGATGTGTGAGCTACAAAGGCACATGAAATTTGGTCAAAATTGTTGGCAAGATGAATGCAGTATGTTGAAAAGCTGAATGTAGTATGTTACCAAAAAATACTGGAGGAACATTTGAATTCATCAGCCAGGAAGCTGCGCATGGGACTTTGGTACTTTGACATTCCAACAAGACAATGATCCAAAACACAAGGCCAAGTCGACCTGTCATTGGCTACAGCAGAATAAAATTAAGGTTCTGGAGTGGCCATCTCAGTCGCCTTACCTCAATATCATTGAGCCACTCTGGGGAGATCTCAAACATGCAGTTCATGCAAGACAGCCCAAGAATTTATAGGAACTGGAGGCTTTTTGCCAAGTGGAATGGGCAGCTTTACCATCTGTGAAGATAAAGAGCCTCATCCACAAATACCACAAAAGACTTCAAGCTGACATTGATGTTAAAGGGGCAATGCGCGGTATTAAGAACTGGGGTATGTAACAGGGTCATTTGGGTAGTTTCTGTTGCCATTAAGATTTTAAAAGAGTAAACACAGTTGATTGATAATAAATAGCTTCAGCCAAACACTAACCATGAGTGAAAAATGTTTTCGTGTTCTTCATATTCTATGAAAAATGGCCAAGAAATATCAAACTCTGCCAGGGCATGTAAATTTATGAGCACAACTGTACACGGTCTAAAGGAATTGCACAAATAAGCAATTACTTTGAGATAAATTCATAAGGGATTAGGATAAAAACAGAGAAATAAGAATTTTATATCAAACAAAAAGGGGGGGAGCACAGCAGACCATTTTCAACAAAGTCCAGTGCAGGGCAATGCACTTAATACAATGTCACCGAGAGACATTTCAATAAGGTTGATTTATTTTTAAAAATTAACAGTTCAATGTGATCAGCATAACAGCACTGCAGTGATCCCACTGCATTGCATACTAGCTGCAGCATTTAGGCTGGTGTGAATTAACCCTTATACTACTTGCAAAGTTTGAAAACATAACCATGGTGTTGAAAATTTGGTACAATACAAGCCATGCAATTGCATAATGGTCAATGAAATCTAAACCTTCAGGCAGAAAGGATTTTTAAGCAACAAGAGGGTGGGTGAAAGGGTGCACAAGGAGGAAACACAACATTATATACTTTATGACTATCACAACTAGATCCATGTGTGTTCTAGTGAGCAAACAGCTGTGACAGAGTGGTACATAAATGTATCCTGATCCTGGGCCTAAAACTCCTGATCAGATTAGAACCAGATGTCAGGGAGGTCAGAAAGCAAAACATTATATTTTTCTATGTATACCAATTATTGTTTAGCGCCTCAAGAGGATCATATATCAGTAATATTAAAACATCACAAGACTAGCTAGATACAAGACATTTTCTTCTATTGATAAAATATAGTTCATGTCATTATTTTTTGCCTGCCTTTATTTAGCACCAACTTGCTACAGAGATACTTGCACATGGCCCTTATAGCAGGGCAATTATAAACTGGGTCACTCAGGGTTGACAACCAGGCTTAAAAAGGTAATTAAATGGCAACAGCTTGTAGTAAACGTTGTTCCTTGTTTTCGAATAAAGTGAAATGCACATTTAGGCCCCTTTCACACATGCGGACCGTATGTCCGTATTTCATCCATCCGTTTTCGGATGAAATACGGACATACATGCATCCCTATGGGATAGCGGGTGTCAGCGGATGTACATCCGCTAACACCCGATGTTGTCCGGCTCCGCTCTCGTCCGATTCTGCGGACGGAAGAAAATCCAATTTTTCTATCCGTCTGCAGAGCGGATCGGATGAACACGGACAGACGGTCCGTGTTCCTCCGATCCCCCATAGGGGAGAGCGGAGATCTGACAGGGCGGTCCCTGCACGGTGTGCGGGTCCCGCCCTGTCATCTGCCTGCTCAGCTGGGGAAAACGGAGCAATCCCCGCTGAGCAGCGGATAAACACGGGGCGGATCAACACGGATCCGTCCCGTGTGAAAGGGGCCTTAGGGGAATAAAGGTTTTCTGAGCCATATCACAGTGTAGGGCATTTTAGAATAATGAAAAACTAAAGTAGACCATGGAGGTATAGAACGCTGAAGGTTTTGTGATGCTATAGAAAAATCACAGGGTTATTTAACGTGGTAAATAATGACCTGGAGTCTAGACTGTACAGCTTTTAATGCAAATTCACAAAGATTCGCCTTAAATGAGATCGCAGTAAATCATTGCAAAAATTGTAACAATACCTACAATGAAAATTGCTGCTATTCAAAAACAACTGTTTTCCACGCTGATTATATATGCTAAAAATCATGTACAAATTCTGTGTAACTAACCAACAGAACATTTCTCATCTACAATGTTCCCAATGTTGTCATTTTCATGTAAAAAAAATAAAAAGAAAGGAAAAAATAAATAAACCAACTTGTTCATATGAGATTTGACAAAAGCTTTCACATTGAGCAGACTGAATAAAAAATAAAAAATAGGTTTTATTTTTTTCGTCGATCACATTATAGAAAAAAAAAAGACAAAAACAATATAATCCATTGCATCCAGATTCTCAAAGAGCTGCCATGTGGAAAAGCTTTTCCCGCGATTCTTGCCCAACTTCTGACAGATCAAAGTCCAATCCATGAGTCCAGCATGTAAACGATAGTCTGGACTCACAGATAATGAGATAATGGCCAAATTACATGACTATGACTTAGCTGCTTGAAGAGGACTGGTGGTGCTGGAAGGAGGAGAAAGCAAAAGACAGCACTGGTGCATGGAAAGGGGAAGTATAACTTGGCAATACCTTTTTTTTTTTCTCCCTATACGGGGGGGGGGGGGGGGGGGGGGGGGATCACTTCCAACCTGTTTACTGCTCAGTTATATAGTATCGTGACCTCTGTTCAAGGAGCAGAAAGTTAAAGTGGATGTAAACGGATTCATGAAATTTGACCTGGGCACATATATCTGCAGTGTTTTCTTATCTCTCTCTCCAAAGCACCAAGTCACGTGTACTGAGAAAACAGCCTGAAATTTGTGTCAGGGTGGTTTGCTATAAATAGATTAGCAGAGAACTTGTCTTGTCACAGCACAGCTCTGCACATTCCTTCCTCTACCTATGTGGCGCAGGGTTTGGGCCTTTCCTTCAATCAGCTGTCTCCCAGTGTAAGCCAAAACTACACTCCTACTGCTGAATGAGGAAGTTAAAATTCTAACCCAAGGTTAGAATTCTAAAGAATATAGCAAGCTGAATACAGCAGATATACATGTAAAACCTATGTAGGGAGATTTGTTTAATCTCTGTGTATCATCTGAGGCTGTTCACTTCACTGGGTATATGTGAGGGTTTACATTCACTATAAAGTAGGGATTAGTAAAAACTGTCCCAATAAATACTTATGATGCTTTACTGACAGTATGGGCCTTTAAAATGGCCTGCTTCGGATTCAAAATCTTGCTACCAGTTTTGGCAGTACAGTAGAATCAAGTAGTTCTTACAGTGGTACTAAACTCCACCAAAAAAATATATTTTTAAATGGACCCCTGCAAGTTGATGCCATAATGTGCAAAGAGTGTCCTCACCAGACCATCTGTACCACTGAAGACCTGAAGCTGTAAACCATTGCATTTATATCAATTTACATATTAACTTGGTTATGTGCAAATACAGTACATTGCAGTAATGCAATCACTTATTTTAGTCATCTTTTATTATGTATACTGTAAACGATAAATGGTTAAAAAAAAAAAAAAAAAAAAAAAAAAAAAAACAGCAAGCTTGCAGTTTAATGTTTTACAGTCCCAATAAACAACAAGCTTACAGAGAACATGGCCAAGATCACTGAAATATGAGAGCACTTAAGTAAATAGTTAGCGATGTTTAGCAAAAACCCAATCTGAGGAGGTCAAAATGATCCATCAGGGGACTTCATGAGCTATTTTTTGCCCAATAATTGGCATAATAATTAGAGCTGACAACAGTAGGCTGTAAACACCACTTAGCTCAAAAATAAATGAAAGACACTAATGATAAGCAAATTGAAAAAAAAACAAACAGTTAAAATTCAAACAAGACCAGGAATAGCGAAAATCTCTCATGCTTCTCAGAAATTATCAATTTTAAGGATATATATGGATGAAGTTGCAAATCCTACTGTCATGCTAATTTCTTCCATGACAGGTTTACTCTAAAGAGCAATTATCAAAAATTAAGCTCTTTTTTCCCAACATAAACATACATTGTACCATTAGCTATCACTGCTATTTTAATATGGTACAGCCCATTCCCTGTAAACCATCCTTTATCACTGTTGGGCCATCCAGAAATTACAGTCAATAAAAGTAATATAGTTGTGCTCAAAAGTTTGCTTACCCTTGAAGAATTGGTAATATACAGTACAGTATGTAACATTTGTAAAGAAAACATGAGTGAGCAGTCAAAACACATTTCTTATGGGATTCATATTCAACTGTAGGTCATAACAGAATGGCACAATAAAAACAAAACATGGCAACAAGTAAACAAATTAAATGAGCTCTGTTCGAAAGTCTACGTACACTTCTTTCCTAATACATTATGTATTGACCCATTTAGCATTAATGACAGCGTGTAGTCTTTTGTAATAGTTGTCTATGAGGCTCCAAATTCTTGCCCATTCGTCTTGCAGCGAGTGACTCGACAATATTAAGGTCAGGAGACAGCGATGGCCACTCCAGAACCTTCACCTTTTTCTGCTGTAACCACTGGAGGGTCAACTTTGCCTTGTGCTTAGAATCATTGTTGTGCTGGAAAGTCCAAGAGCGTCCATGCGCAGCATTCATGGAGAAGATTGCAAATGGTCTGCCAGTATTTTCTGATAACATGCTGCATTGATCTTGCCATCAATTTTCACCCCCAAAATATTATTGCGCCACCATGCTTCACAGCGTGGATGATACTCTTGTCGCTATGGGCCCTGTTGACCTCTCTCCAAACATAGTACTAAAGCTCTATTTTGGTCTCGTCACTCCAGATTACAGTGTGCCAGAAGCTGTGAGGTGTGTCAAGGTGTTATTAGGCATATTGTAACTGGGCTTTATCGTGGCATTAGCGCAGTAAAGGCTTTTTTCTGGCAACTCGACCATGCAGCTTATTTTTGTTCAAGTATTGTGCTCCTTGAAACGACTACACCTTTTTATTCCAGAGCAGCCTGTATTTTACCTGAGGATACCTGTGGGTTTTTCTTTGTATCCCGAACAATTCTTCTAGCAGTTGTGGCTGCAAACTTTCTTGGTCTACCTGACCTTCGCTTGGTATCAAGCGATCCCTAAACCTTCCACTTCTTAAGTGATTGAACAGTACTGACTGCATATCCAAGGCGCTGGAAATCTTTGTATGTCTTTTTCCATCTTTATAAAGTTTTATTACCTTGCTACGCAGGTCTTTTGATAGTTCTTTTCTGCTCCCCATGGTTCAGTATCTAGCCTGCTCGGTGCATCCATGTGAGAGCTAACAAACTCATTGGCTATTTACGCATTACGATGTGGGAAATTAACTTTTAATTGCTATTTTAACCAGTGTGTGTCACCTTGTGTGTCTGTACAAAGACCAAACATTCCAGGGTATGTAAACTTTTAATCAGGGCCATTTGGGTGATTTATGTCATCAATACGATTTAAAAAGGAGCCAAACAACTATGTGATAATACATGGCATCATATGATCATTATCTCTAAATAGAAATTTTTTGGCATTCTCTGTCATAATTTCAATATCAATGCCAAAATGCCACAAATTTTGTATGTAAACTTTTGAGCACAACTGTATTGTGAAAAAACAGCTTATTTTGTGATATTTGTCTTTAACATGGAGCAAACAATTTCTCTTCTAATATCACCATGCAATTCTACTACCCAGTTGCCTTTTGCAATGGAAGCAGGTAAATTCCACTAACCATTCATCATTACTCTCTATCAGGGGTCTCCAAACTATGGCCCTCCAGTTGTTTAGGAACTACAATTCCGTAGTCATGTCTGTGAATTAGAGAGTTTTACATGCATCTTGGGGCATGCTGGATGGCTGTAGTTTGGAGATTCCTGCTCTAATTCATAACACATTCGTATGAACCCATTCAAATAACAATGTTTTGCTGATTTGGTCAATAAAAAAAATAAAAAATAGAAAAGTCAACATGATCTCTGTAGAAACAAATATGCAAGCACCTCTGCAAATTTTTATGCATTTGTTTTCATATTTTTCAATTTGACAAGGGACTGATATGGCTGGTCCTATGTACTCAGTCAGTCCTATGCAAGAAATACTTAGTAATACCCCAAAAATTCACAGCAAGATAATCTTTCCATTCTGGCTAGAGAAGCTTTTATTCATACATTCTTAAAGTGGTTCTAAAGGTATAAGGTTGTTTGTCTTAATGCATTCTATGCATCTATACTTACCTGAGCCCCATCTCGATCCAGCGATGTTGCAGGAGAGTCTCAGCTGTCTGGGACTCTCCCTCCTGATTAGCTGAGACACACAGCGGATGCCAATGAGCAGCTCCTGCTGCTGTCAAAGTCAGTGAGCCAATGAGGGGGGGCAGCGGCTAGGTGTCTGAAAAAGCACAGAGCACCCGCTCGGGTGACCCCACCGCAAGCTGCTTGCTGTGGGGGCACTCAGCAAGAAGGAGGGGCCAGGAGCGCTGGCGAGGGACCCAAGAGAAGGATCTGGGCTGCTCTGTGCAAAACCACTGCACAAAGCAGGTAAGTATAACATGTTTGTTAATTTTAAACAAATAAATAAATAAAAAAAGAAGACTTTAGTATCACTTTAAATCTTTCATATATTGAATGTTTGTGATCTGCCCACAGTTTTAAATTAATAATAAATGGAAATCCACAAATGAGTAGTAACCGTGCAATCAAATTCCCCAAAAGCAGGCTGTCCGAGTTTGCTCCCTTGAAAACATGTGTGTCCAAACTTATAAACAGAAATTTTGGCAAAATCAGTCTGTTTTTAACAACACAAAGGCAATAAGGAATATGTGCTAGTTTCTTCAAGAATAAATCAGTTGTACGAATACTTTAACTAGGCAAATATTCAGCACATGCAAAAATTGTAAACCCGATCAATGATTCAGAACACAGACCCTTTGTTGAGACCAGCTCAGATTTTACAATCCACGTGCAATCCAGTCTGCAGAACACTGATACATAGTATTGTTATTATGCCTGGAAGTGCAGAAAACTTCCTGACCTCAACTGATCAAATTTATTGCAGGCAACAAAAGACCTAACTTATTTTGCACCATGCTCCTAGAACACCTGATGGTGCTCCCTGCGTGTTGGGCCTCTGTATGTGGTCACGGTGTTTAAAAGTCTCACACATGTGGTATCGCCATACTCAAGAGGAGTAGTAGAATGTGTTTTGGGGTGTAATTTGTGCCATGCATATGCTGTGTGTGAAAAATAACCTGCTAATATAACAATTTTGTGAAAAAGAAAAAAAAAATGATTGTGGGAAAAAATTACAACTTCAAAAAACTCACTATGATTCTTACTAAATACCTTGGAATGTCTACTTTCCAAAAAGGGTCTTTTGTGGGGTATTTGTACTGTCCTGGTTTGTTAGGGTCTCAAGAAATGATAGGCCGTCAGTGCATCAGGTGTGATCAATTTTCAGAGATTGGCACCATAGCTTGTGGACTCGCATAACTTTCACAAAGACCAAATAATATACACCGATTGGAGTTCTTTACCAAAGATATGTAGCAGTATAAATTTTGGCCAAAATTTATGAAGAAAAACTACTAATTTTCAAAATTTTATAACAGAAACCAAGAAAAAAAAAATTTTTTTTTTTTTTTTTTTTTTTCCTTTTTTTTACAGAATTTTTGGTCTTTTTTCTTTTATAGCGCAAAAAAAAAAAAAAAACAGCAGTGAATAAATACCACCAAAAGAAAGCTCTATTTGTGTGAAAAAAAAAGGACAAAAAAAAAAAAATCATATAGGTACAGTGTTGCATGACTGATTAATTGTCATTCAAAATGTGAGAGCACCGAAAACTGAAAAGTGGTCTGTTTAGGAAGGGTGAAGTGCCCAGTGGGTAAGAGGTTAAAGAGGTACAAATAATGATAATTATATATATATATATATATATATATATATATATATATATATATATATATATATATATATATATATATATAATATTCTTTATTTAACAAGATTCTGAGCAAGCAAGTTTACATGCACATTAGTTCCACGTTGTTATATTACCTTTTTACATACATGTAATAAGGAGATTCCTTTTTGAGTAGAAGACTTAGGTGCAGAAGGCAAGCTGCAGGGTTCTCTTCTAGAGAGCCCTTTGAATTATAGGATCGATTTGCATACCTCATTCCAGAAGGGACAGGCTCATGAAAGGACCAGAAGACATGTAAAAACGCATCTTCACAAATGTGACAGCAAGTGCATGTAGAGGATACCGCATCTGCTGTCACAGGAGGGAGGGAGAGAGGGAACCAGGGGGTGCTTAACAGTAACATGTTACACCCTAAATGCGAGTGTAACCTGTAACAAGTTACCAAAGGTAAAATTATACTTGAAGTCTGATCTGCATGGTTTGCCAGAGGGGAAGTGCTGGTTCTACAATGGTTTGCATTTCTGACATTTATTTCTGAAGGAAAGGGCAGATCCTGTATGCCTGATGGGCAGTTTGGATATCCCATTACCAATATCATATAGGAATAAGGAAGACAGAAGACTACTTTTTGTCTTCAAAACTGTCTTTATTGTGGTGCAGAAAAAAAAACTTTTTTTTCTTTGTTTAGATTAGCTGTAGACTCCTTCAGATTACTACATTACTGTGCATCTAGGTGTGCGGTTTTGAGGCAGCCTATTCATTCTCAATGGGCTGAAGGTGCACCTTCCATGCGCTAAATATTGGATATGCAGTTTTTGAAATGCTGGGCAAGACATGAGCACTGTGGGGTCCTGCAGTGCAGCGGCACTGCTTGCTACTGTAACAATGTGTTGGGATACCCCACACATATTGTAATTCATTTTATTGTGCATTTCTGTAATGCACCAATGTGAAGGAAGTTTAAGCCGGGGTCGGCAACCAGTTGACCGCGGGTATGTGACAGGTAGATCAGTAACAGGTCTGCGCCGCCGACTCCTACTGCTAGCTGCCAGTCTTTGCCCTCAGCTCCCTCTACACCTTTGGTCCTCCTCTCTCCCTCCTGCCTCCTCCGCTGCTGTCATTGGTGAACAGCGGAAAGCGAGAGGCAGCACAGCTCAGGACGGAGGGTGGGCGGATGAGCTGGCCAAGTTAACCTTTCTAATTAATCCACAGGTGATTGGTTGCTAGGTCCAAAGCAACCAATCATCAGCTTATTAATATGAAAAGTCACTCGGCCAGCTCCTGCCCCCTGTCCAGAACTGTGCTGCTTCTCACTCGTGTACACAAGTAGGATGCAATGGAACACTGCAATGGGAGGGAAGGGGGAGGGGAAGAGGGCACTAGTGTGTGTAGTGTGTGTGTGTGTGTGTGTGTGTGTGTGTGTGTGTGTGTGTGTGTGTGTGTGTGTGTGTGTGTGTGTGTGTGTGTGTGTGTGTGTGTGTAGGGTGATGTGAAGGGGGCAGTGGACACTGCTATGGGCAGGGCCACCCCCATAGCAGTGTCCTCTACCACTCTTCGCATCACCCCCCATCCCTACATTCTGAGTGCAACGCACTCCTGATCTCTGCATTCTGAGCGCAACACACGCCTGATCCCTGCATTCTAAGCGCAACGCACGCCTGATCCCTGCATTCTGAGCGCAACGCACGCCTGATCCCTGCATTCTGAGCGCAACGCACGCCTGATCCCTGCATTCTGAGCGCAACGCACGCCTGATCCCTGCATTCTGAGCGCAACGCACGCCTGATCCATGCATTCTGAGCGCAAAGCACGCCTGATCCATGCATTCTGAGCGCAAAGCACGCCTGATCCATGCATTCTGAGCGCAACACACGCCTGATCCATGCATTCTGAGCGCAACACACGCCTGATCCATGCATTCTGAGCGCAACGCACGCCTGATCCCTCCATTCTGAGCGCAACGCATGCCTGATCCCTGCATTCTGAGCGCAACACACACCTGATCCCTGCATTCTGAGCACAACACACACCTGATCCCTGCATTCTCAGCATAACGCACTCTTGAACCCTGCATTCTGAGCGTAGCGCACTCCAAAACCCTGCACTCTTGTAATACTTTTTTTTTTATGTCCACTGCGTTTGCGATCTACATATGGAGTAAACAATGTATAATCACCCGCAGTAGATCACAAAGGCAGTGCGTTTTGAACACGGTGCAGGAAACACATATGAAACATGCCTTTCTGGCATCGCTTCTGGTGTGAATTGGCCCTAACAACAGGACACTGTGCCCGTTGATCTTTGACTTCATCAATGTTGTTCAAGTAGATCTACATCTCTCTAAGGTTGCCTACTCCTGCTTTAGGCTTTCTGCCTTTATTAGCTCTCTTTGACATCTCATTCTGTAACCATGGGCATTAAAGTGATTGTTTTTTATTTTTTTTAAATATCAAACATATCATACTTACCTCCACTGTGCAGCTCGTTTTGCACAGAACGGCCCCGAAACATCCTCTTCTGGGGTCTCTCGGCGGCTCTCGCGGCTTCTCCTCGCATCGGTAAACCCCCTAGGAGAAGCGCTCTCCCGGGGGCTTACTTTGCGGGCGTGCTCCCGAGTCCAGCATTTGCTTCCATAGACACGAATGCCGGACTCAGCCCCGCCCCCCGCATCATTGGATTTGATTGACAACAGCGGGAGCCAATGGCTGTGCTGCTATCAATCTATCCAATCAAGAGCCGAGAACCCCGGGCAGAGAAGAGCTCGTCTCCGGCGTGTGAAATTCCAGCGCTCAGGTAAGTAAAAGGGGTGGGGGGGGGTGCGGGGGTACGGTCACTGCCTGGTGTTTTTTCACCTTAATTTATAGGATGCATTAAGGTGAAAAAACACAAGGGTTTACAACCCCTTTAATATTAGGTTGCTCCCCCCAACCAACATTTGTGATTTGCATTTACTGATGGACGTAAAAACCTGGCTGTTATTGGCATTCAAATTTATCCCAAAAGTGTTTAGTAAGCAGTGCTCTGTACGAGCCATAGGAGTTCATCCACAGCAAACTCCAAAAACCAAGTTTTTATGGAATTGGCGTGGTGCACAGGGGCACAGAGCAATGCTAGAACAGAAAATTACATTCTCGACTGTCTAAAATGTTTTTATGCTGTAGCATAGTTCCTTCACTAGAAACCCCTAAAACTCAAGAACTTGAAGGAATGTCCTCATATTTGTGGCCATATGTGTAGGTATGACTAAGTTGTCTACAATCTTTTGGCCATATAATGCATGAAATCTTTTGATACAAGCAATTCATTAAAATGCTTGCCTGACACAGGGTAATGGATAAAAACGTGATTATTCTTACATACTTTCCTTTTGGAGTTGCCTGTCATTGCTGTTTGCTCCTTTTCTTGTGTGTGTGCCCCCATAGCAAGCTGTGTGCTATGCGGGTACACTCCCAAGCAAGGCTGTGTGCATCCATTGACACACATAGCACAGCTCTACCCCGCTCCCTGCTCATTTGACTGACAGTAGCAGGAGCCAATGGCTCCAGCTGCAACCAGTGCAGCCTGTGAGAGCAGGGGGAGAGGGAAAAGACATGCAGCAGGCACAGCGCTGGTTTGATAGTGGACTCAGGTAAGTGTTTGGGGGAGGAAAGGGTTGGGGCAGCACACTCTAATGAACAAAGGATCAGATGTGACTGTTTAATGCAGTGCTCTAAAGGCATAACATGAGTGTTATGCAGGGCATGTGTATTGAATGGCAGCACAACTCACCGCAGACTAAAAAGCATTGCAAATATAGCTCAACTGAGAAGTCCACTTCCTCAGGGTTGAAAAGTAATGCAAGTAAAATATTCCTAAAACTTACAGTACAACAATTGTGCTACATTATAAAGGCAGTAGTGTCAATATAGCCTTATAGACTGTATTTTTGCGGTCAATTAGGTCACCAAATACCATTCTAAAAGGCTAGTAACAGATATATTATACATTGCAAGACACTGGCCAAGCCAGCTGCATGGTTTTAGTGAGTTTCTATGTCCTACTACCTTTCCACAGCACTTCAGTACTACACAGAACCATACAAACAAAAGTAATTGCGCTCCAACACAATCTTACACATAAGCATAAAAATGAAGTTTTTTTTGAAGATCAACACTATTTGTTATCACACTGGGTAATGATAAAAAATGCCCGTGTGGCGTCCCTAAAAATTGCAGACTCACCAGTATATGGTGCGGTCTCCATGCCTAAATACAATAGCCGTAAAAAGAAGGATTACAGGGGAAAGGATCCCACTGAGGAGAGACACAGGCGGACCAAGCTGCTTAATAAGAGAATACATTTATTACAAAACACCAGGGGCAAAGTAAACCAAGCAATTGGAGGACCAAAGGTCTGCTCACCCGACCATGTGTGGAACGATATAGTTACAGTCCAGATGGATGTATTGTCATTCTCCGGTCCGGGAGCTATATATGCTGTCCAGTATGTTTTGTTTCAGAGGGGGGTTCGTGAGGCTCCAGCAAGTAATTTCCTTCAGCTCTGTACTGCTGTAGAGTCCTCTGGGCCACTGTACGCTCACCTCAGCCAAAATGGTTGCCGTTAGCTTCAATCAATCGACTGTGCATTTGCAAGCGTGATGTGGAACATCATCCATGACGCACAGAGCGTCTCTGTTGTGATGCAAGATAAGCAATCTTCAAGACCAATTCAGGCTCAGTTTAGTTAATTTACCAGAATGTTTTAGAGTGAGGAACAAACAACACAATTTGGAGCAAACTCCTGCAAGTAGTACAGGATCAAACCCCATGTAGACAGTGACCCTTGTGGGAAGCAGACACCAAAATCTACAACTGCAAGAAGCACATTATATCCAAGGAACCAAGCAAGTAAATCTGATGGATGCTCAAAAGCTTGTTCACAATTCAAGGTATGATTTGGGCAAAACAATGAAAAAAAACTTTTCTGCACACATCAATCAATCCTTTTTGGTACATTTGTTTGGCTTTTCACAATAACTTTCTTTGAGCTATGATGAACAAAAATTTTATGACTTCACATAGCAAAATGTGTGCCACATGCGGAACTGCTCTTTAACCACTTGACCACTGGGCACCTAAACCCCCTTCCTAACCAGACCAATTTTCAGCTTTTGGTGCTCTCACACATTAAATGACAATCACTCAGTCATGCAACACTGTACCCATTTGAAATGTTTGTCCTTGGGTTTTTTACTTTTTGCGCTTTAAATAAAAAAAAAGGCTGAAAATTCGGTAAGAAAAAAAAAAAAAAAAAATTCTTTGTTTCTGTTTAAATTTATTACAGAGTATTGGCGAGTATTGCCATAGTATGGCAGAGTATGGGCACTGAGCAGCGCTGTGGGCTGGATCTGTAGTGCCCACAGCGCTGCAAACTATCTCTCCCTCTCACCCTGTACCGATCGGTACAGAGAGGGGAGAGAGGAACCGGCATCATGACACGACGCTGGTTTGTTTACAAGTGATGCTCCGTCATTTGACGTAGCCATCACGTGGTAAACGGCCGCTATCAGCGGCAATTTACCGTGATGTGCCGGGGTCACGGATGTTCCCGGGTGCGCGCCCCAGCGCGATTCTGTGAGGACGTCCATGGACGCCTGCCCAGAATAAGCCGACCGCGCTGTAGCCATCTTTCTCATCTCATCTGGCAGTCTACTTAACTTTCCTTTTTAACTAAACTTTATTGAAATGCCACAAAGTGACACTTCATTCAGTTCAGCAGCAGCATTGTGATATGGTGTAATTGAGTCGCACACACTGTGGTGAAAAAAGTACACACAAGAAAGACGGTGATAGAAAATTGCTCATAAAATCTTGGCAAAAAGGTGGGTTGTGAAATCATTTCTATTGCCATGCAGATGACTTAAAAGTTATTAAAGGCTTTTTAAAAAAAAAATAAAACAACAAACATGTCATACTTACCTGCTTTGTGCAGTGGTTTTGCACAGAGCAGCCCCAATCCTCCTCTTCTCGGGTCCCTCACTGGCACTCTTGGCCCCTCCCTCCTGCCAGGTGCACCCAGAGTAAGCAGCTTGCAAATGGGGCACCCAAGCAGGCCCGTTCACAAGCCGCGGCTCCGCGTGTCCATTCATACACAGAGCCGTGGCATGGCCCCACCCCCTCTCTCCCCTCGATGGCTCCCGCTACTGTCTCAGCCAGTGAGGGAGAGTCCCTGGAGAGCCGAGGCTCTTGTGCACATAGCTGGAGGAAGATTGGGATGAGGTAAGTATTAGGGGGGGCTGGGGGGAGCTGCTGCACAGAAGGTTTCTTACATTCATGCATAAAATGCATGAAGGTAATAAACCTTAAGCCTTTACAACCACTTTAAGGGTAGCAGTAGTAGTCATTTGAGGCACTGCATGCGCAGAATTTATGTAGAACATCCCAACCTTTTTCAGCAGAGGCAACTGGGCTTGCAGATCACAGCAACTGGTCCTCATCAGAACAGTTTGGTTAAAAGTGTACTATATCTAAACCCAAAAACAAAAATGTTAATATAGTGCAGCTTTACCAGTTCCTTAGATGAGGTACCTGCATTTGTTTTTGTCAGGTGTTTTACTTTATTTTCACCTGGTAATCCTGAAAATAACACATTTCATGCTTCTATGTAATGAACCAGGGTTGCCAGAACAAATATAAAGAATATAGCTGCTTTTTGTTAGGCTCACAAAAAGTTACAAAGCCACTGCATTTCTGACAAGATCAACAGGCATTTTCTGTACTCGCTGAAAACGTACTTTATCTGGAAAAAAAATAACGAATGATCCCACCACATCTATGGACTGGTGAGCTGCAATATATTACATTTTAATTTTTCAGTGTAGTTATCCTTTAAGCCACAGTTGTAATCACCGAGATTCAAATAGCTGCTATATTGTCCAAACATAGCCCAAAACACTAAAAGATTTATTTTTAAAGCAGTGGTATAAAAAGTCAATGCACCAATGTCTACTGATATCACTACTTTTATTCGATGACTCTACATCTTTTATCTACACTATGTCTTAACTATGCAGGGACTGTGTATGTCTTTCTTTTTTATTATAAATATTTGTATTAATTTTTAAAGGAGAAGTCCAGCATGAGCTCATTCAGCTGGACTTCTCCTATGGATCACAGGAGTGTAATTTGTTTTGCACTCCTGTGACCCGTTTCAGCAGAGAGCAATTTGGAGTCCACTCTCTGCTGACGTCACACAGATCAGTCCAGGTGCTCATCATGACTCTGGTTGACAGGCAGCATCTCTCTCCTCGGGGAGGTGAGAGAACCGAGCCATCGGCGGTGTTCGAGCGATCAGTTCTCAGTGAAGAGGCGCCGGGGTACCGATGCTGCTTCCACCTAGGCAAGCATAATGGGGAAAAAAAACCCCAAACCCATACTTCTCCTTTAAGAATAGAAATTACAAAAATGAACACAATTTATACAATAGATAAAATATATAGAAATACATTAACAGTTAAAAAAAAGAAAAAAGAAGGGGGGGGGGAGAACGGAGGGAAAATATCAGAATGAGAAAAATGTATCAATATATGTACAAGGGTTTTTAAGAGTACATCACAGGTGCAAAAGGGATCTATTAAAATTATAAGGAAAGAAAGGTGTAACCCAGGGGGGACCATATTTTCTCGAATTTGTGTAAATCCTCACAAAGAATAGCAGCAAGTTTTTCGTTAGACATATACAAATTCATTTTTATTTTTAACGGATGAGGAATTTGGTGTAGAAGACCACCAAGCTTTTGTCAAAGTTTGTTTGGCAGCAGTGAATAAGAATATTAGGAAGGCGGAATTGAAGATTTGTGAATTTTTTCCAAACATGGTAAAAATTATTTGGTATATGTTAGTCCAAAATTGCTTTATTCTAGGACAATCCCACCATATATGTAAGAGTACCAATACTCAAACAACCTCTAAAGCATTTATTAGAGACTGTTGGTTTAAATTTGGCTAAGCATTGGGGAACTAAATTTCATCTCAGTAACAATTTATTGTTGTATTCTACTGCTGCTGTGTTGATAGAACAGTGGAACGTACCAAATTTGTTTCCAATCTTTTCCTGCTATAGGTTCACCAAGATCACTTGCCCATTTAGTCATGTATGAATGAGATAGAGGTCTCCGTTTTTCAAGTATAGATGAATATATCAAGAGAAGTCCTTTAGTAGTAGGATCAGGTTTACAAAAATGTTCAAAAAAGAGTGAGGGTTTTTAGACCTGAAGATGATCCTATAGTTTGGATTACGAAATGTTTAAATTTAAGGTATCTAGAAACTTCTTGATGAGGCAAGTCATTTGTATGTTTTACATATGTCTTTTCTATATTGCTTTACAGCTCGTTATGTAGGTCTCACAAGCTGAGGCTGTATATTGGATAGAACCTGGTTTGTATCTTCAATGCAAAATTCATAAAAATAAAAACCAAAAAACCCTCAACTGAATTTGTGAGCCAATGTTGGCAGTAATTAACCAAAAAGTCACTTTTTTTCTTTTTTTTTTTGTATTACAGACATGTGTCTACCATCTAAGGGTACCTGTAAGCCCATAATGCTGCTAAAATACATTCATTCAAAAAATGTAATTTAAGACAGGGAGATAAATTCCCCTTTACAAGGAATAACTGCAGGGGACAGGTAATTACTGAGTAGCATGTAAACAACTGCTTTATCATCTCCATCCAAAGAAAAAGGCTGCCTGGACAGATAGTTTGTGAAAACACGTCAAGGTAGATGGATTTTTCCCTCGTTTATACATAGGGATTGCCACTTATCTCAATGTTGCAAAATAGGTCAGTCATTGTAGAGCTGAATCCCAGAGCATTTCAGGCTCATTCATTACTAAAGGTCTTTGTTTACTGCACATTATTACACAAAGCAGCTTTGTGGATGTGGATACAGAGCATCCGCTTGCCAAAACTTACAAATAACTGTAAAACATGATGAAAGAATATTGTTCTTTTTCCTAATCTCCTGTAATAAGTGTGCACGTCATGTGCCCTTACCGCTTTAGCATGTTGTGCGTTCAATGAATCAGCATACTGCAGCAAGGCCTGAAACTGGTTGTTTTTTGTAAATGTAATGATCTTCAATACTGTTCCAAACTTGGAAAAGATCTGTTGCAAAACAGAAGGGAAAAGTAATTCAGTTTGATATTAGGTGCTAGTGACCAGTACGACCAAAAAAAGTGCAGATAAAAAAAAAAAAAAAAAAAAGAAAAAAAGTCCATTGGTTTTAGGCCTTCTAAATAACCATGAACAAAAATGAGAAAAATAACAGAAATTACACATTATTTGATCTTACTTGTTTAATGGAATGAAATATGGTTTATGTTTGGTTTCTGGGATTACTGTTTATTACACCATAAGGCTGGGTTCACACTTGTGCGATGTTAGACACTGCATGTGATTCGCACTGCACCGCTGTGCAGATCACATGCAATCTCTGTGCAATGAAAATTCGCATCGCCTCCACATCAAAATGGTGCAGGGCCCTTTTTTTGGTCTGCACTGGAATCGGATCACATGGGTGTTCACACCCATGCAATCCTTGCACCATTGGTACAGTTCACACTGCAATATGTGAACCAATCTGGGGGTGTCATTAACCTTCTATTGACACCCGCAGCAGTTTGCACGTGGCAGTGTGAACCATCTGAGAGTTCTGTGCGATACTGGAATCGCACTGGTTCCCGCACCACACTAGCATGAACCGAGCCTTACAGTTCTACTTACAAAACCTGATCATGGCAATAGAGATCTATACAGTATTAAAAACAATCTATAAGAACTATTATGAGGATTAGATAGAGAAAGCCAGCAGAAGAAAGGAGGAAGGAGGAAGAAAGATGGTGCAGTTAGAATGGAGATATATTTCCAAGGCCCCTTTCACACTGCCGCGACTTGAAAGTTACGTGATTTTGGCGCGATTTCAGGGAATGCCTGTGCAGACTTGAGGTTTATGGACCTCAACTCGCATCAAAGTCGGACCAAAAAAGTACAGGGACTACTTTAAAGCCGCATAGATATGAATGGTTATCAATGGGAAATCATGGGGTACGACTTGTCATGCGACTCTGATGTTCAAAGTCGCACAAATGTGAAAGGGGCCTAATGCTTCAATGCAAAAAAAAATAAAGAGAGAGTGGGAAAGGACTGCTTGCTTATTCACTGTACACCGTTACAGTTCTATTTATTAACAAAATGGCATTTGACTTCTTGGCATAATACAAACTAAAGTTTACAAAAAGGAGTAAAGTGGAATAGAAAAATTGTTTAAAATATTCCTTGCATTAACGAAAGTCTGATCTAAGAGCCCTTGCACACTGGGGCGGCGTCGGCGGTAAAACGCTGCTATTATTAGCGGCGTTTTACCGTCAGTATGCGGCCGCTAGCGGGGCGGTTTTACCCCCCGCTAGCGGCCGAGAAAGGGTTAAATACCACCGCAAAGCACCTCTGCAGAGGCGCTTTGCCGGCGGTATAGCCGCGCCGTCCCATTGATTTCAATGGGCAGGAGCGGTAAAGGAGCGGTATACACACCGCTCCTTCACCGCTCCGAAGATGCTACTGGCAGGACTTTTTTTACCGTCCTGCCAGCGCATCGCTCCAGTGTGCAAGCCCTCGGGGCTTTCACACTGGAATGAAAGCAGCGGCACTTTCGGGGCGGTTTGCAGGCGCTATTATTAGAGCAATAGCGCCTGCAAACCGCCCCAGTGTGCAAGGGCTCTAAGAAAAATATGTAGGCTGCTTTTTCTGGCCTTCTAAAAACGGCAGTTGCCAGCCTGTACCTGGCATCATTACTCTGTGTCATTGACCCAGGACAAGCCTGCAGCACATGAAATCAGCATACTTTTCCTAGTCAGGGACTTAAAGCAGATTTCTGCTGGAAAAAAAAAAAAAAAGAAATTAAAGTCAGCAGCTACAAATACTAAAGCTGCTGACTTTTAAAATAAGGACACTTACCTGTCCAGGGCGCCCACGATATATTCACCCGAAGTTGACCCGTCCCTTGGCTCCCGGGTGGAGACGCCAGCATCTTCAGTAAGGGAATCAGGAAGTGAAGCCTTGCAGATTCACAGCCTGGTTCCCTACTGTGCATGCGCGAGTCACTCTGCGCGTCCTGACTGGTCCCTGCTGTCTTCTGGGACCTGTGCGTCTCCCAGAAGACGGGGGGGGGGGGGGGGTTGGGGGGGCTGACGATACGGTGGAGGGGCCGGACATGGCGTAGATCACTGCAGATTCTGTGGCGATCTATTGCCGGAAGTAGGAGTATTAGACAGGTATCTGCTCCCCCCGAAAGGTGCTAAATCTGACACCGGAGGGTGGGAGGAACTGGATAAGCAGAAGTTTCATTTTTGGGTGGAACTCTGCTTTAAAGTAACCCTCAGAAAGAAATGGTCAGCTGCTTTTAAAATAACTTAATACTTTCTAATACTTTATAACCGGTTTGTTCAGTCAGAGGCATTTAGTCAGTTCATGGAGGAAAGTATATCATAATGACACGCAAGTCACCAATACCATGTGTTTTCTTGTGATTAATAAATCTTAGGAAATCTAAACACACCTAATATATTTACAGTATCTAAAATGTACTGCTTATAATCTGACAGCAATTCTGCTGCGGTTGATGGAGTACCACACAATAATTTTGTACAACCCATTTTGAATTCCCTAAATGATCAGTTAGAATGGTGTCCGAAAAGCCAGCAAAAATAACTGGAAGAATAAAGCAGGCTGCACCCTAGGATACACACAATCTACAGTATATGCAAGTGCAGAAAGTTACAACAGCAGCACTTTTAGGGTCAGCATTGACTAGCGTCAGAAATTTTTCTCTCTCCATACAAGTTTACAGGAATGCAAAAAACAGCTAATTGCAGGTCAACTGCACATACAATTAATTCCGAATGATCTCAAATGGATATCAAAATTAGGCTGCAATTGCCTATCAAAGCCAATTGACACAGGTCCTAAAAAAAGGTTGGCTTGGAGGGAAATTACACAAGTAAATCTATTAGACCCCAAACTTTTCTTTATTTTAGGATTATCACTACAAACCATCCCTTCCACTGCCTTCAACTAAGCGGCAATTTAAAGGTAGTCTTGAAATAACCAACTTTACTTCTCCAATTCTGATTTTTCAGGAAGTGACAGAGTTCAAACTTCGGCTGCGTACATACAAAGACCTGCAAACACCAACTTATCTGAGAATGGCTTAAAAACAAGGACTGACAAAGCTTGTTATCACCCTGAATTCTACAACATGCTAGACAATTCCTGCAACTAATTTATCTTATGTTTCTCCATTAAAGAATATCAGTTTTATTCTTTAGTATTTGTTCTATGTTAATAGGTACTTTCTAACCCTAGCTATGAGGTTCAACCTGCCCACCCTATAGAGGACACTACTGTAAGAAAAAAAAAATTACAATGATAGATTTAAAAAAAGAATGATCCATTAAGCAGTAAAGTAGTATTGTTTCAAGCCACCCCAGCAGGTGAGCAAAATCACAAAAGGCTCAAGCTACCTGAGCAATGATGAAAGATCTAATATCGCCATTCAAGAGTGGTACCCAAGCCTTACAGTACTTTTGCAAATATTTCATGGAACATAGCAAATTCTATCTTCATAAAACTTTGTAAGTACTTTTATTTTTTCTCAGTTACCCCATACCTGATGAAGAACTTCCAGAGTGACTGGGTAGAACAGGTTTTCCACAATTATTCTGAGGACAGGACTCTGTCCAGACAACATCAAGCTTTCACCAGTAGGGCCACCTGTGAGTGCCAGACCCCCAGATTGAATGGCATTCACAGCGTGCAAGGCAGCCTGAGCTCGCTGAAAAAAAAAAGTAAAAATAAACTGGTTATAAATGCACCATTTCAATTGTAAATTAGCACAACATTCCACATTTTTTAAAGATGTTATGGCAAAGAGGTTCTGATTGGTATGTAAATTAAAAAAACAAGATGCAAGCCATTTAGTATTTCCTTACTCTTGCAAAATTAGCTCCCCCAAAGCCTCTCAGCTTATACTTGGGCACTGGTTATGCCCAGTTTTTCAAATTTTCGGCTTTCACCATTTAACTGCGCCTTGCACAAATAGCCAGGATCATTGAGGACTTTCAACGGGTTTGTAAAGAAGGCATCCGACCTGCAAGCTACTAACTAAGCTGAAGACAGTAGAAAAGTGCCTGACATATTTCAATTCCCAAAATGGTCATTTGTAAAGATGGATCTACTGTGCATGATTTCCTTAACCATGCAGAGTGGATTTATCCATTTTTTCATATTTGAAAGTTAACATCTGCAGTGAATGGTTAAGTATGTTATGGCTAACACTAACACGATGCTCCGTGAAACCTCTTTGTAGAAGCCAGTCATTAAATACCGAAGCAAACTCTGCTTATTATCCCAGAGGCTTCTTCGGTTGCTTGATATCCCTTTCTGAGTACAATTTGCCTCAAGCAAAGAAAAAATATCTGAACACTGAAAGTTCAATTTATCTTTAAATTTAGATTCAAGCACTCCTCTTGGTTAAGCTAAAGAAAAGCAATCAGGAATAATGCAAAGTAATGCAAGGTTACGCAAATGGAAAATGTCAGAAGATTAAATTAGAAATCATACATATAGGGATGCACTGATACCGAGTGTTTTCACAAGTACTCGTGAAAATGCTCTGATACCCAAAACATATGTGTGTATACATACAAATGTATACATGCACATATACTCAAATATATGTATATAGAGTTGCACAGACACTGGATTTTTAGCAGCAAATATGAGTACCGATACTTTCGATCAAGTACTCGCCGATAAAAGAGTACCGATACCTATGCAGTGCGATTTGAGCCCATACAAAATATATGGGCTCAAGTCGCACTGCATAGAATTACATTCAATTTGCACAGGAATGCGATTCCTGTCAGTGATTTCAGCCTGCGTTCAAATTGCACAGCAAAGGTGTTGGTACCAAGTATCGGCAAATACTTGACCGAAAGCATTGGTACTCGCCGATCGAAATCCAGTATCGGTGCAACCCTATATGTATATATTAATTACAACACTTACAGATGCAAACATGACAGACCCAAGAATTTTCTTCTCTATAAACAATCTGATCCTAAATAATAGACACTTTCCCTAGAGCTACACAATGCCACTGTAATTTCCCATCCATTAGAGTTCTAGAAAATGTTGTCACTTCATTCTAAGACAGCCCATTGACCAATATTTTTTGTTCAACCAGTGCGTTGAACGAAAAAAAAAAAAAAAAAAAGTGGTCCAATTCCCCCATCCACACATTCAAGGTGTAAGGAATAATCCTCCCGCTGTAGTACTATATTCCGACAGAGGGGAGCCTTCCCTGCTACCAGAAGACAATGATCAGTGTTTGCCAGGTATAGGCGGTATTGATCATTCGGGAAAAAACAGACTAGCTGTACACGAGTCGATCAAGTTGTGTACAACCAGCCATCCCATTACATGGATTGAAATTTGGCCAGTCCCTGCTGAACCAGTCAAATTTAAATCGATGTACAGCCAGCTTAAAGTGGAACTTTAGTCAGAAAACGAAGTCCTTCTAGATCACTTCAGGTTGGCCCATTTTGCAGGTATAGCTATGTAAACATTAAAAAGAAGTGTCTATACTGTTTAAAATCCAGGAATACACTGTTTCACCCTGCTTTGCATATGCTCAGCTTCTCTCCATTTTTAGGCACTGCAGAATTTGTAGAGGCCTATCTGCTGACAGCCTTAACCACTTAGACCCCTTTTCACACTGAGGCACTTTACAGGTGCTACAAATAGCGCCTGTAAAGAGCCACTGCCGTCTCTCCAGTGTAAAAGCCCGAGGGCTTTCACACTGGAGTGGTGCGCTGGCAGGATGCTAATAAAAGTCCTGCAAGCAGCATCTTTGGATCAGTGAAGGAGCGGTGTATACACCGCTCCTGCCCATTGAACTGAATGGGCCCGGCTGCCGAACCGCCGGCAAATGGCACCTTGCGGGTCATTTTAACCCTTTTTCGGCCGCTAGTGGGGTTAAAACCACTCCGTTAGTGGGCGAAAACCCCCACAGAAATGTCGGTAAAGCGCCACTAAGAATAGCGTAGCTTTACCGCCGCTCCAGTGTGAAAGGGGCTTTAAGGACCGAGCCTTTGTTTAAAAACTGTTTTTTTTGCTAGAAAATTACTTAGAACCCCAAAACATTATAATTTTTTTTTCTAACACCCTAGAGAATAAAATGGTGGTCGTTGCAATACATTCTATCACACTGTATTTGCGCAGCAGTTTTACAAACACACTTTTTTTTTGGAAAAAATATACTTTTTTGAATTAAAAAATAAGACAACAGTAAAGTTAACCCAAGTTTTTTTATATTGTGAAAGATAATGTTACACCGAGTAAATTGATACCCAACATGTCATGCTTCAAAATTGCGCACGTGGAATGGCGACAAACTTTTACCCTTAAAAATCTCCATAGGCAA
Source organism: Aquarana catesbeiana (assembly GCF_042186555.1). Taxonomy (NCBI): domain Eukaryota; kingdom Metazoa; phylum Chordata; class Amphibia; order Anura; family Ranidae; genus Aquarana; species Aquarana catesbeiana. Next base: position 476,093,813 of record NC_133324.1, on the reverse strand, counting down.
GGTTAAAAAAATTCTACAGCTTGCATGTTTTAAGTTACAGAGGAGGTCTAGGGCTAGAATAAAAAAATATATATTTTTTGCTAGCACATGATTGGTTGATTGAAGTGACCAGCTTCATTTTACTAAGCTTGGTGAACATTCTATTAGCTACTTTTAAACGGATCAACCCCACTGACTCGAAACAGGGAAGCTAGTGGTGTGATGTTTTTCTACCATTTTAAAAAGAACCATAAACTTCAATGTTCATTTGGCTACTGCATTCACTGCTTGCACTATACAAGTGTTATACTGAAGTATGTACAAAATCTTCTAACAAGCAAAACAAACCACAGAGAATCAAGAACCCAAGTACTCAGCATGTTAGAAAAAATGAAATCATTACTGCATTATCTCTCTGTACAAACCTATAAGTGGGCTGCTACGGCTTGTAAAAATGTTAGTTGCCTGGTTCTCATACTGTCCCAGTAGCTTCAGAGCATTGAAAGTCGTGACCAAGACCACAAAAGGTATAAGGAATTTTGGCATGCTTTTTTAAATCAGTGATCCAAAAACTACTAATGGCAGCAAGCAAGCAACTAACTGCTTGAGAGGGAAAACAGCAGCCTACAAATATTCAGGACGTTTTACTTTAAAATTTGTTTTCTTAAAACCTGACAGAAGAAAAAAAAAGCTGCTGCTTGCCTACACATTTCGGCAGAAACCTCCTACTGATCCCTCTCTAGTTTATAGGTATATGCAGAAGGAAAAAAAAAGGGGCAGGTAAGCTTCAGTACCATCAAGCTTTAGAGGCTGCTGCAGATTGGTGTGTAAGAAGTGCAATAGGTTTTTTAAAAAAAAAAAAAAACATTGCATATAGCAATGAAAACAACTCCCAAAAAGCAGCTGTGTGGTTGCACCGGACTCTTCCGCCGGTCAGAAGCGTGTGTGATGACGAAGCGTGGCTATGACGCTTCACCATCATGCAAGCTTGCTGACCGATGGGAGAGTCCGGTGCAGCCATACAGTCTGCTGCTTTTTGGGGAGCAATTGTATCTGTTTTTATTGCTATATGCAAGTTTTTTAAACCTATTGCACAAGGATTGCGATTCCCTTTGCAAGTTTTACTTGTTATTTTTTTAATTATTTTTCATCTTGCTGATGAATGAATCCTGACTGGATCAAGTTTGGCGCTTTGGAGTTTACCCTTCATAAGGAGATGTAACACGCGCATTTAACCATACTATATGATGGTCCACAGGATCCGGTAAGAGGCTTTAATACATGGTGTCACCTGGTGGTGGAAGCACTACGAATTGTGATTGTGGGGACACTGGTGGAGCATGTGAATTGTGGATGATTTGGTTTCTTTGGACTTTGTTTCACATAGGTTTTTCATTTTTAGCCCTTGTATATGGGCTTCTATGGACCCTATTTATAAATTTGGTATGGATTTCTTTATACACATTTTTCACCTAATAAGTTTTACATCATTATATTCAATACATTTGTGTTTTCACAATATTGAGTTAAATTTTTTAGCGCTGCTCTTATTTATAAAATTTACTTGCATCTAGTGTCACAGATTTCTTATGCGGCTGCTCATTTGTAATTTATATGTTTTAGCGCGGATATCCTATATGATTTTTGATAAGTAGCAGCACTCACTGATTGATTAGGCAGATTGTCAGTCTTCAGTTCTCTGTGATTGGAATATTGAATGTAGACAGGCTGACTGCGGAGATGAGGAGTGAGAGGGGTGTAATAATTCACCATTGTGACAGCTGCCTCTTCAGAAGCCATTTCTAAGAATGCCTGCAAAAAAATCAGAATACACAAAACCTTAAATTCATTATTAAGAAGTACAATCTTGAGATAATCGCTATAGATTTGTCTTCTCTGAGCGTATTTTGCTTTTGACAGCTTAAAATGCAGGTTGCTTGAGGGAAAAAAAAAAACACAAAGAAATAAAAACAAAAAAGAAACCTAATCATTTAAAGTAAAATACATTCCTAGATTTGGGTTAATAAATAGCACTCACAAAGCAATTACAAACACAAAGACCTTTACCCGAACATCATAAGAGAAAGGCCTATGTTCGTAAATAATGGAAGAAAAACAATTTATATGTAGAAACGAGATAATGCACAAATCAATTTGGAAATCCCCATTTGATCTATGAAAAGGGAAACGAGGAAAACTGTGCTTACGCCTAAATCAGCTGTTTACTTTCAGATTCTGCTGTAAGCAACAGAAAGCCAAGTGTACAGAGTAAACTAAGAGCTAAAAGTCACTTGTCACCATTCTATAAGCAGACGGCCTATAAGAGAGCATAACAATTGTCACATGCAAAGTGTTTGCCTTTCAAATGAAGAAGTGAGACTGCACTATACCGGGGACGTGCGGCGAGGTGAGTGGCTGGTGAGGCACTGGCTAGTATCAGAGCCAGATACACACAGGTTACATACGCCACGAACGTTAGAGCAATAATTCTAGCACTAAATCTCCTCTGTTAAGCCTCGTACACGCAATCGGATTTTCCGACGGGAATTGTGTGTTGACAGACTGTTGGCCTAAAATCCGACCGTTTGTACGCTCCATCGGACAATTGTTGTTGGTTTTTGCGCAGACAAACGGATGACAGGCTTTCCGCAGACAAATGTCTGTTGTCAGATTTTCCTATCGCGTGTACACAAGTCCGTCAGACAAAAGTCAAAAGTACAAACACGCATGCTCGGAATCAATGCTCACCAAACGCAACATTAGCAGAAGGTGCCCAAAGGGTGGCGCTAAAGAGCTGAAAAACCAAGTAGTACGCCACTACGTTCATGTTTGTTGGCCGACAATTGTGTGCCGTTTGTATGCAAGACAAGTTTCTGGCCAATGCTCTTCGGACAAAAGTCCAACGCTTTGTCGGCGGAAAATCCGATCGTGTGTACGAGCCTTAACTCTAAACATGTAACCTCTAAAAGATTTTAAATTAAAGCGTTGTCTATGGATATTCTTAAGTACTGAAGTTTGGCACCATTCCACAAATGTGCGCAATTTTAAAGAGCGACATGTTGTTAGGTATCTCTTTACTCGGCGCAACATCTTTCACATTATACAAAAAAGAAATTAAATCAGACTAACTTTAGTGGGTTTTTTTTCCCCCAAAAAAATTATGTTTGGAAAATTGCTGCGCACATACAGTGTGACATAAAAAGTTGCAACGACGGCCATTTTATTCCCTAGGGTGTATGCTAAAAATATATATATATATATATATATATATATATATATATATATATATATATATATATATATATATATATATACACACACACACACACACATTATATATAATTATACATATATATATATATATATATATATATATATATATATTTTATGGTTTGGGGGTTCTGAGTAATTTTCTAGCAAAAAAATTATGATTTCTACATGTAATAGAGAAGTATCAGAATTGGCCTGGGTGGCAAGGGGTTAATCACCATAATCAAGTAATATAGAAATAATAATTATATATTATTTTTAAGGTAATTTACTATATTTTCAAAAACTGTGCTCAAGACAGTGGATTAATGGACAAACTACTGAAGTTACAACTTCAAACCAGTAACTTCACAGTAAATCGATAAATAAATTATCTTATAACATATAGCATAATAATATATGATTTAGCTTGCACCTTTTCAGCAGCAGCAGATTATCATTCTCCCTCTTAACTGTGTGAGAAAAACATGGGATTATGGGAAATCTTATGCACATAAACCCATGTTTTTCCTTGTATTTAAGAGGGCTGGGCTGGAAGGGAGCATGTATCTTTTAGACACATGCCTCCTTTTACGACAATGCAGTGAGAGGAGAGCCTCCACTGCAGCATTTTTATTGGACAGCTTGGGCCAATGGTGCTTTACTATTGGTCCAAGGCTCCAAGCTGTCCATTGAGCTCAGTGCCTCTGACAAGAAGTGAGGAAAGGCAATGTGAGCTCATCCTCTCAGTCTGCTGCAAACAGAGTGTGCCAGCCTGTATTTATACTGGCTGCTCTGTATGTAGCTTCTGACAGGCTGTGCAAGGAGCCCCGTATCCGTAAACAAAGATGATAGGAGCCCCATTTTGACCAGTGGTGGGGTAGGACTCCAGCTACCTACCCCCCAAATTTGGGGTCTTGGTGACCCCAGGTTGCCGAGCAACGACCCTCAAAGTCAATCGTGTTTTTTTCATTATTTTTTGCAGGTGAGGCTCTGCCTCACCTGCATCCCCTGACTGTTCTATACCCACTCCTTAGCTGCTTCTGCATCGCGGTTTGTCTGCTCTGTGCAACCTGACAGAAGCCATTGCAGGAAAGAGCACAGTTTTCCCTACTTTTACAAATCTTTAGACACTAATTTGCATCATTCCAACACATTCAACATGGTTTTAGAGGGGGAATGTTATCTATTGCCTTAGTCCATACCCCCTAAGGCAGGGGTGTCACTCAATTTCAAAGGGCTGGTTGTATCTGGTAGAAAAAATGATCCGCACTCCGGTTGTTGCTCTTAAAATTTTTTCATTCTATTGAATCGCCACAGTGAACACAGATTAATGGTTGTATCTGGGGGTGCGCTACGTACAGAGTGCAGGGTTCAGGAGTGCGCTACGTTCAGGGTTTAGGAGTGCGCTACGTACAGAGTGCAGGGCTCAGGAGTGCGCTACGTACAGAGTGCAGGGCTCAGAAGTGCGCTACGTACAGAGTGCAGGGCTCAGGAGTGCGCTACGTACAGAGTGCAGGGCTCAGGAGTGCGCTACGTACAGAGTACAGGGCACAGGAGTGCGCTACGTACAGAGTGCAGTTTTTCCTACTTTGTAAAAGTAGGAAAAACTGTGCTCTTTCCTGCAATGGCTTCTGTCAGGTTGCACAGAGCAGACAAACTGCGATGCAGAAGCAGCTAAGGAGTGGTATAGTGCAGTCAGGGGATGCAGGTGAGTCAGAGCTCACCTACCATCAACATAAAAAAAATTTAAAAAGGAGTGTGTGACGTACAGAGTGCAGGGTTCAGGAGTGCGCTGCGTACAGGGTTCAGGAGTGTGCTACGTACAGACAGGGCTTAGGAATGCACTATGAACAGTGTGCAACCACAACACCCCCCCAAAGCTTCTTAACACATCACTTTCCTAACTGTGCCAGTTCTGCCTCGCCTTGCAGTAATCATTCTCCCTCTCAGATTCTGGAGATCTGTCCCCACCCTGAGTGCATGCATAGATCTGTTAGATCCAGGAGCCGCTGAGAGCTGGAGGAGGCGGAGTTGGGTTGTGCCACTTTTCAGCGGCAAAACTGAGTGCAAGAGCCACATAAGACCTGGTGGGCCAGATTTGGCCTGTGGGCCTTGTGTTTGGCATACACTATATTACCAAAAATATTTGCCTGCCTTTAGACGCACATGAACTTTAATGGCATCCCAGTCCTAGTCCGTAGGGGGCAATTTTGAGTTGGCCCACCCTTAGCAGCTATAACAGATTCAACTCTTCTGGTAAGGCTGTGCACAAAGTTTAGGAGTGTGTCTATAGGAATGCTTGACCATTGGCTCGCAGTCTCCGTCCAAATTCATCCCAAAGGTGTTCTATTGGGTTGAGGTCAGGACTCTGTGTCAAGTTCCTCCACCCCAAACTCGCTCATTCATGTCTTTATGGAGCTTGCTTTGTGCACTAGTGAGCAGTCATGTTGGAACAGAAAGGGCCAACCCCAAGCTGTTCCCCCAAAGTTGGGAGCATGAAATTGTCCAAAATGTCTTGGTATGCTGATGCCTTAAGAGGTCCCTGGAAGAATTGTCAAGCATTCCCATGGACACAGTCCTAAACCTTGTGGACAGCCTTCCCGGAAGAGTTGAAAATGTTATAGCTGTAATGGGTGGGCCAATTCAATATTGAATGCTACGGACTAAGACTGGGATACCGTTAAATTTCATGTGCGTGTAAAAGCAGGCATCCCAATACTTTTGGTCATATAGTGTATGTGCCCTATGGAAATCATAGGGCTGGGGAAAAAATCAATTTGAATCTTGAATCGTGTTGAGAGGTCAAATCGATTCAAATTTTCAGCAAATCGATTTTTTTTTCCACCAGGACCGGCGCTGACACCGCGCCGGTCCTGAGGAGCTTTTTAAGTGAGACTGCGGCTTCGGCCTAGTTCGAGAGGCTGGACACCGTGGACTAGGCCGAAGCCGCGGCCTCGTCCGCGGAGTAGGCCGAAGTCTCGCCTAAAAACTCCTGCCCGCAGCTCCTCAGGACCGGCATAGTGCCTATCAAAAAAAAAAAAAAAAAAAACACACAAAACAACTTGATTCGAATCGTTTAAAAAAAAAAAAAAACCAACACGCAGATTTTTTTTTTTTTTTTTTGGAGAAAATGGCCCAGCTCTAAGAAATCATTATCTGAAGTCCCTGCCTACAAACCCATGTGCTTACTAGAGTCATTTTTGGGATGGAATCAGTTTTTTCCAGACTATGAGAATTACCAATGAAAATACTTTGCACTGAACACAAAAGACTTTTTACCAAAACCTACATGATGTCAAACATGGAAGCTGCCACTATAGACCTCTCCTTCAGAAAATTCTAGTTGCTTGGCTATTGTGATGAATACATTTCAATACTTTCTGGGTTCTTGACAGATAACAAGCATGCTAACCATAAGTTCAGACTTTTTCAGATTTGTAAGCTTGCTCCAAGTTAGTGACCGAGTATAGAAACTATCATGTAAGTGACAGCCAAGCATTTAAGTATCATCACCCCGCCCTTAGAAACATTTTGACCTTTAACAGTGACTGTGCCAATATCATTGTTTACACCCCATCTTGAAATTCTTCTGCACACTGGCCATGCTTACACAGTAGCTTTCGAATGACTATAGCGGGAGAAAAACCCAGGCTTTGTGTGCCACATGTCCACATCCCAGCAAATCAACTATGAACAGAATATACAGTCATGGACTTTGTGGACATAAAAAGAGTACCATAAAAACAACTTTATTGTATACCATTAAAAATCTAATATGCAACATTAAAAATTACTCTCCGCATAGGGGTTTACAACATGCAAAGATTTCGATCAGGCTTAATGTACATGGGACGTTTTTACAACCTCTCCTCAATGATTTAACTTGACAGATAGTAACCCACGTTTAAAACGTCCGTTTAGCTGCGTTTAGAAGCGTTTGAAAAATTTTTTTTTTTTTTTAGATAGTCAAAAATGAAAAACGCCTGTAAACAAAACATGGCTAAACGCGAGTTACCACGTTTAGACGCGTTTGGCACTTGAAATGCCTCTAAACTCAGTGTCTGAACTCATTTTTTTGCCTTCCAAAAAAGGCCTCTAAACTCAACTGCCTAAAAACAACATTAAACGAACCTGTGTACATATACACATAAGATAACATTGGATGAGTTCAGGGGCAGCTGAAAAAAGCAGCCAACTGTCTCTGAACGTCGGTTTACCAGCAGCAGTGCACATGAGGCCTTACAGTTCACAGTTGTGGACTCAACTTGTTTTGGGGAATCCTTCTCCAAGGAAATCATGAGATAATCATTACACTGGAACACGCTCCTAACATTTAATAGAGTAATACCAGCCAATAGGGTAGACTGGAATGCATAGCATGTGTAGGTGCAAATAAGTAAGCCAAGGTGAAGCCAGTGCCTCTCAGGTGGGAAAGTCAGGTAATCAGTAAACAGCCAATGGTCTTGTACACATAATCCAAAAATGAAAGGATCAATTTTAGACCCAATGTGAGTATGTCACCATAAATACAGCATGGTTGTCAAAGTAGTCAAGGCACATATATTCCAAAGAGGGGTCTTGTGAGAAGTATTTTAGAAACAAACTCAGTTCACATCAATCTAGCCTGTCTTAGCTTTCTAATGGACTTTTACAGGACAGTCATCTGAGCATCCCTGGCCTTAGAACATAACCCTATAAAGGTCTATGGGGAACTACTGCACAGGTATTTATGCATCTAGTGTGGGGATGGGTAGTGTAAGTCAGGAAAGGAGGAAAGAAAGGATAAGTGCATTTACCCTTTAGGCTCTACAAGGCTAAAGTGCTAATCACAGAACTATTAATATAGAGAGAAACTCCTCGCTCAGGATAGCAACAATATTATAACAATATTATAACAGGTTGCAGCCTCCCCTAATCAGTCCCTAAATGGGGCTGAAGAAAATAATGATGTGCAGGTGTGGGGTTAGTGGCGCTACCTACTGGCTATCATATAAGGATAAATATAGTGGCATGTGCATGCCAGTGGTGAATGCATGTACGAGAGGGTTAATTACCCTGATAATTAGGGGTGCTGAAATTAATCGTTGCATCGCGATTCGGGTGTCCCCGATGCGGCATCGATGCATAAAACCCCGAAAATCGATGTTTGGTGACGTCATTAGTAGCCCCGCCCCTCCCGGGAAAGCGCTCGAGAAAATTTTTAAACCGTCTTTATTTTAATAAATATATTACAAAGGATGGTGTGCCCCCGCTGTATGTGCTTTTTTAAAAAACAATGTCACTTCATACCGAACTTGACCGGTATACGATCATGTGACTCCCGGCCCGCCCCGCCCCGCTCCGCTCTTTTCTTCGCTCTCCGCTTCCGTCTCCTGAGTCCTGACGTCAGCGGGGATTTCTCAGTCCCGCCCGCCTCTCTTCTGATACGATAACTATAGTCAGCGGGCGGGACTGAGAATTCCCCGCTGACGTCAGGACTCAGGAGACACGTGAGCGGAGAGGGAAGAGGAGAGCGGAGAGGGGCGGGACGGCCGGGAGTCACATGATCGTATACCGGCAAAATTTGGTATGAAGTGACATCGTTTTTTAAAAGCACATACAGCGGGGGCACACCATCCTTTGTAATATATTTATTAAAAGAAAGTAATTGGGGGGGGGGGGGGGGGTCAGTGATGGCTGCGTTTGGCGGGCACAGGTGGCTGCGTTTTGGCACAGGTGGCTGAGTTTGGCGGGCACAAGTGGCTGCGTTTGGGCACAGTGGCTGCGTTTGGGCACAAGTGGCTGCGTTTGGGCACAAGTGGCTGCGTTTGGGCACAAGTGGCTGCGTTTGACGGGCACAAGTGGCTGCGTTTGACGGGCACAAGTGGCTGCGTTTGACGGGCACAAGTGGCTGCGTTTGACGGGCACAAGTGGCTGCGTTTGACGGGCACAAGTGGCTGCGTTTGACGGGCACAAGTGGCTGCGTTTGACGGGCACAAGTGGCTGCGTTTGACGGGGGAGGTTCAGTATTTTTCAGTTTGTTTGCGACCCCCAAAAAAATTTTGAGCACCAGCTGCCACTGGTCAGCACAGAGACAGTACAGGGAACTTCACAGGGCTGTTTGTCATCTGTGGATTCTTTCCCTTTTGACCTCCCAGCAGCAGTGTGTGTGAATCTCTGTACCTTGTAGTGCACCGGATTAGTGCACTTTTTAGGGAGTGAGGTTATTTTTAATTCAAAGCGGAGTTCCAGTCAATTTTTTGTTTATTAGAAGTCAGCAGCTACAAAAAAAGTGCATCTTCTGACTTTTAATAAAAAGACACTCACCTGTCCCACAATCCAGCGATGTGGCCACCCAAACCCTCCCTTCTCTCCCCCGCCTGTCCACAGCGCTGGCAATACTACTGTGGGCATCCGGCTGTGACAGCTTGCAGCTTCACAGCCGGGTGCGCATGTCTCACTGCGCTGTCCTGCATAGCCGGGCAATCTTTTGGGAACTGTGATGTGTCCCAGAAGATTGCAGGGTGGAAGGGCCACCTAGGCGGCCCAAGCGGAAGTGGGAGCTCGTCGGTAATCGTGATGCATCGTGATGCATCGCGGAATCGAATCGAATCGTTGACCAGATAATCGTAATCGAATCGAATCGTGAGACCAGTGAAGATGCGCAGCCCTACTGATAATGCAGGCTCTATGCATCCATCCCAATGTGCAAAAAAGGGAAATTGTACAATACATAAATAAAAATATTAAGTGAATCCCAATAAACCTTATTTATATATTATATACACATAAGAATAACACTTCATCACATTAATCACAGCACATTAATCATTGGGTCCATGTACCATCAAAAAAACCTAATGTCCAAAAAATAAAAATAAAAAATATATACACATTATGTGCAAAAATATATATGTATAAAACCCAAAACAAGCAAAGTCCAGTGGCACATATGTGTAGTCATAAACCGTAATTAAAAAAATCAGCATAAAGATGAAAAATATAAAGTATATATAAGAAAAAATATATATAATATACTAATGAAGCTCCAAATTGACCAGCAAAAATCAAAAAAGTCCAAAGTGCTCAAGTGACTCTTGTGTTCAGAGAATCGAGCGACTTCTGTGCTCCCCCTGATTGGTCCCTACTCACCAGCTCCCTGCACCCCTGCAGGGGTAATGGGCATGTATAGATAGCCTGGGATGGTTCCTGGTATCTCTCCTCATAGTCCGCATGTGGTATCTGTGGACTGTAGGGCCTCAACAGCTCACTCCACTCAGTAAGGATCCTTACTGGGTGGAGTGAGCTGCTGAGGCCCTACAGACCACAGATACCACAGGCGGACTACGAGGAGAGATACCAGGAACCATCCCAGGCTATCTTTACATGCCCATTACCTCTGCAGGGGTGCACGGAGCTGGTGAGTAGGGACCAATCAGGGAGAGCACAGAAGTCACTCGATTCTCTGAACACAAGAGTCACTTGAGCACTTTGGACTTTTTTGATTTTTGCTGGTCAATTTGGAGCTTCATTAATATATTATATATACTTTATATTTTTCATCTTTATGCTGATTTTTTATTACGGTTTATGACTACACATATGTGCCACTGAAATTTGCTGGTTTTGGGTTTTATACATATATTTTTCCACATAATGTATATATATTTTTTTATTTTTAGGTTTTGGACATTAGGTTTTTTTGATGGTACATGGACCCAATGAGGCTTATTTTTCAGTGTTATTCTTATGTACACATATATATGTAAGGTTTATTGGGATTCACTTAATATTTATTTTTATTTATGTATTGTACAATTTTTCCAATTTTTCCTTTTTTGCACATTGGGATGGATGCATAGAGCCTGCATTATCAGGGTAATTAACCCTCTCGTACATGCATTCACCACTGGCATGCACATTGCCACTATATTTATCCTTATATGACAGCCAGTAGGTAGCGCCACTAACCCCACACCTGCACATCATTACAGAGCTATTAATGCTAACAACAGAGCTATCAAATTCAATCAAAGCATATTAAAATCTCAATGAAGAACCAGATAGAATAAGCAAACACATTTTAACCACATTTCAAACTACTGTTTTACAGATCCAGTAATAAAAATGTGCTTGCTACCACAAAAAAAGATATTTGCTCAAGGCAAATGTAGAGGCGAGTGCATTCCAAACAACTTAAGACATATCACAGCCAAAAAGCAAGAAAATATGAACACAAACCACAGACGAATCAGTAACATGAAATTACCTCAACACAAGTTGTTGAACAATTTTATACAATTGGGTGTGCTTTAGGAAAGCAAAAGGAGTTCCTGGGGAAAATAATAGTAAAGATAGAAAATAAAGTAAGAACTTAAAGCAGAAAGCATTTTTTAAAGCGATTGTAAGAGCAGGTGTTTTTTTAATCTTAATGCATTAAGATAAAAAGCCTTCTGTGTGCAGCAGCCCCCCCAATACTTAACTGAGGCCCATCTAGATCCAGCAATGTTGCACAAGACACTTGGCTGGCCAGGACTCCCCTCATTGGCACGGTGCCGTTGGCTCCCGCTGCTGTCAAAGTCGGTCAGTCAATGAGGAGAGAAAATGGGCAGGGCGGGGCCAGGGCGCGGCTCTGTGTCTGAATGGACACAGGGAGCTGTTGCTCGACACGGATGCCCCCATAGCAAGCTGCTTGCTGTGGGGGCACTCAACAGGAGGGAAAGGCCAGGAGCACCGAAGAGGGACCAGAGAAGAGGATGATCTAGGTTGCACTGTGCAAAACCACTGCACAGAGCAGGCAAGTATAAACATGTTTATTTTTAACGAAAAAAACCAAAAACATGACTTTACAACCACTTTAAAGCAAGATTTGAAAATGTCTTTATTACAACTGGAGAGCCACCAACCATTTAACCACTTACAGTGGTTGTAAACTCACCCAGATAACTTTTCCCCATTTAAATCAGTGATAAGCACTGTACAAATTGCGGTGTACGAATCAGTTCTAACCTGCTCCGTTTGCTTGTAATGTGTCTTTTTCATTTTCACGACATCAGCGGCGCATGCGCATATTTCACCCAATTCACGGCACACTCATTGTGCTGTCAGTCCATTCATTCATATGCATCTCCTCTCTCTGCGGCACGGCTCCGAGATCCCACAAGATTACAGTGTTATTCACAAGTTCCTGAAACACCCCATGTGACTTGCTACGTCATGGGGGGTGTAAACATCAGCACTTTGCATGAAACACAGGAGCAAGGAAAACAGCTTCATCAAGTAGATTGCGTAAAAAACATATTAAACGATCAATAATAGGATTTTTTTAACAGCTTACCTGTAAAATCCTTTTCTTAGAGTACATCACAGGACACAGAGCCACAGTAATAATTGTATGCGTTATATGGCACCTTCAGGTGATGGGCACTAGCACACCCTAAACAGGAAGTTCAATTCCCCATATGACCCCTCCCCTTACCGGGAGTACCTCAGTTTTGTAGAAGAGCAATACACATGTAACCAGAAAGAGGGGAGGGACCTCTGTATCCTGTGATGTACTCCAAGAAAAGGATTTTACAGGTAAGCTGTTATAAAAATCCTATTTTCTTTATCGTACATCACGGGACACAGAGCCACAGTAATAACTGTATGGGATGTCCCAGAGCAATGCTATCTGAGGGGAGGGGTCACAAACAAAAGTAGGGTGCAATCAGACCTGAGGACCTATACTGCTGCCTGCAGCACACTGCGCCCAAAGGCGATATCCTCATGCCTTCTTACATCCACCTGATAGAATCTGGTGAATGTATGGACTGAAGACCAGGTTGCGGCCTTGCAGATTTGAGCCATGGAGGCTTGGTGATGCACTGCCCATGAAGCACTAACAGCCCTGGTGGAGAGTGCTTCGATTTGAAAAAGTGGAACCTTCCTCTTCAAGCCATAAGCTTGAATAATTATTTGCCAAATCCATTCGGCAAAAGTAGATTTCGATGCTGCCTGTCCTTTCCTAAGACCTTCAGGCAACACAAACAAATCATCTGTTTTCTGAATCTGAGCAGTCGTCTCCAAATAGATTTTGACTGCTCTCACTACATCCAAAGAATGTAGTGACTTTTCTTCCTTAGAATAGGGTTCTGGAAAAAATGAAGTTAAAACAATATCCTGGTTTAGGTAAAAACCTGAAACCACCTTTGGCAGAAAGCTAGGATGAGGACGCAACACTACTCTATCCTTGCGAACAATTAAATATGGCTCTTTACAATAAAAGAGCCGCCGACTCTGATACCCTTCTTGCAGAAGAAATGGCTACCAGAAAAACTAGCTTCCATGTCAAAAGGACCAAAGGAATATGTTGTATCAGCTCAAAAGGCTGTTTCTGTAATGCTGACAAAAATAAATTCAAGTCCCAAAGATTCAGGGGTGCTGTAACCGGTGGATTACCCCCTGTATAAAGCTTGGGACCAAAGAATGCGAAGCAAGCGGACGTTGAAACAATACTGATAAGGCCGAGACCTGGCTCATGATGGTACTCAAGGCCAGCTTCACCTCTAGCCCCATTTGCAGAAAGGCAAGAATTCTACCTATGACATACTTTCTAGGATGCCAACCCCTGGATTCACACCAGGAAACATGTGCCTTCCAGACTCTATAATAAATGACTCTGGAAGCTGGCTTCCTTGCATTAATCAAGGTAGGCATCACTGAGCCTGAAAGCCCATGATTCTTCACAATGTGGGTTTCAATAGCCAAACCGTTAAATTTAGCGTTTGTAAAGTAGGATGGAACACTGGTCCCTGCTATAGCAGGTCTGGACATGGTGGTAGAGTCCATGGGGCCCTACCACCATCTTTACTATTTCTGCATACCAAGATCTTCTGGGCCACGCTGGAGCCACAAGAACTACCGACTTCCTTTCCTGCTTGATCCTGCGAAGAAATCGAGGTAGCAGCAGAATAGGAGGGAATGCATAAATCAGTGAGAACTGATCCCACGGGGTCACCAACGCATCTGTTTTGCATGCGACTGGATCCCTTGTTCTTGACACAAAGTTGTTGACTTTGTTGTTGAACCTGGACGCAAACCGATCCACATCCGGGATCCCTCATCTTTGGCACATAGCCAGGAAGATGTTGGGGTGAAGGGACCATTCCCCCGGGAACAACTGCTGGCGACTTAAGTAGTCTATAAGAAAGGGCAAAACACCGCGCTATATTTAAAAATTAGTACATAAAAAACATATTGAGAAAATGAAAATGAAAAAATGAAAAAAACAAAAGTGACAAATCAGTGAGTAAATAAATATACAAGCAGCCGCTAAAAGTGGGATACACACATTACAAAATATTCAATAAGAAGCAGCGCTGTGACAAAAATGGTTTGTATGATATAGACCAAATCAAATAAAATGAATATTAGACCCAAAATTGGGGTTAATTACGAAGTTCATATTAAAGTACATAATAACCAAGAGAGGTAAAAAGTCCTATCCAGAACCAAATTCAGATAGTGGATATTGTGAGAAACGTAGATAGGTGGGAGTACAAATAAATTCAGTGTGTCCTTCACCGCACCACTGTGGTATTAGTAGGAATGCGCGCTTACCAAACGGCAAGCTTAGGGGAGCTTGCGACCTTAACCCGGTCGGGGCCTTTCAGGAATGGAAACACCAAGAACACACCACCTCCGCTTGAAATAAGCACGCTGTTCACCAAATATCCAGTATTCACTGTATTGTAGAGATATGACCTCCTGGCTAAGGGTAAATCTCAAGGGAGGTACACCAAGGAAAGAAAAAGAGCAACATAGCGTAATCCTGCTTTCACCATTTATTAAAGGAATATTAAAATCGCACTTACACTCAGATGAATAAATAAAAGCACATAAAGCCGGCCGGCTAAGAGCGAACGCCCGTCCTGCAGTGCTGACGTGCTGCATCTACCGTCTGCAGGACGGGCGTTCGCTCTTAGCCGGCCGGCTTTATGTGCTTTTATTTATTCATCTGAGTGTAAGTGCGATTTTAATATTCCTTTAATAAATGGTGAAAGCAGGATTACGCTATGTTGCTCTTTTTCTTTCCTTGGTGTACCTCCCTTGAGATTTACCCTTAGCCAGGAGGTCATATCTCTACAATACAGTGAATACTGGATATTTGGTGAACAGCGTGCTTATTTCAAGCGGAGGTGGTGTGTTCTTGGTGTTTCCATTCCTGAAAGGCCCCGACCGGGTTAAGGTCGCAAGCTCCCCTAAGCTTGCCGTTTGGTAAGCGCGCATTCCTACTAATACCACAGTGGTGCGGTGAAGGACACACTGAATTTATTTGTACTCCCACCTATCTACGTTTCTCACAATAGCCACTATCTGAATTTGATTCTGAATAGGACTTTTTACCTCTCTTGGTTATTATGTACTTTAATATGGACTTAAGTAGTCTGCCTGCCAGTTCTCTACTCCTGGAATGAAGATTGCCGATATGTACGGCACAGGTTTTTCTGCCCAGGTTAGGATATGGTTTACCTCTCCCTGGGCTGCCTGACTTCTGGTGCTCCCTTGGTGATTGATATAAGCCACTGCTGTGGCATTGTCGGATTGAATCCTGACAGGAGAATTCTGCAACCTGAATGTCCAGGCCCTTAGGGCTAAACGCGCTGCCCGAATCTCTAGAATGTTGATGGGCAAGGTCCTTTAGTTCTGGACCATTTCCCCTGGACAGATGCTTCTTCCAGCACTGCTCCCCAACCTGAAAAGCTGGCATCTGTGGTTACCACCTTACAGGTAAGAAGGATTTTCCCTTCTGCAGATTCTCAGATATCCTCCACCACCTGAGGCTCTGGCGCACTTTTGGTGACAAACGCATTGGAAAATCTAGTGCCCGAATCTTCTTGCTCCAGGCCGATAGGATACTGTTTTGCAGCAGTCTCGAATGAAACTGAGCATAGGGAACTGCTTTGAATGAAGCCACCATCTTCCCCAACAACCTCATACAAAAGGGGAACGAAAGGACCCTTCTTTGCCATGACACCCTGAACCAGCTCCTTTATGGCACTGATCTTTGCCTGGGGCAAAAGCACCTTCGTCTGGGCTGTATCTATGACCAGACCCAAGTACTCTAATCTTCTTACTGGCTTTAAAGAAGATTTCTCTAGGTTGAGGACTCAACCTAGGTATTCCAGGTAGTTGACTGTGGTGACCATGCTTTGGTCCAAGCGGACTACCGACCGGTCTATCAAGAGCAGGTCGTCCACGTATGCTATTATTGTTATGCCTTGAGTCCTTAATCTGGCCAGAAGTTTTGTAAACACCCGAGGTACAGTAGCTAGACCGAAAGGCAAAGCTACAAACTGAAAATGACGTTTTTCTACTTCGAAACGCAGATACTTCTGGTGAGCTGGGAAAATAGGGACATTCAGGTATGCATCCTTGATGTCAATTGATGCCAGAAGTTCTCCCCCTTGTAGGATGGAGACTACTGATCGGATTGACTCCATGCGAAAAGAGCAAATCTTCAGGAACCGGTTTAGATCTTTGAGATCTAGAATGGGTCATCCCCATTTGGTTTTGGTACCGTGAAAAGGTTTGAATAAAACCCCAACCCCTGCTTTTCCACGGGGACCACCATGATCACTTTTTGCGACAAAAGTCGGTCTAACACTAGAAAGACTCTACTTTTTCTCTGGATCTTTGGGGAAATTTGACCTGAGGAAAAGAGGAGACGGGAATTCTCTGAACTCTAGTTTGTAACCTAGAGCTATTGTGGAGACCACCCATCTGTCCCGAAATTCTTCCTGCCAGACCTTTGAGAACTGCAGAAGTCTTCCCCTACTCAAGCGAGTGGGGGCACCCCGCCATAAAGAGGCTTTAACGTTCTATCTTGTGGGTTTCCTCCCCCAGGACTTCTTTTGTCCCTGGGGCTGACCCTGAGGTTTACCTCTGGAGCCTGACAGTGGAGACCGTCGTGACTGCCTGGAGGCCGATGCCCCCAGCACTGGAGAAAGAGCTCGTTTGAATGAGGGACGTTTACTCTAACTGGCAAAAGGGTACTTTCCCACTTGATTTTTTTCCATTTTTTGGATATATTTGTCCAAATCCTCCCCTAACAGCTTTTCACCACAGAAAGGAAAACCAGCCAGGGCTGACCAACTTTTCAACCATAAGATTCTATGCATATGTCCCAACCCAAGCGTAAGGCGAGAGGTTTGAAGAATAGAATCTATGATTGCGTTATTGCAAAACACAAAGCTGCTGGCAGCTCAGCTAACTCCTGGGCCTGCTGTTCAGGGAACACCTTGAGTACCCGTTTCAAATGGTCTCTCAAGGACTGACATACCCCAATTGCCGCCACTGCAGGTTGAGCCACTGAACCTGCCAAGGAGAAAATGTTTTTTTAACAGGAATTCCAATTTTTTTATCAGTTGGATCCCTAAGCGATTGCGCATTGTCAACCGGACAAGTCAAACTTTTATTCAGAGGATATAGCGGCGTCAATTGCTGTAAATCTTAGTAAATTGGCGTCAATCTTAGTAAATTTTCCGCCATAGGATAAAGTGTTGAAAACTTTTTAGGAGGAAAACAAATGGATTTTTAAAACAGCTTACCTGTAAAATCCTTTTCTTGGAGTACATCACAGGACACAGAGCACCATAATAATAACTATCTGGGTTATATGCTACCTTTAGGTGATTGGACACTGGCAACCAATAGTAAGAAGGTTGCTCCCATATAACCCCTTCCACACAGGAAGTACCTTTAGTTTTGTAGCAAGCAATGAAGATCCCAGAAAAGAGGGGAGGGACCTCTGTGTCCCGTGATGTACTCCAAGAAAAGGATTTTACAGGTAAGCGGTTTTAAAAATCAATTTTTCTTTATCGTACATCACGGGACACAGAGCACCATAATAATGACTATCTGGGATAAAGCAATGCATTTGAGGGGGGGGGGGGGGGGGGACATAGTATTCCTAGACCCCATTTAGGCCCAGGACTTATAAAGCTGCTTGCAGCATGCTGTGTGGCCAAACACAGTCTCCCTTTGAGATCCAACATCCAGCTGGTAAAACCTGGTGAATGTATGAACCGAAGACCAAGCGGCCGCTTTGCAAACCTGAGCCATAGAAACCTGTTGGCGCACTGCCCGTGATGCACTAACTCCTCTAGTAGAGTGAGCTTTGAGATATCGAGGTGGAACATCATGTTTCAACTCATAAGCCTGGATAATGACTTGGCGAATCCACCTAGAGATAGTTGAACTAGTTGCTGCCTGTCCCTTTCTAGGACCCTCTGGCAGAACGAAAAGGGAGTCAGTCTTTCGAAAAGGAGCTGACATATTTAAGTAAACCTTGACTGCTCTCACCACATCCAGTGAGTGAAGCGACCTTTCCTTCTTAGACTTAGGGTTGGGAAAAAAGGAAGGCAAAATGATATCCCGATTCAAGTGAGAACTGGAAACCAATTTAGGTAAAAAGTCTGGATGGGGACGCATCACCACCTTGTCCTGATGTACAAACAGAAAAGGTTTTTCACAAGAAAGGGCGACCAATTCTGACACCCTTCTAGCCGAGGTTATGGCCACTAAAAAGACCAAATTTCCTAGTTAAAAGGAATATGCCTAACAGGTTCAAAGGGTTGACTCTGTAGAGCTGATAGCACCAAGTTCAAGTCCCAGGGGCATAAAGGTGGCATAACCGGTGGCCTTAAGTGCAGTACCCCCTTGACGAAGGCTCATACTAAAGAATGAGATGCTATTGGCCTCTGGAAAAAAAACCGACAGGGCCGAAATTTGTCCCTTAATGGTCCCTAGAGATTGATTTAAATCAATTCCTGTTTGAAGAAAGACAAGGACCCTCCCAATTGTATACTTGCGAGGGTGCCATCTTCTCCTCTCGCACCAGGAAATGTACGATTTCCAGACCCTATGGTAAATACTTCTAGAAACTGGCTTTCTAGCATTTATCAGAGTAGACAAGACAGATCCTCTGATACCTGGGGCCTTTAAGTACCCTGGTCTCAACACCCACACCATCAAATTCAGCGACCATAAAGAAGGATGGTATATGGGACCTTGGGACAACAGGTCTGGGTGGTATGGGAGGCACAATGGGTCTCCTACCACCATCCTCACAATTTCGGAGTACAAGGACCTCCTGGGCCACCAGAATTACTGTTTTCTGTTCCTCCTGTATCCTGCTTAACAGGTGCGGCAGCATCTGGATCGGAGGAAAAGCATAAATTAGGGAATACCGATCCCAAGGAATCACCATTGCATCCGTCCCCATTAGCAAGTGGATCCCTGGTCCTGGAAACAAACTTGTCCACCTTGGCATTGAACCTGGATGCCAGGAGATCCACATCTGGCATCCCCCACTGCTGGCAGATTTGAAGGAAAACTTCGGGGTGAAGGAACCACTCCCCTGGTAACAATTGCTGACGACTTAGGTAGTCTGCCCGCCAATTGTCCACACCTGGAATAAAGACTGCCGACAGAAATGGCATGCGTCTCTCTGCCCAAGTTAATATGTGATCTACTTCTTTGCGCTGCCTGGCTCCGGGTGCCCCCTTGGTGGTTGATGTATGCCACAACCGTGGAGTTGTCGGACTGGACTCTGACCGGAAACCCCCGCAATCTGGATGTCCAGAATAGGAGAGCCAAGCGAGCTGCCTGGATTTCCAGCAGATTGATTGGCAAGGTCTTCTCTACTTGGGACCATCTTCCCTGTATGGAAGCCTCTTGCAGGACTGCTTCCCAGCCAAAACGACGTCCGTAGTCACCACTTTCCAGGTTGCAGGTGGAAAGGATTTTCCGCCCCTCAAGTTGTTGGTTTTTGACCACCAAGAGAGGTCCTGTTTTACCTGTAGGGATAGAGACATGGGATGATCCAAAGTTTAAACACACTTGTTCCAAGCTTCCAGGATAGTTCTCTGGAACAACCTGAAGTGAAACTGCGCATAAGGAACTGCGCTGAAAGATGACACCATCTTGCCCAGCAGCCTCATGCACAGTCGAATTGAAGACCTTTCTGCCCTTTTGACTTCTCGGACCAGCTCCACAATGGAGCTGACCTTTAAGGGAGGTAAAATTACCCTTTCCTGGGTTGTATCCAGGATCAGGCCTAGATATGTCAAGACTTGAACTGGATGAAGGGCCGATTTGTCCATATTCCGAATCCAGCCAAGGAACTTTAGGAACTGAACGGCAGTTGTAACGTTTTCTACTAAGGTGGAATAAGACTGGTCCCTTAACAGAAGGTCGTCCAGATATCCTACTACCGAGATCCTTTGGGACCTTAGAAAAGCCAACACTGGAGCCAGAACCTTTGTGAAGACTCGAGGGGCCGTGGCTAGACCGAACGGAAGTGCCACAAACTGGAAATGAGACCCCTCTACTGCGAAGCGCAGAAATCTTTGATGCGGACCGAAAATCGGTACATGTAGGTATGCATCCTTGATGTCTATGGATGCGAAAAAAAAACCCTTCTTCTCAAGGATGCGATTACTGAACGAGCCGACTTCATACGGAAGGTTTGGACATTTAGAAAGGAATTGAGGGATTTGAGGTCCAGAATGGGCCTTACCTCCCCATTTGGCTTTGGCACTGTAAATAGGTTCGAGTAGAATCCCTTGAATTTTTCCTTGTGCGGAACCTTGATAATTACTTCCTGCCTTTCTAGTTGTTCTAAGGCTAGGAACAGGCCTCTCTTTTTTTTCTGGGTCCGATGGGAGTCTGGATACCAGAAACCGATCTGGGGGAAAATCCCGGAACTTTATTTTGTAGCCTTGTCCTGAACCAATTTCCCCCAAGCGTCTGCAAACCGCTGGCAGTCCGCCCCCCCACCCGCAAGAGTGGGGGCGCCCCTTCACAAGGAGGACTTGGAATTTGTTTTGCCCGGTTTCTGGGTCCAAGGTCTTTTCTGACCCTGAGGTTTCTTAAAAGTAGGCGATTGAGGCCGTTGATACCTCTTGGGAGAAGAGGCGTCTGGCCCAGGAGCTCTGGGAATCTTAAAGGAAGGCTGCTTATTCCTTCTTTTAACCGGAAGCAAGGAGCTCTTTCCTCCTGAGATCTTTTGGATATATTTATCCAGATCTTCTCCAAATAAACGCTCACCATGAAAAGGAAAAGCTGCAAGTAGCCTTTTGCATGGCATCTCAGCTGACCAGTTCTTTAACCACAAGACCCTGCGCATATGGATTGAGAGTAGCGCAAAACGAGACATTTGCTGGATCGAGTCTTTTAATGCGTCTACCGGAAAACATAAAGCGCGAGGAAGTTCCGACAATTCGTCAGAAAATTCCTCCTGAACGGGTAGGTTCCTGACCAATCTCTTAAAACGGTCCTTCAAGGATTGGCAAATACCGATAGCCGCAACTGCCGGTTGTACTGCTGACCCAGCCACCACAAAGGAGGCTTTTAGTAAGGATTCCAGTTGTTTATCTGCCGGATCTTTAAAACCTTGGGCGTTATCCACTGGACAGGTTAGGCTTTTATTCACTGATGAAATGGCAGCATCAACCAAAGGCGTATCCCACCTTTTCCTTAATTTTTCCTCCATAGGGTATAGAAAAGAAAACCTTTTAGGAGGCAAGTACATCCTGCCCGGGTTGTCCCAGTCAGCGTAAATCACCTGCTCCAATAATAGATGCACAGGGAACGCCTGGGAACCTTGCTGAGGATGCAAGGATCCCAATGTAGAACAGGAAAGTCCCAGTCCCTGCACCGGGGGTAACCTAAATCCTGCTCTCACCATTTCAGCCAAAGATTGGATAAACAATTTCTGGGATTGGGAAGCTGAAATTGGTTCCTCCGAACCTGAGTCCCCTGCCGAGGACTCTTCAGCCTCTCCTTCCTCTTTATCCTTTACGGCCACCTTCTCCAAATCCTCTGCCCATTCTGGATCCAAATCACAAGGACCCAACTGGCTAAGGGAGTCCTGGTGCTCAAATGACTCCCAACTGGGACCAGGCTCCGCAGACGGAGATCCATGACGTTTCTTCCCTCCCTGTGTTACTGAGGCAATTATACCCGCTATTTTGCCTTCAAGGCCAGCTAGGGCTGATGCTAAGTCATCCTTAGTAACATAAGCCGATGCAGGGATATTGGTAGTGGCCACTATGCCTAACAAATGCAATGGCTCAGCCAGGCCAGTAACCTGAGGTTGATCTCCTGTTTTTGAAGGAGTCGCTTTAACCCCTGGACTTGCCCTGCTCCCTGTACCTCGTTTTCTGGAAGACACTGCTTACAAGGTTAGAGGAAAAAATACTCCCTCTGTGCTATAAGGCTGAGTCCAGCGTATAGCAGCTACCACGGCCTTTAAACCTAAAATGTGTTGCAAATGCCCGACTCACGTGCCCAGACTGTGTCCCACCGTACACTAGGCTCCTGGCTCTTACAAGCCTAATCTGACAAGCGGCATTGACCTCCCTCTATATGTGCGCGCCGTCACGTGATGCACGCACGCCGGGAATCTTACTGCGCATGCGCACGCCCGCGGGGGACACGCGGCGCCCAAACAGGCATGCCGCGATGCACGCAGTGACCAAACAGGCATGCCGCGATGCACACAGCGACCGCCACCCGCACACGCCGTACGCATGTGGATGACGCACGCGCCCGACACACGCGGTCCCCGTGCGGGAGACACCTGCATTGCAACCTTCCATACAGTGGGAACACAAGGCACGCAATCTGGAATAAACATCTTATGTTATAGCAACAATAATGATACAATTTAGGCCTCCAGAGGGAGCACTCACCGGTCCTCGCTGCAGGGCCTGATACAGGCCCAATCTTCCCCCATCACCGCGGGTAGCGCCACTGAGGACCTTCAAGGACCGGGTCCCCCTCTGTTCGGGGTCCACACCCTTGGACCTGTAAGGCACCCTTCTGGTTCCCTTGGGAAAGTGATAGACCAGGAATACCATATAACAAGGGTCCAGCGCCATAAAGGACACATTACAGGCAAAACCTTGTTCCTGAACCAAGGCTCGGGTACCATCCACTTTAGCTTTAACATGCCATCCGAATGGATCCGATTAAAATATATCCTCACTGGGACATTTATTGAAGAATTTGAAGAGCTTCCACAGCCATGACCATCACATCACCTTCAAGACACTGGCAAAAAACTAAAAGGTACTTCCTGTGTGGGAGGGGTTATATGGGAGGAACCTTCTTACTATTGGTTGCCAGTGTCCAATCACCTAAAGGTAGCATATAACCCAGATAGTCATTATTATGGTGCTCTGTGTCCTGTGATGTACGATAAAGAAAAGTGCTTATCTGGGTGATCCCACTCAGAATATATAAGCTTTTCTAGTAATGAATGGACAGGAAAGGCACGCAAGGCTTGAGGCTTTAGTGAACCCAAACAGGAAGTGGGCTCTTCAACAGACTCCGTTAAGGGTAGCTTAAATGTGGAGCGGACCATTTCAGTAAGAGAATGCACCAGCAACTTCTCAGCATGTGAAGCTGAAGAAGGTCCTTCCACACTTGATCCCTCGGAAGAGGAATCATCAGCCTCTTCATGGTCCCTTGAGGGGGGATTCATTTTCCCCCTCCCACATTTCCTCCATTTGAGGATCCTGGGTTGTAAAAGGGGAACTAAAGCGTTTTCTTCCACTCTGTGAAGATGTAATTAAAGCCACTAATCTTTCCTCTAAACCATTCAGAGGAGAAAACCTGCTCAGTTATATAGAAAGGGGCTGAAGTGTCGGAAGTAATTGCAGCCCCTGATGACCTGATGGCTCACTCTGACCAGCCTCACTAGATCGGGATGGTTTTGCAGACGGAGTGTCCTTCGGGCCTGAGGGCAACCCCTTTGTGTCCTTGGTTTTTGTGGCATTTGTACCACCTCCTCTAGTCATAGTGCTGAGTACAATGCAGAGGTACTACCAAAAAAAAAAAAAACGCACACACTGCTGAGCAATAGTTCAGCAACTGGCGTTGCTATTAAGCTGATGTCTAAGTAAATGTGCCTGAGAATGCCTGTGTCACCCACACTCACATGCCACCCGTCCGCTCTGTGTCCCTCCTTCAGCTGTATGCACCTGAAAAAAGGTGCATTTTATAGCTATACAGCCCGCATTGTGGACGCTGAAGCAAGCCAACGCCGCTAAGCCCCCCCCCCCATCTATTTCTAAATAGATTGTTTCCCCATGTGAGCGGCTCCGATCCTGACTGGACCGCATGGAGGAGGACTGGAGTGGAGGAGCGCTGCCCATGGTTACCACTGTAATGGAGGCGGGAGCGGCGCTGCACACTGCCGACTGACACCATTCTCCCTCTGCCTGGAGTAAAGCTATCCAGGTGGGTGGACATTCCTAGGAGAAAAAAAAACAAAAAAAAACCCTTTCCCATGTCTTTACCTGGAGCTTGGGCCAGAGGAAGCGTGCAGCTTGTTACACAGAGCGAGACTGACAAGCATCGAACAGGTACATGCTCTTGACAGCCCCCTGTGGTGACTATAGGCATGACAACATTTACTTAAAGGAGAAAAAAACCATAAGAATTAGAAAAAATCTTTAGGAATCTCTCTTACCTTATCCAGCTGCAGGGTTCTGTGGTAACAGACCCTATCTTCACCACTCACACGGGCTCCCTTAAAAAATATTCAGAGACTGGGGCCACCTTTTTATCGGGGGATCCACAGTCCTGGGCCTGTAAAGCACCCCGCCAGGAATATGGCTGAGAAAACCAAATACTGGATCCCGCTCTCTTAAAAGAGAAGCGTTACAGGTAAAACCTAATTTCTTTGGACACGAGGCCTGGATACCATTCAACTTGGCCTGAAAAAGACACTTTGAATGGATCCGGTTGCATAGCTTGCCCCAGCAAGGAATACTCAGAGCGGAGCCCAGCACAGCACATCTTTACTCGTGACCAACACCTAAGACACTGGCGAAAAAACTGAGGTACTCCCAGTAAGGGGAGGGGTTATATGGGGAATTGAACTTCCTGTTTAGGGTGTGCCAGTGTCTATCACCTGAAGGTGCCATATAACCCATACAGTTATTACTGTGGCTCTGTGTCCTGTGATGTACGATAAAGAAAAATATGTGTTGCAAAGCTTGCTCACCTTGCTATGCTTCAATATGTGGGATATTATTTCTATACTAATCAGGAATGAAAACAAGGCATGGCTACAACATTACTGAGCATTTGCGAAGTTACAGCAGAGACAAACAGAAAACACAGGTAGGGCGGAAGTAAACTGCTCTTCTGACTCAGAAGACAGTAGCTAAGATGGCGCTGGCTGCAACCAGGAAGTAGAAATTACAAATCAACTAGAAAAAAAAGTAAGAAACATCCTTAGGGGGTAAAGATTAATGCAGAATGTTATGGAAAGCTTTATTAGACTGTATTTATCAAGAAGGAGCATTTGAGGGGCTGAGTTAACTTCCTCTTTACTGTAAACTTAAGAGAGCTTTGACCATTTAACATATGTATAAATATGTCTACTTATGTAACTTTTTTTCTTCCAAATAGAAAAAAAAAACTAAATTTCACAATTTCTCCAGGCCAATATTTTTTTCCATGGCTGGGTATTATATGGGGTCAAGAAACATTAAAAGGGGTTGTAAAGTCAGAAGGTTTTTTTATCTTAAAAGCAGAGTTCCACCCACATTTGCTACTTTGCATCATCCTCTTCAATCCAGTAAGTCAGAACAGCATTGGCATTTTTTTCCCAAGCTTTCTTTACCTTCTTTTCATGGTGTATTTTTTTTCTTCCTGTACAGGGCGCCGGGGCGGGCAACGTCATATCCTGTGGCGCCCTGGCTCCTGGGAGATGTGTGTCATCATTCCCAGAAGTCAACAACAGGGTGGGACCTTCCTCCGACGCTGCCGTTGTGATGGCAAGCAGAGATACAATCGCAGGTCACGCCTCAGGTTTTTTTTGAACACACACGAGATCGGGAGGTGCATGTTTGGTAATCAGCAGCACCTTATCCCGGAATACTACACTAGCGGCTTTACATGCCCACAATTAAGATGGGAGCGTGCAGCCAAAGGATTATTATCGTTTCTTTTATTTAAAAAAATACTATAATATTAAAAGGGACTTTGCATATAGTTAGCTTTTTAAGAACTTAGTAATAAGAATCCCGGTTGTCTTCATTAAAAAAAAAAAAAAATCACGGCTGGAACACCGCTTTGATGCATTATATGCATTAAGATAAAAAGCCTTCTGTGTGCAGCAGCCCCCCTAATACTTATCTGAGCTGTGACTTGACTCGGGTGCCCCCCATAGCAAGCTGCTTGCTGTGGGGGCACTCAACAGGAAGGAAGGGCACGGATCACAGAAGAAAGACCTGAGAAGAGGAGGATCTGGGCTGCTCTGTGCAAATCCACTACAACAGAGCAGGTAACTATAACATGTTTGTTAATTTTATAGAAAAAAAAGACTTTACAATAACTTTAAAGTGGTTCTAAAAAGGCAAAAAGTTTTTTTACCTTAAAGCATGTTTTGCATTCAGATTAAAAAAAAAGCTTCATGTGTCTGTGCCTCCCACTCACCTCCATGCTGCAGCTGCCCCCCACCAGCTTTAAAGCGGTAGTAAACCGCATCCTTTTTAAAGGAAAAAAAACAGCAGGCTTTAGCATTTCCTGCTTAATTTAACTGCCCTGAACCTCCCTTAAAAACTATTGACAGGTCACAGGTTTCTATGCATTACAATTTTTGCACTGCAGAGTATTTTAGATCATTTCCATACACTTATGAAGCAGTTTCCTGTGTGTTTTAGAATGACAGACAACTTTATTATTCTGACTGCAATTGGGTTTACCTGGCTTTTTCCTTTCAGCATCAAAAGATTAGTTACTTTTCCAAATGGCAGACCTAATGAGATGATTTCAGACTCTGTGACCTCATTTGGAATCTTGCGGATATGGAGTACTCTTGATGGAGAACAAGGGGAGCGATCTCCTTGAAATTTTTTATTGTTCCCATTAGCTGTAAAAAAAAAAAAAAAAAAAAAAAATATCACAAATAAGCAATTAAGTCATTTCAAATAAATTGCCAAAACATAAAATATACAGGTAAATGCCTACACCTGAGGCTTACATGTTAGTGTAAAATTGGAAAGCCCACCAATCACCTCTATGAGCCAGCGGATTAAATAGTATATATATATTTTATTAACATCCAATTCAGCCTCAGGTAGGGCTCTCGGTTCCTTTTTACCAGTGGTGCGTCCATTAGGGGCGCTCAGGCGCCGCTCCCTCTCTCCAGCCACCCCCTCTGTGTACTGTGGATAGATTCATGTATTGCATGAATCTATCCATGGCCGTTGTAGCCACCACCTATTCGGGCGCCAGAATTACAGCGGCGGGGGGGTGTTTTTGAAGCACCTGATTACAGCCATAGGCTCTAAACTGCTTCAAATAAGGTGCACTGCAAGCTTAAACCATTGTGCTTGCAGTGCACCCAGGTGTGTTAGCAAAGCAAATGAAGATTTGCTTTGCTAACACAGAACCGCCTCTCAGCCAATCAGGAGGCCCGGATGCAATACCGGCACCTGATTGGCTGAGGTCAGAGGCGATCCCATTGGCGCCAAGGAATACAGGAAGACATGCACAGGAGTCAGAAGGACACAGCATCCATCGCTGTGCTACCGTCCCACAGCTCGCCGCCTGACACGCCACCACGATGATGGGGTAACTGCCGGGCAGACAGTGGGCAGGCAGGCACAGTGGCTGCATATTATGGGCACAAAGGCTGCAATTGATGAGCACAGAGTCCACATATGATGTGGGGCAGAGTGGCTGCATATGATGGGCACAGTGAGGCTGCATATGATGGGCACAGTGAGGCTGCATATGATGGGCACAGTGAGACTACAATTGATGTTTTTGTTTCAGAATTTTTCCGTTCGTTTGCCCCCCCCCCCCCCCCCCCCAAAAAAAAAGCCTCCACTGCTTTTCACATGTTTTTTGAGGCTTTCCTTAGCACCTCCATTAAAATATTTTATAGCGCTCAAGAGCCCAAGCTGAAATTAACAAGCACAACTAAATTAAATACAGCAGTGACTAACCCCCGCATGCCTGTTCATACTTCTCACTACCAAGTTTTATTCAGAAAGGGGAACAGCTTTTGCTGTGCTCTTGCATACTTATGGCCCGTACACACGATCTGAAAATCAGACGAAAAATACAGATTTTGATGCGAGCGTAAGATAGTCGGATCGCTAGTACAGAGCTTTTGACAGCAAATCACAACAGTACATCCGATATTATTTTATCGGACATGCACTAAAATCTTTCTCATAAGATACCAGATCGTACGATTTTTGATAAATCAGTACAGTTGTCTGAAAATACAATACAAATACACTACACGACATCACTTCTGATTTTTTATTCTGTCGTACGAGAATTTTCGTAACTTTAGTAAACTCTTCAGGTTCGATATATGGCTAGCATGCAAAGAAAAAAAAAAAACAGACGATCTGTCGTTCGATTTTCAGATCGTGTGTACGGTAGAGCTGCACGATGCTGGCTAAAATCAGAATCACAATTTTTTTGCTTAGAAGATAGATCACCAAATAAGGTAGCTTATCCAGAGACTTCTTATTAAAAAAAACACACGAATTAGACAGTTGATATTCCCACTGGTGGTCTTGAAGGCTGCTGGGGAGCCATCCCCACCTCGACCCCATAGAGGGCCACCCACGGCCGCGGGACTTACAAGTGGCTACGAATTATTGGGCACTACAAAAGGGGGGGAGTGAGGGCCAAAACAACAGTTGTTTTTGGATCAACCACACCTACTGACCATCGGAGCCTTTAGCTATTTGTAGTGACTTACACTGATCTACATTTTGGACCTGATGTTTCCTATCACAGGGACTAAAGTCCTAACAATTTAAACATGCAGTCAGGTGCCTATGGCCCTCACTCCCAACCCCCCCCCCCCCTTTGGAGTGCCCAATAATTCGTGACCACTTGTAAGTCCCGCGGCCGTGGGCGGCCCTCTATGGGGTCAAGGTGGGGATGGCTCCCCAGCAGCCTTCAAGACCACCAGTGGGAATATCAACTGTCTAATTCGTGTGTTTTTTTTAATAAGAAGTCTCTGGATAAGCAAGCTTATTTGATGAAGAGGAAACACAAGAACCCCCTGAAGAAGACCATAAATATATAGGTCGAAATGCATTGGGGCTTTGTTCCAAACATCGGACAGCACAACCACAATTCAATTATTGTAGGTTGCAAGATTAGATAATTTCATCCTTTTTCCAACCTTTATGGTATTTTCAATATTGTGATTTTTCCCCTTTTCTAATGTATTAGTCTCGCATTATATATACCCAGAGCTCATTTTTTAACTTATGTGCTTATATTGTCCATTTGCTTTTTTGATAATAAAATCATTTATATTTTTATAAGTTTGTTGGCTCACAATTGCTGCTAAAAAAAACCCCACGGGGAAATTCCTAAAACATTTTGTTATTCGGGGTGTGCAGCCTTTCAGACTCCTTATATGTGTCATATCATGTTATAGAAGATAGATCACGATTCTCGCGGCGTAACATCTTTCACATTAAAACAGTTGTGCTAACTTTACTGGTTCATTTTTTCTTTTTATTCATTGAAGTGTATTTTTTCCCAAAAAATTGCGTTTGAAAGACTGCTGGGCAAATACAGTTTGACATAAAATATTGCAGCAATTGACATTTTATTCCCTAGGGCAGTGATGGCGAACCTTGGCACCCCAGATGTTTTGGAACTACATTTCCCATAATGCTCATGCACTCTGCAGTGTAGTTGAGCATCATGGGAAATATAGTTCCAAAAGGTTCGCCATCACTGCCCTAGGGTCTCTGCTAAAATATATATAATGTTTGGGGGTTCTAAGTAATTTTCTAGCAAAAAATACTGATTTTAACTTAATGCGGATGTAAACCCGAATTTTTTTTTTTTAATCATACTGTAGAGTATAAGATTTCCTATCATTTGAGCCCAGTCTTGCCACAAAGAGTTAATCCAGCTCTGAGCAATCCTCTTTTATTGTTCAGTGAGATAAATCTTGACAAACAGAGAAAAACTTTGTCAAATCCTCCCCCTTGCTGTGAGTGACAGGTGATTTACATCTCGTGCACTCATGCAGTATTTTTTAATTCCCTCCCACTCCTTTCTTCAGCAGCTCTGCAAGGATTGGCTGTTCCACACCTCACCATGATTTGGCATGCTGAAGTCATGTGGTTACTTTCCTGTCTTTTCACTGGATGTTAGAGATCATAGCAGAAGTTCAGTGTAAGAAATACACAGGAAAAAATGCATATTGACAAGGGGAGCGTAGAGGTGGGCGGGGAGTCTACTGACATCACGACTCCACCCACTGAGCTCCAGACAACAGACCCACCCACAGAATCTGCAGTTTTTCAGGTCTAATAAAAGACAGAGGGGAGACATTTGACAGGTAAAGGTACATGCAGGAGGCATGTATATCCTTATAGATAACCCCTATGGCAGTAGTTTAGAAAGGATGACATTGGGTTTACATTCACTTTAAGAAACAAGTGTCAGAAAAAGATTTAGACTAGGTGGTTAAACTTCCTGCATTTACATGTTGTTAAAAACTTGGCAGACTGCCTGGATTTTTTCTTTACACACAGGAGTTTATCTCTTTGATCTAAAAAGGAAGAGTTAGTTACAACTTTCATGTTAAAAGCTTGGCAGACTGCCCGGATGCTTTCTTTTGACAGCTGAGTAAGCAGATAAGGCCTCATGCACAGAGAGGCTGGTGCAAACTCTGCTGAACACGTTTTTACAAGCTGAAACCGGCGTTTAGAAACGCCGTTTTGCCGCATTTGCATGCTGCGCTTTACCGCGTTTGCGTCTAGAAGCGTCTGCAGAGCAGAGAATGACATTTTGCGACCCATCTTTGGGTCGCAAAATGTCAAGCACTTCTGCAGCAGAGAATGACATTTTCAGACCTGATTTTGGGGCCCCATATCTCGGGGCCACTTGGTACTAGGAACCCCACATTTAGATATGTTATAGTGTTAGTCCAACTGTGTTAGCACACCAACTTTTGGGTTCCTAGCACCAAGTTGCCCCGAGATATGGGGCCCCAAAGTCGGGTCACAAAATGTCAAGTACTTTTCTGCAGTAGAGAATGACATTTTCTGACCTAACTTTGGGGCCCCATATCTCGGGGCCACTTGGTGCTAGGAACCCCAAATTTGGATATGTTGTAGTGCTAGGCCTGGGGTTTGGGTTTGGGGTTCCTAGCATCAAGTGGCCCCAAAGTCGGGTTGTAAAAACACTTATAAACGCAAACGTGGCTAAACGCAGTAACGGCGTTTGGCGTCTGAAACGTGGAAAACTTTTGCGCCTGAACCCATTTTTTTGCTTCTGGAAAAACAAGGTTAAACGCAACTGCCTAAAAACAAGACTGTGTACATGGACACATAGGATAACATTGAATGGGTTCAGGGGCAGTTGAAAAAAAGTGTCCAACTGCCTCTGAACACGAGTTTAACAGCGTCTTGTGTGCATGAGGCCCAAGTCTCTCCACTTGTTATATGAAAGAATCAGCAAACTCTGCAATAGATATCGTCATTGGGGTTGAATTGAGATCACAATTTTTTTTACGATTAATTGTGCAGCTCTAGTGTACGGGGCATTATGATGGTGTGGGTTTTACTGCTGCATGATGCATTTTGCTTAATTGTAAAACAAATATACAATAGTTAAAAGTTTAAAACTTAAAAAAGAACACAAGACCATTACAATTCATCTATAAGGGCTTATGCACACAGGACGTTATTTGTACAGCTGCTATTAGGGGCGTCTGATGTTTTTTTTAACTGCTTCGAAACACCCCTTCATGTTAGCCTGTGTCCAAGCACACAAACTGTCAGAGGTGTTTGGAGGCATAAGCGTTTAGGGGCAGTAGAAAAAAACGACAGCCTGTGCTTGCAGGAGCAGTAAAAAATGAGCTGTAAAAACGTCTGACGCTGCTAAACGCAGCTTAACGCTGTTAAGCTGCGTCAAGCGTTTCTTTTTTACAGGTCAAAATCAATGGTTCCTTATGAGAGCCCACTGATTTGAATAGAAGTCGCACCAGAAGTTGGATCACGATGATGAGACTTGTGTGCTGAGGATCTTGAAGGGGAACCACTCGCCAAAATGAAAAAAAAAAAAAAAAGATTTGTGAGTTTCCCCACAGGACGATACCAGACCGTTCGGTCTGGTATGGGTTTTAAGGGGAACCCCCACGCAAAAAAAAAAAAAAAAAAAAAAAATTGGCATCCCCCCCGGACCCTTATCTGAGCACGCAGCCTGGCAGGTCAGGAAAGGGGGAGGGTACTCTGATAGCGGTCTGATATGGATTTTGGCCTTTTTTTTTGCGTGGGGGTTCCCCTTTATCTGGTATTGTTCTGGGGGGGACCCCATGCCAATTTTTTTTCATTTTGGCAGGGGGTTCCCCTTCAAGATCCTCAGCACACAAGTCGCCCCACAAGTCGGATCATCATGATCCAACTTCTGGTGCAACTCCAAATCAACGGGCTCCCATAAGGAACCATTGATTTTGAATAGAGTCAGAGAAACGCCGCTAAAAGCTATCGCGGCTAAATGTGCATTAACGCTAATACAAAAAGCTGCTAAAAGCACGTTTTTATAGCTGCTTTTTCTTGGCGTTGGTAGTGGCGTTACAGTTCGTTTTTTCTAACGCCCTGTGAGCATGAGCCCTAAAGCTGAACAACAAAACAACAAAAGAAAAAAAAAAAAACTCTGCATTAAGGTATTGTGGTTTGTCAGCACATACAATGCCCATGCAAATAACTATCACTCCCTGTATGCTGTCAGATGGCGGGTGCAATGTCAAGCTCCTGTACAGTCTTCCTCCATCTTTGTGCGCGTATCTTCGTAACCAATTTCACTTACAAAAGCTAGAGGAAAACTAAATTAATTACAAGCGTGCTGAGCAACACCCTCACAGCTTATTCAAACTGAAATTATGCCGGCTTTGGTAGCAAGACCTTTCATTCACAGGAATCTGAATATCCTAGCCCTGCTGCATATAGCAGCCGTGATGCCTGTGCCGTCAGCTCGTACACTACACTGCCGCAGAGTGAGTATCCACCACAATGGAAAGGACAACCACAAGATCACACTGACTAATGTGCAGCTGGGTCCGGAGGGGTAGTCAGGATATTTGGAATTCGTTCACCTTTTCATTTTTCATGAAAGGGTGAACCTACCCTTTAGGCCCAGGATTTTAGTTAAAATTGTATTCAAAATTCTAGTAGTTAATTTAGAACCTTTATGCAAAATACTTATGTATTTCAACAGTGTCATCCAGCAAGTAAAAAAAATCCCCACTCGAATCCAGCATTGGTCCATTCTCCTTTACTTCCCAAAGCCGGCCATAGATGTTTCGAAACTTGACCGGGTTTAGCAGAGATTCGGACTATGTGTGGGCAGGCTGATTGTACCAAAGTTGATTAATCAATCAACTTGGGTACAACCAGCCTGTTTTATTTTTATTTATTTCCAGTGACTACAGCTGTTAGCAATAATCATTGTGTTCTCCCGGCAAGGACAGCTCCCCGTAACCCCCCACCAGGAGAACACAATGGCACTATGGGAGGGATTCCCCCAATAATGCTGACTGAGTTGATGGGGGAATCCAGTGATTCTTTCCTGCAACCAGTGCTTGCAGTAAAGAAAATTGCTCCGTCTAGGCTAGCTTACCTGAGAGGAGTAGTAATTACATTGCCATACACTGTAGTGGGTGGACATGGGAATCTCAGACACCAGGTCTAACCCACCCACTAGTTTAGCCTTGTTTTATGGAAAGGAGGATCAATTCCACAATCCACCCACAATTCTGCGCACTGCCCACCTCTTTCATGCCCGTTGTTGCATCGCCACATGCTTTAACTGATGAGAAGGTGTTGGAGACACAGGCATACACATTTTAAAGCTGAAAGCTCTGAAAAAATAAATAAATAAAAAATCCTAGCACCTGCATACCATTATGCACATAACATCTAACCAAACACTGACATGCAAGAGCTAGACAGAGGACAGGCAGATGCTGGCAAACATTAAGCAGTAAGAAACTGAAAAGAAACTGTTAAAGTTTGCTTAATATGGAACTTGCTACTAAATGTGAAAGTCACTATAACTGTGAATAAACCAGATTCAACTAAAAAAAATATCCAAACCTGGTAGAAACAAAAAGCACAAAGAAACTTGATAACAGAAATGCTTTTGCCTGGCATTTGTCAAGCATGCACACAGCAGTCAGAATTTGTTCCATATAGTACGAGTCCTGCTGTATATTAGCCCAAAGAAATTAGTTAATGAATGAGTAATTATTGCACATGACTGAAAAGAGGGACCACACTTTATTTTTCTAAAGACGACAAATAAGGCCAAAGAGTGATTATCCTTTTATAAGCGAGCACATGAAAAAGTCAGCTGTTGATAAGGGTTCAGACAGCACACTTTTAAAGCCTGTCAATAAAGATCAGCAAAATAACCTGGATTACATTAAAGGGTGTTGTAGGGTTAACGTGAAAAAAAAGCATTGGTGGGGGTAAAAAAAAAATAAATAGCTTTGAAAACTCTCTTGATAATGATGGCTCACGCCTAGTTCAGGAGGCTTAAATGTCAGACGATGCCCTTATTAACTAGAGTAAAATATTTGGGATATAGATTTACAAGATTCCATCCTAATCAAAATATTCATAAATAAGCAGAGAAATTATCTAAAACATTTAAATTAGCAAGAAAAACAGAATCTTTATAAACAAGATATTTATAAAACGTACAACACAAACTGTTTAAAAGTGAAAAAAGTACACTAACTTGAATTTGTTCCCCACTGCATACACTGAGAACTTAGTTAAACACTGCTGATCGCTCAGTTCCCCCATGACTCTCAGTCACCGGACCTCTGCTCTGTCCCTCCGTCGCTCACTGGAGCGCTGAGCTGTGCAGGTGGTGGGGGGGGGGGCCTGGCTCAGTCTCCCAGCGGTTTTAACCTGCTGTCGGCTGAAAATGGGTCACAGGAGTGCACTCCTGTGATCCATAGAAGTAGGGCCAAAAAAAAAAAAGGAAAGAAGAAGCCTGGATAAGTTGAGAGCCTTGTTTATAACTCAATGCCTTTTTTTCACCTAAGGCTGCATGCACACAGACATCTTAAAATAATCCTCATTGGATCTTTCTGCCAGGCGCTGGCAGCCACATCCAGTGCAAAAAATGCTTAGTCTAGTGGATATTTACACGTGCATGCAAGCAAAGCGTATGCACAAATTTTCATTCTAGTGGCTGGAATATTCAGTTCTAGTCGCTAGACCTAAAATTATGTGCAAATGTATATATTATGTCAGTATGCTTCTCTATGAATGCAGGTCTGGGGCATTTTGTATGCCCCTAAAAGCTACTCTAAAATACAAATCTAAATCTAAGAATCTAAATGTAACACTATGCATGGACACACTGGCTAATACAGAGCTGCATTGAGAGGCAATTAAATGCTTCTAAAAGCTGCATTTTTTTCTCCCCCACGTGCATGAGGCTTAACACATCACTTGAGGCCCATTCACATATGCGGTGTTAGCACATGTACTGCATTAAGGCAGTTCATTCACTTCACTGAGCTTCCTAACACACCAAAAAAGGTGTATGTAGCATATTCGCTAGCACAGTGCAGGTAAATGTGCAGTGCGGATCTGCAATGCACATCTGCTGGCAAGGTTCATTTGGGTGCCATTCAGAATTTAAGGAGAAGTACAGCCAAAGCTCATTTGGCTGTACTCCTGTGGATCACAGGAGTGCAGTTTGTTCTGCAGTCCTGTGACCTGTTTTCAGCAGACAGTGAGCTGAACCCACGCTGTCGGCTGACGTCACAGAGCCAGTGCTGTCTCGGAAAAGTTTGTGACCACATGCTTGGATCGGTATCCAGCTCAGGCTTTCAGCGAGCCACTGAGAGCTTGAGCTGGCTACTCCTGCCCCCTCCACAGCCCAGTGCTCCAGTGAGCATGGGGGGCAGGGAGCTCTGAGTGACCACTTTAATGTCTTTTGCTTACAGGCTCAACAGATGTCCCAGCAGTGACTTAACCCAATGGCTGATCCCTCACTGTATGCCTAAGTCAGAGGTTTCAATCATACAGAGCCACAAGGCAGGCCAAGACTGCAGTCTTTTCTCTTTAGCTAATCCACAGTGCTCTGGAAATTGTATTTTTTCGTGGACTGGTTATTTATAAAACAAATAAATTAACTCTAAAAGACATGCTGGTAGGTTAATCGGATCCTGTCTAAATTGGCCCTAGTATGAATGTGTGTTAGGGACCTTAAGTTGTAAGCTCCTTGAGGGCAGGGACTGATGTAAATGTACAATGTAAAAAGTGCTGCGTAAATTGACGGCGCTATATAAGTACCTGAAATAAATAAATAAAATTAACCCAAAACAATCTTTCCTGTGAACATTTTTTACTGATTTTTATCTTCAAGCTGAAGCAATCTATCCTATATATATATATATATATATATATATATATATATATATATAAAAAACATATCATCCAATGCACTAGGGAAAAAAAAAAACAACACACACACTGTTAGTCTATGGACGCACACAGCCCGGCTCAGGAAAGGAGAAGAGGAGGAGGGAACAGCACCAGCAAGGGACTCCAGAAGTGCAAGTGTGCATTCCACGTTTAATATTTTAATTTACAAAAAAAGCCTTTACAACCAATTAAAGCTGAAGCTTTCTATCCCAAAGCTTACAACTAAAGACTAGCCTTTGTTTCAGTCTTGCAGAGTTGTATAAGCTCCTATCCTGTACTTAAATTGCTCAATCTGATTTCACTACACACAGACTCTTGCATGAAAAAAGCTTTAGCAAGTCAGACAGACCTTGCACATTTCCTGGCTGGGGATATCCAGCATCATCTAGCCCCCTCATCTCCAGGCTTACTGTCTCCCTGGTCAACCCCTTTAATTCACTGGTTTTCAGCTTTTTCAATGGAGGCGCAGCATTAGACGTGGGTTAAATCTAGGATGGTCTGCATGCAAAGTCAGCCTGTCTAGAACATTCACCCTCCAAACTGAACCCCACACCAAGAAATGTTGGCAATTGCATAACTCCTCCCAAGAGCCGACCCACTATTAGCATCAGGGATGAGGGATCTTGAGAGATATACTTAGGCAGGGAAATTGATGTCCTGCCCCTTGCCAGCCCCTCCCACCTTCTCTGTATAGAGAAGCACAGGACTCTGCAATGACATCACTGGGTCTAAAATAAAGTATTTTCCAGGGAGCGGAGTGCGGGCAGCACTGCAGGGCATCGTTCTAAGATAAGTATCTCATAATGAGCTCACTATGCCTTTGCCTTACAGGTTTTGTTTTTGTTTTTTTTCGGAGGTTCACAACCTCTTTAAAGAACTCTGGAAATTATGGAGCTCAGTTGTTTTATCTACAATAGTACTCAGAAAAGATTTTGCACTGCATACAGGAAAAAAAAATTAATAGCATCCGGAAAATGTACTCATTCCTTCTGCTGTAACTTAAAATTTGGAGGCTGAAAAGAAAAAAAAAAGAAAAAAAAAAAAAAAAAGAAATTTCAAGGCCTGCGGAAGGTCAGTACGCTAACTCTCAGACTCACTGTACCTGTAGCTGGAGTGGAATGGCTCATGGTAAAAGGACCGTTAGCGATACCAGAAGAGAGAAGCTCGTCAGATGCCCGCTAAAAAAATAAAACAACGTATATCAGTATAAATGAACTAAAAAGAAAATAAACACATCTAAATTTTTATCAATCGTTTAATTACTAAGGAAAAAATTCCTTTGCAGGATGCCAAGTCATAGTGCAAAGGTCTTAAATATTAAAAAAAAAAAAAAAAAAAACACAATTTGATAAATAAATGAAAAGTTTTGGGGCTCAGAAGAACTGAGTATATTTCAGAAGATGGAAATATTAGCGTTTGTTTTCTGACAACTTCCTATGCACTATTCCCACAGACAAGTATCAACCAACTAAATTTGTAACGTTGGCCATACCCAGCCTGACCACTGAAAATGATGAGATCAAATTAAGGATCACCTAAAAGTGGACAACTAAAGGTCTGATTCACTGCCAGGTGGCAGAAGGGATGATTTATATGCTAAAATTTACTCACTTGAGAAATAGAGCTCACAATCTGCTAAAACCAGGCAGGGCCTGTGTGATTTTAGCTACATTTTGTCATGTAAAGCTGGATACACAACACACATGTATTTTTTTTTTTTTTAACTACTAGGTTAAATGAAAAAAAAAAAAAAAAAAAAAAAAAAAAAAAAACTGACAGACCCCACATCAATACAAGTGTTACTGATGCAAGGATCTTTCCCACGGTGTCTTTGTATTCTGACAGTGGGGCAGTGTGCCTGTGCCTCCCAGCTGCAGCTAAACGCAAGAATCTCTTGCACTGGAGCTTAATGCCCAGTGTGCATGAGTGTATATAAACCCCAACAATTAACTTATTTTATTACAGTATTTGTTGAACGTGTGTAACACTTAAAATGGTCCAGATCAAATCCTCAGTATAGTGTTAATGTGCTTTCTGCATACCATGGACAAACAAGGAACTTTACTTACTGCTTGATCACCACACATTTACTACAAGTTACATATCTAAAGTCCACCCTTAAAGAATAAATGCAGTCAAGTGACCCTGGTAGTGTAAGAATCATGGTCTAGCTAAAAAAAAAAAAAAAAAAAAAAAAAAAAAGTTTTGCATCTACTAAAAAGGAAACCATTATTACAATTGAACCCTGGTGTGAACTAGGGTTATAGAAGAAAAACAGGTTCACAAACTTGCCTAAAGCACGTGAAACACTGTAATGCCAGAGGAAATTGCATGTCACTATTTCTCAATATCCAGACCTTTTACCCACAACCAACACTTATGATCTTTTTTCATCCAAATACAGTCCAACAGAGCTGCATGAATGCTGCCACTCTGAATTAAATATGCAGTCATGCCCTAATCAACATCTGCAGTCAAACTGGAATGAAACTAGGCAAGACAGAACCTAGACCCTGCAGCGAGGGCTGCTTACCTTTGTGTTACAACACAAGTATTGGTATGCTACTCCCACAATTCTTGTAACTTCGAAGAGGGAGTGAAAGGGTTGGGCCACCCTGCAACCCTACTAGTTTTTCTTCCTCTTGCATAGGACTGAACAGATTTTGCTTATCATTACACCGATATGCGTTTGAAATATCAACTAAGCTTTAATCACTACAAATACACTGCTTTCTTAATGTAAATATATGACTTCAGCTTCATTCCATTTCATTGTTAATGGTAGTAGTATAGTATCCAGCAGACACGCATCAGGAAATTGATCAAAGACAGGATCTTTTACTATAGGCATCTTGCTTGCAAACACGAACACTCGTTTCTTGTGGTAAAAGGAAACTGAGAAAACATGGATGCGGCCATTGCAGATCTCTTCTGTAGAAGATGCTAGTTGCCTGTCTGATCAATGTGCTTTCACTTTTAAGGAACAAGTACACAAATCAGGTATACAGACTTTAAAGTGTTCACCTTTACAGAAAAAATGTAAAGGCAACACTGGACACTCTCCCCACAGAGATAGACAAAACCGATTCACTGTGATGGCGCTGTCCAATCAGAATCAATCTCGCCGTCCTGAAGAGCAGGGATTTCAAATCCTCAAACCACTGGACTGGCTGCGAGGGTGCCAACAGGTCAGCAACCTCTGAGGTAAAAACAGTGGGGTAAGGTATTGCAGCGAACGTCAATGTGAGAGCAAGTATTGTGGAACCAGAACTCACATTTAACTCTAAAATAATATGATGTAAAAGCTTTTAAAATGCCCCCTATGGATAATTTTAGGTACCGTAGTTTGTGGCCATTTCACAGGCATGCGCAATTTTAAAGCAGAGGTCCACCCTAAATAAAAAAATTACATAAAAAGGCTCCTAAAAATGTGAAAAAAAAAAAAAAAAAAATTGAAAAAAAAATTACAATTTTTTACTTACCAGAAATGGCTGTTGCTAGGCAGATCGTCCTAATCTGCCACTTCCTATTCCGCGGTAGTTTTCATTCTTCTCCTCCTCAGGTTGTCTTCTGGGGAATGGGGCGCGCTGTCTTCTGGGACCTGTGTGTCCCCCAGAACATAGCCAGCCATTCACAAAGCGCCGCGCAGCTCGCGCATGCGCAGTAGGAAACGGGCAGTGAAGCCGCAAGGCTCCACTGCCAGTTTCCCTTAGTTCGAATGGTGGCGCCAGGACCTGATCTGATGGACGTATCGGTCTCGGGCGGCCAACATCGCGGGCACCTTGGACAAGTGAGTGTGCTTATTAAAAGTCAGCAGCTACAGAGTTTGTAGCTGCTAACTTTAAAAAAAAAAAAAAAACAATTTCAGCTGGAACTCCGCTTTAAAATCTTGAATGATTGATATCCATTTACTTGATGCAACATCATTCTTTATATTTTACTGAACAAATCGGGTATTATATTGTGTTTGTGTGCACCAAAATCCATTTCATTGTAGCAATTCCCGAAAATTTGTGTTTGAAAAATGGTTGCGCAAATACAGTGTTACATAAAAAATTGCATCAACTACCATTTTATTCTTGAGGGCCTCTGCTTTCTGTAAATATATGTTTGGGGGTTCAAAAAAATTTTCTAGCAAAAAAAATACTGATTTTTAACATGCTTGAAGGCAGACTGATGTGAATGTACCAAATGTGTAACGCGCTGCGTAAATTGATGGAGCTATACAAGTATAAAGAACTGTGAAAAACGTCAAAACAAATGGTTAAAGGGAAAAGAAAAAAGTAAAAAAAAAAAAACAAAAACAAAAAAAAAAAAAAACAGGGAAATGAGTATGTATAGCAGAGATGTACTGGATTTTTTGCCTTGTCATACATTTAAAAAAAAAAAAAAAAAAAAAAACACTTACATTTCCCTACTGGCTGAAGCACTTCCAGTCCCTGCACCGCTCCTCAGCCTGCTTGGAATTTAGAAAATCACTATAAACTTTTATGGGGTTGACCACACACACAGGACCAGAAGCATGCTGAGCACAAATAAAGCCGAGACTTTAATATAGCATATCTCATCTTCCTCTGGACAGAAGCTGAAGTTTCTAATCTGCCTGACTGTAGGAGTCCCCAGACAGGCTACAGAAAGAAGAAAAACAGGACAGTGCAAGAATTAATAAAAAAATCCACTTGTAGTGTCTGCTGCCAAGTCTGAACCATATTAACTGCACTAGCATTGGTAGCTGTTTAGACAGTAGACAAATGATAAAAAGAAACAAAAGCAGGATCAGACAATGGAATCCTCATTCTGTAGGATAAAGCTGATGTGCAGTATTTGGGACACTAAAGCTTGGTACACACTATTAGCTTCTTTTCGTTCAACCCAGCAGACTAAACAAAGGAAAACTGAAGAGTTCACAAGGAGTTTGATGTACTAACTATGCGATGTTAGTATAGCGATCTCCCCGCTGAGCTATTGTGTTCTAACAGGGGGACTGCCCCCCCGCCAGAACACACCGTTCATCGCTTTCAGCCATTGGCTGAGCGCACTGATCAGATGCCAATCGGCAGACCTTTTTCCATCATGCCCCTTCGACAGAAACCAGCTGTACAGCTGATTTCTGTTGGACCGGTTGCTGTAAACACGTTGCTGCCTGATATTTGGCCTATGTGTATGGACCTTAATGGCATCAAATATTGAGGCGTGGAAGAAATTAAAAAAAAGCTTAAACTGATTTCTGGGCACAATATATATTATATATACATACATACATATAAACACACACAGTATCTCACAAAAGTGAGTACACCCCTCACATTTTTTTAAATATTTTATTATATTTTTTCATGTGACAACACTGAAGAAATGACACTTTGCTACAATGTAAAGTAGTGAGTGTACAGCTTGTATAACAGTGTAAATTTGATGTCCCCTCAAAATAACTCAACACACAGCCATTAATGTCTAAACCGCTGGAAACAAAAGTGGGTACATCCCTAAGTGAAAATGTCCAGATTGGGCCCAATTAGCCATTTTCCCTCCCCGGTGTCATGTGACTCGTTAGTGTTACAAGGTCTCCGGTGTGAATGGCGAGCAGGTGTGTTAAAATTTGGTGTTATCGCTCTCACTCTCTCATACTAGTCACTGGAAGTTCAACATGGCACCTCATGGCAAAGAACTCTCTGAGGATCTGAAAAAAAGAATTGTTGCTCTACATAAAGATGGCTTAGGCTATAAGAAGATTGCCAAGATCCTGAAACTGAGCTGCAGTATGGTGGCCAAGACCATACAGTGTTTAACAGGACAGGTTCCACTCAGAACAGGCCTCTCCATTGTACACCAAAGAAGTTGAGTGTACGTGCTCAGCGTCATATCCAGAGGTTGTCTTTGGGAAATAGACGTATGAGTGCTGCCAGCATTGCTGCAGAGGTTGAAGGTGTGGGGGTTCAGCCTGTCAGTGCTTAGACCATACTCCACACACTGCATCAAACTGGTCTGCATGGCTGTCATCCCAGAAGGAAGCCTCTTCTAAAGACGATGCACAAGAAAGCCTGCACACAGTTTGCTGAAGACAAGCAGACTAAGGACATGGATTAGTGGAAACATGTCCTGTGGTCTGATGAGACCAAGATAA
Organism: Aquarana catesbeiana; assembly: GCF_042186555.1. Lineage (NCBI taxonomy): Eukaryota > Metazoa > Chordata > Amphibia > Anura > Ranidae > Aquarana > Aquarana catesbeiana. Next base: position 476,050,967 of record NC_133324.1, on the reverse strand, counting down.
ACTTATTTGGTTCAATGGTGTCAAGTGTGTATGGCGGCAACCAGGTGAGGAGTACAAAGACAAGTGTGTCTTGCCTACAGTCAAGCATGGTGGTGGGAGTGTCATGGTCTGGGGCTGCATGAGTCCTGCTGGCGCGCGCGCGCGCACACACACACACACACACACACGTTCCAACATCTTTAAATAATTTCTTTGTGCTTTAGTGCACAGCCCCCTGGTCAAAAATCCAGCCTTCTTTATTTTGTGAGGAACCTTCTATTCCCCTCATATCCTATTCGTAAAACTAGTGGCCTATGTCTGCTCTATCCCCTCTGTAGTTTTTAGTAAAGGGAGTGGTGAGGGGGATCACATCACCATTTGCTACAGAGAGTAGACACAATGATTGCAAACTCTGTCTGATCCGCCCACAGCCCACAGTGCAGACTAGGCCAGCAGTCCTGATTCGTCCCATACACAGTCATCCCAAACACACCCACGGTGCCGCCCATTCAGTCTGTGGGTGGATCAGCCCAAGATTCTAGGAATTAGAGTGGAGAGCTGCTGATTGAGAGACAACAGCTCTCTGCTCGGGGACTCGGGGATCTGTGAGAACAGAGCCATCGGCGATGTTCGATCGTTCGGTTCTCAGTGCAGAGGTACCGGGGGAAAGAGGTTGATGCGGCATAGGGAAGTATGAATCAAAAGAAAAAAAATACCCATACTTCTCTTTTAAAGTGTACTGTATTTGTATGGTCTACCCTCAAGTTGTAAAGCGCTGCATAATAATAATAATTTGTAGTCTTAGTAGGTGGTGACAAACACTAATGCCGTGTACAGACGGCCGAACTTCCCCGACAGAAAAAGTCCAATGGGAGCTTTCGGTCGGACATTCTGACCATGTGTATGCCCCATCGGACTTTTTCTGTCGGCATTTCCGATGGACTCAGATATAGAACATGTTCTAAATCTCTCCGTCGGAAATGCCTACGGAGTTTAGACCGTTTGTCGGCCGTGTGTACGCGGCATAACAGAAAGTGATGTTACCATTTCAGAGATTCCTGAAATAAAGAAAATTCTGTGTAAAGAGATGACATCACTGATTTTTAAAACAGAGTTTTGTACAAAGTGTGCAGTTTTAAATCTAAAAATAACATTAGCATTTCTGCTTAACACAGGGCTAATGTGCAAATTTTATCACTATTCCGGAGTTCTTTAGGTCTTTTTTTTTTGACTGTCACTTTTACTAGTTTTAAAGCAGCATGCTTCCTTTCTCTGCCTGCATTGAAAATGTTAGTTGGTGGCCTAGATGTCAGGACTTTCCACACACTCAATACTTTTTGTGCCAATGCTCCATGTATCAGGTTTGGGATACCCTGCTACAGAGCAGGTAAAGAAAAAAATTAAATAAATACATCACGTAACATATAAACCTACAACATGTTTATTCATCTATTAGATTTAAGGCTATCTCCAATAAGAACTGGTATCTCGGGTAGTCAGTAATGGAGTAAATTATCCAGTCACCTCATACTCTAGAAACTTCCCTGCAGTCATTTTAATTTCTGCCATTGGAATCATCCAGAATTTGAAGCCAGCCCAAACTGCCAGTTATCAAGTAAAACAGAAATATTCCCGGATAAAAACTAACAAGAAAGGTTGTTAACCTTTTGTTGTTAACCTTTTAAGGTTGTTAAACCTCGAGGGCTTTCACACTGAAGCGGCGCGCTGGCAGGACGCTAAAAAAAGTCCTGCTAGCAGCATCTTTGGAGCGGTGTATACACCGCTCCTGCCCATTGAAATCGATGGGGCAGCACGGCTATACCTCCGCCATAGCACTGCTGCAGCAGTGTTTTGTGGTGGTTTTAACCCTTTTTCGGCAAATAGCGCAGCAAAATTGACAGTAAAGTGCCGCTAAAAATAGCAGCGCTTTACCGCTGACGTACCCACCACCCCAGTGTGAAAGGGGCCTTAAAAGAAAAGGACTCCAGGATCCTGCTAACCTAGCATTTCTAGATCCCTCTTGCCAGTCTCCATTAAACTGCTGCTTAAAAAATGTTCATAAATGCTTACTTTTTGAGTAAAAGATGACTCAGAGTAAATTCACATGGTTGCCTTCATCTCTTGCCACATGTCACAGCTACATGGGGGGATAGGGCACTACATTTCCTAATAGGAAAAGTAAAATGCAAGTAGCAGTGGTCACCTGTACAGGCAAAGCTACAGGCTCTTGCGCCAAGACTCCCACATCCACCCACTACTGAAAATAGAACTACAGCAGGGAAGTTACAAGTTTAATGGCTGGGGATAGATGACATTGGGGCCTATGGTCTTAAGAAACAAAAATGATGGCTATCGAGGTCTTTTCAGGTGATCTAAGAGGACTTCTCATTGCCTGTATTACTGTGTACTAAAACAAGACATTCTTTAAACATTAGCACATTTATACACATTGAACAACATTTCTGCCCAATGTTCAGCTTTAAATTGATAATTACTGTATATGCTCATCTGGCCTATAGAAAGAGCTAAATGTACAGTACACAAAGATTGAAATTCTGCTCTATGCAGAGAACAAACCAGAGCTCTTTAAAAAAAAAAAAAAAAATGTCATTCATTAGAAATTTACATGCCAGGCTGCATTGTCCGGTCATGCAGCAATGTACGCAAATAAAAGTTATATCATTTCTTTCACAGAAATAGAGCTTTCTTGTGGTGGTATTTGATCACCACTGGGATTGTTGTTATATAATATAAACCAGGGGTCTCCAAACTTTAAACAAAGGGCCACTTTACCATCCTTCAGACCTAAGGGGGGGGGGGGGATCAGACTGTGGACATGAGTAGAAAAGGTCCTAAAGTCAGAGGGAATAAACAATTCCCTATCTTTGGTGAAGACTGGAATTTTTTGGGGGAAAAAAAAGCTTTACGATCATGCGAGCACTGCGACAGCCTATCAGAGCGGTTATATGTTCAAAATGCCCGCCTCTCGGCATCTGAAACCTCTTAAAGGGCTGGGAGGGGGTTAATTATAACATTTGTATGCAGTATCTATAATGTGAAAAAGATAACACTTTCTTCTAAAGTAAATGGCATGTGAATGGGTTATGTAAGGATATATATATATATATTATATATACACACACACACACACACACACACACACACACACACAAGCATGCATTGTCTATTTAGTTTCATTATGCTTATAAATTTTTTTTTTTTTTTTATTTGGGGGGGGGGGGGGGGGGGGTGGAGAGGGATAATCTACAAACTATATAAACATATCTACAAAAAAGTTCCATAGCCAAAGAGACAGTGTCACTTTTTTTCCCCCCTGCTAGACCATGTTAAATAACATTTAAAATAAAAGTAGTCCCATTTCCCCAAAAAAACAACATTAGCCCATCCCTGACACCATTCCCTGCTGCCCTATAACCTGAACTGCTAAGAAACGCTGTTTGGGGCCCATTCAAACTATGCATTGTGTTAACACGCATGATTTTTTGCACCGATGGGTGCTGCATTAAAACATCTGTAAAAGTTTTTTTTTTTTTTTTTTTAAACATGCCATACTTACCTGCTCTGTGCAATAGCTTTGCACAGAGCAGCCCCGATCCTCTTCTCGAGTCCCCCAGCGGCACTCCTAGCCCCTCCTCCCTGCTGAGTGCCCCCATAGTAAGCTGTTTACGCTGCGGGCACTCGTGCTATGAGAGACACATAGTGTGGCTCAGCCACCACTCCCCTCCCTGGCTCTGACTGACCGCAATGGATACCAATGGCTCCCGCTGCTGTCTCTCAGCCAATGAAGAGGCAGAGACCCAGGAGAGTGTCTGCTCTCATGCACATAGCTGGATCAGGCTTAGGTGAGCATAAAGAAAGGGCTGACGGGGTAGTTGCATAAAAGGTAAAAACTTCAGACTTTAGAACCACATTAATGCAGCCTAATCATTATGATAAGGCTGGCAGAATACCTCAGTGCACAAAAAAAAAAAAAAAAAGGATCAACTAATGTGAAAGAATCAACTACAAGTCCCATCTGCCATCATGGCAGAGAGACATCTAGTTCTCAATGGACTACAAGTGTGCTGATCAACGCTCTCGTAGTCCATCGACTCTTCCTACAGCTTTCAAACTGAAAGCCTGTACAGAGGTACAGACAGATCTGGAGGAGGAGTGTGCAGGAGCCTGACACTGCACCATTTCCACTGATCGTGGGTGCAATGCTTTGCATGCTCCTGCAGGATAAAATAAATGCACTTTTTTCCCTGCAAAAATATATGCATTTAATATTTTTCCTAAAAAGGTAAACATTGCCTTTAACATAGGGCTGGGAGATTTTCTTAAAAAAAAAAAATCTTCGATTCTCTTAAAAAAAACTCGATTCACGATTCGAATCGAGTTTTTTTTTTTTTTTGGAAATCACGCCGGTCCCGAGGCGCTGCGGGCATGAGCTTTTAGGCGAGGCCGCGGCTTCGGCCTAGTCCGCGGCGTCCGGCCTCGCGGACTAGGCCGAAGCCGCGGCCTCACCTAAAAACTCCTTGCCTGCAGTTCTTCAGGCCCGGCGTGGTGTCCGCGCCGGTCCTGAGGCGCTGCGGGCATGAGTTTTTAGGCGAGACCGCGGCTTCGGCCTAGTCCGCGAGGACTAGGCCGAAGCCGCGGCCTCGCCTAAAAACTCATGCCCGCAGCGCCTCCGGACCGGCGCGGTGAAAAAAAAAAAAATCTAAAAACATCGATTTGCTTAAATTTTGAATCGATTTGACCTCTCAACTCGATTCAAGATTTAAATCGATTTTTTTCCCAGCCCTACTTTAACATACTCTACCACAAGGAACAGATGGTTTACATGCCAATCACACTTTTAGTTTTGTATCTATATTTCAATAAGGGGGGTTCCCACAACACCTAGATCACCATGGGCGCTCATACATAGCTACCAGCTGCTTTAAGTCTAGTACACATGGGCCGAATGTCCGGCAACATCAGCCAGTTCAATAAAAACTGGCTGACATTCGGCGTGTGTGTACGGCAGCCAGTCTGGCTTCTGTCGGATGTGCATGCTGGAAAACCAGTAACCAACTGGCTCCTGATCAGCACTCTCAGTCAATGTCTGAGCACTGACTGTAGTGTTTTGGGGGCGTGGGGGGCATCCCCCAGTTACAACACAACAGCTTAGAGGGGGAGATCTCTATACTAACATTGGATTGTTAGTACAGAGACTCCTCCTGAGCTGTCAGTTTTTTTTCACTCAACCCGCGGAGTTGAATGAAATAAAAATCATGTTGTGTACTAGGCTTTAAGGCATAAATCAGTAACTGGTAGAAATCAAATATCCTGCTCTTAGGATCAATAATAACAAGGAACTGCAGCCCCCCAAGCAAAATGGAAACACCGAAGTGAAATCCACATAACCAAAATGTTCTAATAGGGGAATGGCGCTCTGAACAGCGCCATTCCCCTATTAGAACATAAATCAGTAACTGGTACTTGGGACCTTTTGGTTATGTTCACAGTAGCCTGCACAATAAATTGTAACATTTACCGTGTAGGCTAGTGCAGTGCCAACTCCTGCAGGACACCATGTGATGCACGTTTAAGTTTTTTCTTTTACAACTTTACTTGAAGTGTCACTTCATTCATGTCACTGCAGAACAGCATGGTGCATTGAGCTGCTGTGTAGCGTCAAGCAGTGCCATCCAGTGCAGTGTGGAAAAATGCTGCATTTGTCCGCACTGCACTACACGTCAAACCATTGCTACAGTGTGAATAGGGCACAAAGAATACAATTGTTTTCTGTGTCCTAGCGGTGACCTGCATCTATCCATTGTGGGAAAACAAAACAAAACAAAAAAAAAAAAAAAAAAAAACACACATCACCGCAAAGAGTGCGAACATGCTCTAAGGTCTGACTAGCTCCACCTGAACATTACTCTCTGGACATGAATATTGGAAATATGTCCTATATATGCTGCAGTTTGCATGTGCTCCCCTCAATGGCTCTATTCAAATCACAACCAAAGCACTTTACACAGCATAATGTATAGAAATATGCATTACCATGCACATTATAAAGCAAAAATAGTCTTTAAAGTGTGTCCAAACCCCAAAACAAAAAAAAATGTAATATATTGTAGCTTTCCAATTCTTAAAATACCAACATAAGATTTTTCATCAGCCCCCCCCCCCCCCCCATTTAGTAATCTGAAAATACCTCACTGCCTGTCCATGGGCGACTACACTCTATCCTTCACTGCATCTTAAACGGGAGCCATAGTGGTCACCCAGGTTGGGCTTAAAACGGGTTAGCCTGAAACGGTTTTAAAACCAATAATAAAACATATTGCAGCTTACCAGTCATTAGATGTGGTGGCTGCATTAGTTTTCTTTGGCTTTGTTTCCCCCCTCTGTTTTCACCTGGTGGTCTGGCCTGTAAAGCTGGGTACAGACTTTTACTTGTCTTTCTTCAACCTCTGGGTTGAATGTAAAAAAAAAAAAATTGCAGCATCAACAGAAGTTATATTGGTGTACCTATCTATCCTGCTGAGACATGGTATTTGCTCAGTTAATAGGGGGGGGGGTCTCCCCCCCACAGAATACCGTGATCAGCGGTCGCCTGCTGAACCTGCCGACTTTCGGCCCGTGTGGCTTACATACCTCCTGTATTAGAGTGCCCCCACTCTGCATGAATGACACAGCAGCATTGGCAGTCTGGGGGAGGGGAGTGTTAGATGTATTAGCAGATTTAGATACACTAACAAATTGAAGCCAAACTCCAGCTAACACTGCATTTACACATGCAGTTGCAGCAACGTTTTTTTTTTCTTTTGAGATAAAGGTTTTACATGAATATATAAAAGCTGATCATTCTAAACACCCGTCAGTAGTAAATAGTGCATCTCAACAGTCTTAACTTATAAATTTGCAGGAGAGCTTGTTCTTTTGAAAACCTACTGGTCAGAGCACCAGGTAAAAATAAAAGAAAGCCTAAAAAAGAAAGCAAATGCAGCCATCACATCTAAGAATTGATAAGTATTGGCTGCAATATATTAAAGATTTGTTTTTGGGTTTAATCATTTAAGAACTGATAAGCTGCAATATATTACATATTTTTAAGCAGACCTGGGCAAATTACGGCCCCAGGGTCATATCCAGCCCACGATGCCTCCACGGTCAGCATGCCTTACTCTCTGAGCCGGTTAGATTCCTAACTGAGGAAGCTAAAAGGATCAGAGAGGCATGCTGACAGATGTACATGTGAAGAGCCACAAGAACTGGAAGAAGAGAACCTGAGGAGCTAATAAGTACAGAGGGGAAGCTTGCTTCTGGCAGGAAAGCATTGCCTAGGAGACACCCCAATGCTCTTATTCCACTCTTTATCTGGCCAAGTTCTTCCTGCATCAGCACCTGCATAGCAATGCACCTGTTCTTCACTCCAGGTCAGGATCTGCAGAAATCGCCGCTGAAACAATCTCAGGCTCTCTACTTTCAGCCACAGTGCTTCTCAGAGGACAATTAACAGGCGCTGAGGGGGTGTTATTGCAATTGCATACATAAAAACGCTGCATCTGCCAAGCAAAGCATTGCGCGGCTGTGACATGGGGACAACCATGTTACAGTTTGGGTGGGTGGCTGAGGGGCAATAAAACTGGCTCAGTCGTCCGCTTTTGCCACCCCCGACTGCCTGTCTAAAAGAGACCTATTTCATGATCTATTTTGCACCGATTAGTCCTAACAACAGGTGTTTGTTTTCCGTATATTTATGTACATACAGACCTTCCCTGGTCCAAAATTAATATTCAGCAAAATTAAGTTCAGCCCTCTACAACAATCCCAGGCTCTCATTTGGCCCCTTGGAAAATTAGTTACCCACCCCTGCTTTAACCACTTCCCGCCCGGCCTATAGCAGAATGACGGCCCGGCGGTGGTTCCATTATCCTGACTGGACGTCATATGACAACATTCGGGAATACAGATGGTGCATGCCCATGGGGTCACGCAGAGTGGTGATCGGAGGTGTGGCGTGTCTGACACACCACAACACCAATCTTGGTAAAGAGCCTCTGGCGGAGGCTCTTTACCACGTGATCAGCTGTGTCCAATCACAGCTGATAACAATGTAAACAGGAAAAGCCGTGTATCGGCTTTTCCTCACTCACATCTGACAGACACGAGTAGATGAGAGCCGATCAGCCGCTCTCCTGACAGGGAGGGTCTGTGCCGATTATCAGTGCAGCCACCCCCCGATGCCCACTTCAGACCACCAGGAATTGCCACCACTGATGACCACCAGCTATGCCACCCTGTGCCCAAAATCGATGCCAATCAGTGCCCACAAATGGTGCCAGTCAGTGCCCAGTAACAATGCCTGCTAGTGCCTCCTTATCAGTAATGCCCATCGGTGTCAACTATCAGTGCCCATAAGTGCAGCCTTTCAGTTCCTATCAGTGCTGCATACCAATGCCACCTACCAGTGCCCATCAGTGCCGCCTAGCAGAGCACATCAGTGCCGCATATAAGTGCCCATCATTAGTGTCGCCTCATAAGTGCCCATCAGTGAAGGAAAAATAAAAACTTACTTATTTACAAAATTTTGTAACAGAAATAATGAAAAACTTTTTTTTTCAAAATTTTTGGTCTTTTTTTATTTGCTGTGCAAAAAATAAAAACCCCAGCAGTGATCAAATACCACCAAAAGAAAGCTCTATTTGTGGGAACAAAAAATGATAAAGAAATTTGTTTGGGTACAGTGTAGTATGACCGCGCAATTGTCATTCAAAGTGCGACAGCGCTGAAAGCTGAAAATTGGCTTGGGCAGGAAGGGGGGGGAGTGCCTGATATTGAAGTGCTTAAACAGACTTTTTTTTTTTTTTTTTTTTTTAGCAAAAGATACTGTAAAGTAGGTAGGGTTATTAAACACAACTGGCCCATCCTAAGGGCTAGTTCACACCAGAAAAACATCCTCCAGATCCAATCCGGATTAGTTTCTGCATGCACGTTTTTGATGCGTTTCGGTGCATTTTCGGATGTGCTACAGATCCTTTTTTCTTGTTTTTTTTTTTTCCACTGTACTGGGATGCGGTGTTTTACCATGCTCCAGTACAGTTCTGTGCAGGAAAAATGCAGCACATTCTACTTTTTTTTTTTTTCTGGAACCGTAACACACTGGAACCACATGCACTGGTGTGAATTATTGCCATTGAAAACCACGTATGCTACTTTCTATGCATTTTGAATGCAGAAAAAAAAAAAAAGCACTAGAATACATGTGGTGTGAACTAGCCCTAAAAGTAGAACTAAGGGCTAGACATTACTTTTACTACGGTTTATAAACATGCATATTACCCCTAACTGCATAACACTTTGTGAAAAGAGAAGTGATACAGGTTGCCTATATGCATGACATTTTTAATATGTATCTTATAGAGCTGCACGATTAATCATTAAAGAATCAGATCACGATCATTTCCCCCTCACAATCTTAACAAAGCATTTTCCCGATTCTATGCAGAGTTCTGAGCTCAGAGCTTACAAAAAAAAAAAATCCAGGCAGCCTGCCAAGTTTATGACGACATCGCTTAGACCAGGGGTAGGCAACCCGTGGCACTCAAAGCCTCCTTTGCCGGTGTTCTATCGAGAAGTGCCTGGGACAAACGGCGCATGAGCCGTACAGAAAGCACAACAGCTGAGTTTACGATCACCTGTTGTGTCAGCAAGACGGCGCCTGCGCACGATAGCCGACAGAAGAAATTTTTCTGTCAGATTGTGCCTTCGCTGGCGAGGTGTGTTCATATCGATGAGGGGCGGCTTAGTACAAGATGGGGGTGAATTATTCAATGATGGGCAGTGCTAAAAAACACATTTTTCTGCTATTCTTCCTGGATGCTTGCGTGTTTAGTCAACTCAAGGGCAGATTTTACTATCTGAAAAATGTGTTTTGCAGCACTGGCCTTCATTTAAAAATCCGCCCCCCACCAACATGAACACGGGAGCCAGCACGAGGCACAATCTGACAGAAAAATGTCTTCCGTCGGCTATTGTGCGCAGGCGCTGTCACGACAGCTGATCATAAAATCAGGTGTTGTGCTGTTCCGTACGGCGCATGCGCCGTACATCCCGGGCACTTCTTGATAGCGGGCACTATCCGACAGAACACCGGCACTGGACTCCCTCCCCATCAGCAGAACAGCGCAGGGAAGTGTCAGTGAAAGACTAATGCATTCCAATTTCAGAATTCCCCTCGCCGCACCTGCACTGAGGGGAAGGCACTGTGCCCCCACACATTGTAAAAGATGGGAAACATTGTTTGGTTCTCTTAATTTTGCTGTAGCTGCAATCGTCAGCTTTTGTGATGGGGAAGAGATTGGGTGCAGTTCGGCTGGGGGAGGAGGGGGGGGCGGTCCCTGTTTCCAGGAGGAGGACTGTCATTGGCCACTGCTAAAGCCAATCACAGTTCTGCTAGCCCCATCCACCATCTGGAGGAATATGACTAAGGAACAAGAAGGGATTTCACTGTGATTGAGAAAACCCCAATCAGGTGACAGTTTGTGGAATTATTGTTAAGCTTCTGGGAACTTTGTTGATATTATTCCTGAACCTTTGCATCACTTACTACTGAACCCCTGCACTCTGTGTCCCTTTAAGCCACAACCAGTATTCAGTGCAATATATATATATATATATATATATATATATATATATATATATATATATATATATATATATATATATATCACACAGATTTTGCTGCTGTTGGGCCAGATGAGAAGGGGGGGGTTCAGTGTTGGGCCAGATGAGAAGGGGGGTTCAGTGTTGGGCCAGATGAGAAGGGGGGGTTCAGTGTTGGGCCAGATGAGAAGGGGGGGTTCAGTGTTGGGCCAGATGAGAAGGGGGGGTTCAGTGTTGGGCCAGATGAGAAGGGGGGGTTCAGTGTTGGGCCAGATGAGAAGGGGGGTTCAGTGTTGGGCCAGATGAGAAGGGGGTTTAGTGGTAGGACAGAAAAGCAGGGGGGTAGAGCAGTGGGGCAGATGTGAAAGGAGGTGTATTGGTGGGACAGATGAGCAGGGGGTTACAGTGGTGGGGCAGGAGAGCAGGGGGAACAGAGGTGAGAAAGAGGTGCAGGAGGTACATTGGTGGGGCAGATGAGAAAGCGAGTTACAGTGGTGGGGCAGATGAGCAGATGGGTTCAGTGTCAGGACAGATAAGGTGGCGATTCAGTAGTGAGACAGAAGAGCATGGGGATACGGCGGTGGAGCAGATGTGCAGGGAGGTACAGTGATGGAGCAGATGAGAAAAGGGGGGTACATTGATGGGGCAGATGAGCAGGGGGGTTACAGTGGTGGGGCAGATGTGCAGGAGGTACAGTGGTGGGAGGGATGAGAAGGGGGTTCAGCGGTGGGAGAGAAAAGCAGGGGGGTACAGAGATGGGGCAGATGAGCAGGGGGTGGTTCACTGTTGGGACAGATGAGAAGGGGGTTCAGCAGTGGGACAGAAGAGCAAGGGGGTATAGCAGTGGGGCAGATGTGAAAGGAAGTGCATTGGTGGGACAGATGAGCAGAGGGTTACAATGGTTGGGCAGAAGAGCAGGGAGTACAGAGGTGGGGCAGATGTACAGGGGGGTACAGTGGCGGGGAAGAGGAGTAAGGAGGTACATTGGTGGGACAGAGGAGCAGGGGGTTACAGCGGTGGGGCAGAAGAGCAGGGGAACAGAGGTGGGACAGATGTGCAGGAGGTACAGTGGTGTGGCAGATGAGAAACGGGGTTACAGTAGTGGGACAGATGAGAAGATGGTTCAGTGGTGAGACAGAAGAGCATGGGGGTACGGCGGTGGAGCAGATGCGCAGGGAGGTACAGTGGTGAAGCAGACAAGAAAGGGGCAACATTGGTGAGGCAGATGAACAGAAGGGTACAGTGGTAGGGCAGATGTACAGGGGGTTACAGTGGTATGACAGGTGAGCAGGGAGCTATAGTGGTGGGGCAAATGAGCAGGGGGGTACAGATGAGCAGCTTAATTGGGGCTGATCTGAGGTGTGAAGGTGCAGGAATTGGGGCCGATCAGGAGATGTGAAGGTGCATGAATTGGGGCCGATCAGGTGTGAAGGTGCATGAATTGGGGCCGATCAGGTGTGAAGGTGCATGAATTGGGGCCGATCAGGTGTGAAGGTGCATGAATTGGGGCCGATCAGGTGTGAAGGTGCATGAATTGGGGCCGATCAGGTGTGAAGGTGCATGAATTGGGGCCTATCAGGTGTGAAGGTGCATGAATTGGGGCCTATCAGGTGTGAAGGTGCATGAATTGGGGCCTATCAGGTGTGAAGGTGCATGAATTGGGGCCTATCAGGTGTGAAGGTGCATGAATTGGGGCCTATCAGGTGTGAAGGTGCAGGAATTGGGGCCTATCAGGTGTGAAGGTGCAGGAATTGGGGCCTATCAGGTGTGAAGGTGCAGGAATTGGGGCCTATCAGGTGTGAAGGTGCAGGAATTGGGGCCTATCAGGTGTGAAGGTGCAGGAATTGGGGCCTATCAGGTGTGAAGGTGCAGGAATTGGGGCCTATCAGGTGTGAAGGTGCAGGAATTGGGGCCTATCAGGTGTGAAGGTGCAGGAATTGGGGCCTATCAGGTGTGAAGGTGCAGGAATTGGGGCCGATCGAGGTGTGAAGGTGCAGGAATTGGGGCTGATCAGAGGTGTGAAGGTGCAGGAATTGGGGCTGATCTGAGGCGCGAGAATGCAGGATGTTAATTTCTCACTACTACTCAAGTAGTTTAAAGCATTTACTTTATAAAAAATCCTTTTCATGATTAAGAGTGTGAAGTTGACATTTTTTGTTATAAAAGCTCAATTTCTTTGAAAACATTTTTCGGCACACTGTGCCCAAAAGGTTGCCTACCCCTGGCTTAGAAGAAGATAAAACAGAAACATTGTAAGACTTAGTCCTTTTAGATCAAAGAATGAACTTCGGTCTGTAAATGAGGGAAGTTTAACCACTTAAAGCAAAGTTCCAGTCGTTTGTCTGTTTATTAAAAGTCAGCAGCTACACTTTTTGTAGCTGCTGACTTAATAAACTTACACTCACCTGTCCCACGCTCCGCGGCGCCGTCATTGCAAGTGTGGGCACCCAGCTGTGACAGTTGTGGCGTCACAGATGGGTGCGAGGCGCGCTGCGCTTTTCTAGTGGCCAGGCAATCTTCTGGGACCCGTGACGTGTCCCAGAAGATTGCAGAGAGGGATGGGCCGCCTAGGGGAAGAGAAGGAGTCGCCTAGGCGGCGAGAGGACGGAAGGAAGTGGGACAGGAAGTACCTGTCAAAATTAGGTACTTACTCACCCCCACCAAAAAAGCGAGGAGTGCTTAAAGTGGAAGTTACACTTTTGGGTGGAACTTCGCTTTAAAGACTAAACCTTTTTCTGATATTTGTTGCTTACAAGTTAAAATCAGTATTTTTTGCTAGGATATTACTTGGAACCCCCAAACATTATTTTTTTTTTTCCAGAGACCTGGCCTAAAGAATAAAATGGTGGTTGTTGCAATATTTTATGTCACACTGTATTTGCACAGCGGTCTTTCAAACACAATTTTTTGGGAAAAAACACACCTTAATGAATTAATAAAAAACGAAACCGCAAAGTTAGCCCATTTTTTTTTGTATAATGTAAAAGATGTTGTTACTCTGCGAGAATCGTGATCTTTATTCCAACCAAAAAAAATTGTGATTCTCATTTTGGCCAGAATCGTGCAGGTCTAGTATCTTGGAATTAAACCATACATGATCATTTAAGTGTAGCTAGGTAAACCAACCTGTAATACTGGTAATTCTTATTGCCAACATTATGGGAAAAAAAAGTTATTTCAGCACTTTTTCTAGTTACAATTACTGTAAGCTAGACAAGGCCCATTCCAGCAAGCACTTTCCTATACAATCCTATGAGCAATGGACTTAACATAAAATAACCCTTTTGAGGATATTTTAATTACGCTTAGGCTTTCACAACTGGTCATTCTGCAATAGCAAACTTCAAAGCGTTCAACATTTATTAGTATTCAAAACAACAAATGACTTGGCATTGTAACAAAAAAGGCAACCCTGCTATACTTGCTGGACAGGAAGCTGATATTGAATTTCTGAACAAAGCACACTGCCATTAAATGAACATGTAGAACAATAGGTGACGTAACAGTCAAAAGTAGAATAGTTTTACCCATATTAGAAAGAGTAAAGTATAGGGCTGCTTCAGTCAGATGGATGTGAAATAGATGGGCGCATTGCAGACAAGTATGGGGGAGGTGATAGAACTTTCTCCTTAGATTGTTACATGGAGTGGGAAGGATCGCACCTGACCTCTGTGACATCTAAACACAAGATTTGCTTCTCTAATTTAGACCCCTTTCACACTGAAGCACTTCTAAACTGCCAGTAAAACACTGAGCGCTTTTAAAGAGCTTTTAGCCCAAGTTCACACTGAGCTGTGGGAATGAAGCCGTGCGAGTTCAGCTGATTTCACTCTTGCATGTCAGTCCCGATTTCGGAGAAATCTGTGCAGGTTTCTGCACAGATGTCAATGTAAATCGCAGACCGAAATCGCAAAAAGTAGTACAGAAACTACTTTTTGAAATTGATGCGGCGTTGCGTCGATTAGGATAGTGCCATTGACGGCAATTGCCGCCGATTTGACATGTCAAAACGCCCCAGTGTGAACCAGGGCTTAAGGCGCTTTTCCATTCATTTCAATGGAGAGGGGCGTTTCTTTTTTTTTACCTCTCCAAACATGCTCCAATGATGCTGCTTTCAGGAGTTTTCACCTTCCCACCAGCGCACCCCCCCAGTGTGAAAGCATACATTGATTTTATTGGGAATCAGTTTTCGTGAGCCTCTTAAGGCAAATGCGCTTGAAAATCTCCTCAGTGTGAAAGGGGTCTTTGTAAACATGGTTCTGCCATTCTGACTCCATTGTGGCTCGAGCTACACAGGTGACCACTGGAGATCAATCGCCTGCTTTAGGACATATTCTGGGGATTACATAAAGGGCGTAATAGACACCATTTGGATTTCTGTCAGGCAGCAGCACCGAAAGCAGTGACGCTTATGCCTGATTGAAGTCCCTGTCAGAGACAGAGTCCGTGTTTGCACTGAGGAAGAAATGTGCACTCACTCCTGCCCTCCCTGGCCACTGCACCCATCACAATGACAGGAGCATGGCCAAGCAGTTATTAACAAGAGGTGGTCGGAGCCTGATGAGGAACTGAGAAATCAGTTCCTCATCAGGTTTGCATTACTTTTGATTGACAGTGGATGGCTGTAGGCGGATCCACAGTGCAATTCAGTCAAATAGCAGCTTTGAGATCCATCCTGTTGTGATTTGTCAATCATAGGCAAGGTGCACCTGATGGGGAACTAGGCTAAGAGTTCCCCATCATGCTCTGCTCACCCAGCAGCCATGCATTTGAGTGGTCAGGTGGCCACAGCCTGATGTTGAACTCGAAGACTAGTTCCCCATCAGGCCTGCATTGCCTGTCATTAAAGTGTAAGTAAACTCCCTTGGTTGATTTTTACCTATAGGTACGGTAAAAAAAAAAGTGAAGCCACCTGTCACCAACGCATGCACTCTGCAGGAACAATATGCCCGTGCCACGAACAGCAACTCCTGCGGCTTAACCAGAGGACTGAAGCCCGGGGTGAAGATGGAAGCCCTGTGAGCGGTGACAGCCCACCACTGGAGGGCTTCTTTTTAAGGTTCACATAATGTGCTAGCATGCAATGCATGCTAGCACATTATGACACTGCCTTGCAGGAGGATTTTTTTTTTTTTTTACCCCGTTTACTACCTCTTTAACAATGTATGACAGTAGGCTATTACACTGAACAACAGCAATGGATCCACCCACTGTCAATTATGTGCAAGGCAGACCTGACGGGGAACTGAATTCTGGAGTTCCCCATCAGGCTCCAACCACTGTCAGCTCAGGGTGACTTGCCTCACTGGTTGCTAGGACACAGGTGGCTTTTGTCCTAGCAACCAATGAATACAATATTAACGTAATAAGCACACAAACCCCTCCCTCCCCCGTATACTAACTGTGAGTTGGTCTTAATTAACACCATGTCTAAAAAACAAGTGCCCATGAGACTTTTAAGGAGTCACCAAAAAAATAAATACATAAATTACCACCAGTTTGCTTAACTGTGAACCGATTTTAATTTTTTCAGAATCGGATGCAGCCATAGTGACAGATTCTAAAAATGGCGGTAGTAAGAAAGTAAAATCCACACAGGACCCCTTTTTGACTGGATCAGAAAGAATAGCACTGCATAGATGTGAACAACTTTCACACAAACAATGTTTTTTTCAGATGACATGCAAATCTATGGCTTACGGATTGGATCTAGTCCGCATAGAATTCACATCAGTGTGTACCGGGACTGAAATGTGACACATAGAAAACTACTGTCTTGTGCGTCATTGCAGTTCCCTGCATTTATCCATGGGGGGGAAAAACACAGAACTGAACTGTAGTGTGAACGGGCCATAAGACTTGGTTCATAGTCCTATGCAATTTGCTTTTGATCCGTTTCTGCAGTGCTTTTTACGGTGCATTTCTTGATGCATTTTTTGCACGTTCTTTGATGGGTTTTGCCTTATTTATGCTTTTTTTTTCCCCAATTTGTTGTTGGGTGGATTCAAAATTGCAGCAAAAAACGCACTACATGCTTTTCTGCAGCTCCTCCATTGAAGTCTATTAAAACAAAATGCACCATTTTGCTTTGAAAAAAGTCCCTGGCCTTTTTCAAAAACGCAACAGCTGAAAAAAAGCATAGGATGTGAACATGTCCCATCGGAAACCATGTTATAAATGGACTGTAGCGCGTTTCTGTAAAAATCAAAAACCGCTGAGGTGTGAACCGAGCCTAAAGCCCCATACACACCATTAGATTTTTCTGCAGATTTTTGTCTTCAGATTTACCAAAACCATGTAGTGCAAGAGCCTGACTGATTGCATACAAACTGAAACTCTTAAAGCCTCGTACACACGATCGGATTGTTGGCCAACAGAGTCAGACTTTTGTCCGAAGGGCGTGTGCCAGGATCTTGTCTTGCATACTAACGGTACACAATTGTCGGCCAACAAACACGAACGTAGTGATGTACTACTCTTGTGCACCACCCTTTGGGCACGTTCTAATGTTGTGTTTGGTGAGCATTGATACTGAGCATGCGTGTTTGTAATTTGGACTTGTGTGACGGACTTGTGTACACATGATACGAAAATCTGACAACAGACTGTTGTCCGCCGAAAATTTACTAGCCTGCCATCCAACATTTGTTGGCGGAAAGTTGGATTGTCAATTGTCTGAAGGAGCGTACTAACGGTCGGATTTTAGGCAAACAGTCTGTCATCACACAATTCCCTGCTGAAAATCCGATCGTGTGTACAAGGCTTAAAGGTTTGACCTCATATTATATGGTTTTGGTAAATCTGAAGATAAAGATCTAATAGTGTGTATGGGGTCTACGAGTTTCTATTTGTATGCAATCAGCCAGGCCCTTGCTCTACATGGTTTTAATAAATCTGAAGACAAAAATCTGCAGAAAATCTATTAGTGTGTATGGGGTCTTAGGCTAGGTTCACACCATCTTCGCATTTGGCTCCCAGCAGGGGTCTGCTGCGTCCCAGTTCTGATTTCAGCCCAAATCTTTGGCTGAATTTGGACCTGAAATGGACCAAAAGACGCACAGGGAAGCCTGTGCAAATTCACACCGGAGCCGCAGCGGAGATATGCAAACTAGCTCCATAGAGAGCCAATCAAAATTTCCTGCTATTGTGAATTGGATGCGGGGGAACCCCCATCAAATTCGCAATAGTGTGAACCCAGCCTTAGAGATGTATCTTCACTTCCTGTCTGAATATGGGTGGTCAGCAGGACAGGAAGTGAGGAGAAATCTCTCTCTACCCGCCTGGAAATGGGTGGTCAGCAGGACAGGAAGTGAGGAGAAATCTCTCTCTACTCGCCTGGAAATGGGTGGTCAGCAGGACAGGAAGTGAGGAGAAATCTCTCTCTACTCGCCTGGAAATGGGTGGTCAGCAGGACAGGAAGTGAGAAGAAATCTCTCTCAACCCGCCTGGAAATGTGTGGGCAGCAGGACAGGAAGTGAGCAGAAATCACACTCTTCCGGTCTGGAAATAGGTGGTCTGCAGGGCAGGAAGTGAGGAGAAATCTCTCTCTTCCGGTCTGGAAATGGGTGGTCAGGACAGGAAGGGAGGAGAAATCCCTCTTCCTGTCCGGAAATAAGTGGTCAGCAAGACAGGAAATGAGGGGAAATCTCTCTATCAGCAACATGAGAGAAATTGTAATCCTTTTATACAGTAGAGTGGGGGAAGGCTATAAGATGGTAGTGTCCAATTGCGGATATGTCCTCACTTCCTGTCTGGTGTTGTCAACAGAACAGGAAGTGAGGGTAAGTCTCTCTAATGGAGCCCAGATAATGGAGCGGTAGCACATTTTGTTTCAAAATGATTAAAAAAAATAAGTTGTTTAGTAGATGAAAATCTTGTGAGCTGTACATGTGACATCATGGTGGAGAAGAATGAGAGTGTATCGATCCTGGGAGGTGTAGAGAGGAGCTCTTCAGGCACTGATCCCGGGTGAGGAATGACATGGTGGCCCTCTCCCCCATGTACTTTATAGAAAAGTTGCCAGCACCCCCTCCTACCCCCCCCCCCCCCCCACACACACACACACCCCCTTCCTCGGTGTACTACCTTTCACAAGTCGCCCGTCTGCTCCTGTGTGCGGCTCTCAGACGAGGGGGCCAGGCAGACGACACGGTCCAGCCGCGGGAGAGGAAGACGAGCTGCCATGTAGGCCCGTAGAGCACTAGAAGAGGGAGGCAGCCGTAGATGTGAGCGGAGAGAAAAGGCCAGAGGGAAGCAGGAAAGAAAAGAGGAAGCAGTACGAGCTGCGCGCAGTAGATAAACAAATTGCCCTGACACAAAAGAGGGCTGTCATTTCACACCGCACACATGAATGAGAGGGGAGGGGACGAATACACCCAGATCTCCCTCAACAGGTTCATGAGCGCCGAGCGCCCTGCCATAGAAACACGCCTGCTAATACTGCCGCTTGGCTGTGGAAGGAGCAGCTGCTGGCCGGGGCCTGCTTGTGTTGTGTGAGACTAGGCAGCCCCTGCATCCCTACACACGTGACCCTTCCCCTCACATACTGGATGAGTCTCCAGTCACCTCACAACATAGGGCTGACACACTTTACAGGCTTGCAGCTTGGGGTTTGCTTTTAAAACCGAACACATATTAATTACACAGGTTCTGTGGCTGATTAAGGTGGTAATTAAACTCACTCGGTGCCCTATCTGCATTAAGTTAGCCTCAGAACCTGTGTAATTCATACGTGTTCAGGTTTATAGGAATGAGGTGGCAACCCTATGACAGCTTCAGTCCCATTTCCACAGCATAGGCCAGTCCATTCACTTTAAGGCCCTTTTCACACTGAGGCGGGGGCTGCGTTGGCGGTAAAGCACTGCTATTGTAAGCGGCGCTTTACCGTCAGTATTCAGCTGCTAGTGAGGCGGTTTTACCCCCGCTAGCGGCCGAGAAAGGGTTAAATACCACCGCGGCGCTTTGCCGGCGGTATAGCTACGCTGTCCCATTGATTTCAATGGTGCATGAGTGGTGTATACACTGCTCCTTCCCCGCTCCAAAGATGCTGCTGGCAGGACTTTTTTTCCTGACCTGCCAGCGCACCGATCCAGTGTGAAAGCCCTCGGGGGGTTCACACTGGAGACAAAGCAGCGGCACTTTCACGTCGGTTTGCAGGCGCTATTATTAGCGTAATAGCGCCTGCAAACCGCCCCAGTGTGAAAGGGCCCAAACAAACGCCAAGGAAACTCCAGAACCTTCTTCAGGCACGTGGAGCAAAACAAACTCGTGGGCAGGGCCATTCACCCCGTACGTGGGGGTACCTTTTTGCACGAAGGGTGCTAATCAATGCTGCGGACCACTAGGGTTGCCACTTTTTCTTCAAGTCAAACCCACTCTAGCGGCGCACAGTACATTTTTTTGTTTGTTTTAGTATACACTATAGGTTTGTAACAGACCCGGGACACCTTTGGGCACTCCAAAAAGAAAATTAATGTGATATACATAGTGCCCCTTCACCCTCCTGTCAAGCCCTGTTCTGAGCCGCTCTCCTGTCTGAATAATGTGTCCGGGTTTCAGGTGGACTGAAACCTGGACACATGATTTGAATCCCAAACAGGTGGCAACCCTAGAGACCACGTTTACGAGCTCTTCTATAAAGCGCTGGCCCGTGTCACTATACACGCGTCTCTTGCTGTATATTACATTTAGGAGGGATTCTGCTGAGTCTGAGCCCTCTCCACCAGTCCAGCGTACCTCACTCCCAGTGACAAAATGGGGTCCTGCTGAGCACCTAGCATGTACTTCGTGTGTGCATTTGTTAATGCCTCTCCCATACCATGCGGCCAAGCTGTGGTTCTCTGTAACGCAGGTTCAGTGCTGATACCTTCAGGGCAATGACCGCTGGGGTGAAAGCCAGATCACTGCCCCCTCACTACTGGAGGACCCTCCGCCATACCAGGTACCGTGCTTTATGACCAGTTGCAATGTGCCTTGCACTAGTTTCTTGGCTACCCATAGTAACTGCTTTCCTCCTCCAGAAAAGACAGCAAAATACTCCCAACGCTCAGTGGTCTTCGGCAGAGGGAAAGCCAACCAATATCACATCACAAAACATGGTCCAATGCCCGATGGATGCAGTCCTCCTTGGATAGGGATATCCCAAATGGAACTACAAAAACAAAAAAAGGGAAGGCGCTAACCCCTAGTGCATTATCCGAGTAAACACAGAATTTCTCGATATAAAAAAGTAACCAATAAAATGCATACTCACAAAAGGTGCAGAAGTATACAGCAAGTACATAGAAGGATGACATGAGGTAGAACATCCAATTATTTCTGCGGCCTCACATATGCACGGTAACACATGGGTAACCTGGTTACCCAGGGTGAGCACAGCTCTGAAGAAGGGGGTGGGCCCCCAAAACGCGCTAGTGTGCATATGTGAGGCCGCAGAAATACTTAGATGTTCTACCCCATGTCGTCCTATGTACTTGCTATATACTTATGCACCTTTGTGAGTTTTCATTTTATATCAATAAATTCATTTTTTACTCACTTACTTTCTTTCTTCCTTTCTTTCTTTCTTCCCTGACCACTCCAGTTCTCCTCTACCCATTCTCCATCTCCTTTTTTTCCTCTTTTTCCACCCTCCTCTCCTACCCCATGGTTCCCAACCCCATCCCCCACTCCAACTTTTTTTCAGGGGCTAAGAAAGAACCCCGAGGCGGAGCATCTTACTATTGCTGATGCTTGTGTGGGTGGGATTTGTACTGCGCCAATCCCTGCTGGCCCTCCTTTCCTATTCATCCCATGTGACTGGTGCAGTACACATCCCACACAAGCAGCAGCAGTAATGAGATGCTCCACCTCAGGGTCCTTCCTTAACCCCTGCAAAGTGCTGCAACAGACCAAAAATCTCTGAAGGGGAAGGTAGAGGGGGAGTTGTCTATCCAGTGTAGATTTAGCCCAGTGACAGGCTGCCAAATAGGTGGGATCTGTGAGAACAGCTTCCCTGTGCAGCTCTGCTTGAGGAGACCATATCTGTATTATTCATTACTGCCCCTATACTGTACCCACCCCCTGTACTGTGCCCTACTGCTCCGCCCTGTACTCTCCTACCCCCTGTACTGTGTACACTTACCTACCCCCTGTACTGTACCCTCCTACCCCCTGTACTGTGTACACTTACCTACCCCCTGTAATGTATCCTCCTGCTCCACACTGTACTGTACTCTCCTACCCCCTGTACTGTGTACAGTTACCTACCTTCTTTACTGTATCCTTCTGCTCCACCCTGTACTGTGCCCTCTAGCTCCCCCCTGTACTATATCCTCCTGCCCCCTGTACTGTGTCCACTTACCCTCCCCCTGTACTGTACCCTCCTGCTCCGCCCTGTACTGTAATCCTCCTACCCGCTGTACTATGTACACTTACCTACCCCCTGTACTGCACCCTCCTGCCCCGTGTACTGTCCACTTACCCTCTCCCTATACTGTACCCTACTAATACAGTTAATTTTTATTGCTTTAATTATTTTTCCTCCATTATGGGCGTGAGTTTGGCCTCATGTCTAAGTTTTGCCCAAGGCCTCAAAAGCCTAGAGCCAACTCTGACTGTAGGCAACTTGCCCACACACGACTTCTAACCATATTTGGGATGCCATTAAAAATGAATGGCATTTCAAGCGTGATATACAGGAAATGCCACGTGTGAATGTAAGGCATTTTTATTTGAGCGCTTTAAGTGTTTTACATGTGTATTCGAGCATGTTTTCTGCAACTCTAAATAGGATCTAAACTTAAGTTAGTGTATACCTGCCTACCTCCAAATCCATTGAGGTCCAGAAAAAACTAAATTTAAAAAAAATAAGAGGACTGCATCCTTTTCTGTTTTTCTGGTTACAGTTTTTAGGTAGCTTGATGTAAATGGACACAAGTCTGTTTACATATGGCCGCCTATAGAGCCATCACGGGTCTACTTGTATCTGCTGTGTAAGAGCCCTTTCACACTGGGGCGGGGGCGTTGTCGGCGGTAAAGCGCCACTATTGTAAGCGGCGCTTTACCGTCGGTATGCGGCTGCTAGCGGGGCGGTTTTACCCCCTTGCTAGCGGCCAAGAAAGGGTTAAAACCACCGCAAAGCGCCTCTGCAGAGCTGGAGCTGGAGGGTCACAGGTTAGCACCCATGCGTTACTGGGTCTCCACTGGAGAAAGACGGATCCCCATCTCACTAGACCTCTACACTAGAATTAAAGATGTGGAACTCGCGGAGACCCAGCCCACGTACTTAACCATAGCTCCCAACTGTCCCTGATTTGGAACAAAGTCCCTCTTTCCCTCCTCCTTCCTCATTTTGGTATACAAAATGTATTTTTTATCTTTTGAAAATGAGATTCCGAGTGCTGAACCTTTCATCCAAGTTCCCAAATTGCTGTATTTGTAAATTTCAAACACCAGTATAAAGGAGTGGTAGGTAAAAGGAAAAAAAAAGAAAAAAAAGCACTTTTAACTAATTTATTTAACTAATAATTTTTTTCGTATAATTCTCCTGTAAGACATGGCAGGGGTGTGTGTCCTATGCGAACATACTTTTGCTAATAGGTGTCCCTGGTTCCCATCTCAAAAAGTTGGGGGGTATGACTTAACACCTTAGACATAATAGAGTGTGGGAGCCCTGACACCGCTTGGAAGAAGTGTAATTTCCTTACCTTTGCGTCCTTTCACTGTCTGGTGGGTGTCTTGATGGTTGAATAATTTACTGACCAGAACACTTTCCCATATTTTGTAATATCTAGTCTCTTTTTTTTTCTAGTTGCCTTTGGCCTGCTTTGCAACCAACACACCCGCAAGGTACCCCAGGCTCCAATATTACTATGTTTAGAAAGATGGTGTTTTTCATGTATCTACTGCCTATTTTCTGAAGTTGTCAGTTAATTTTATAATCTAGGCTACGTAGGTACCCATTGTCACAATTATTGCACTGAAGTATATTTTGAAGATTTTGCTGTCTGCCACCCTACCCTTGCTATGCGATCAACATTCTCCTTGTCATACTATTAGATTGTAAGCTCTTATGAGCAGGGCCCTTTTAAAGTGAGTGTAAACCCACTTTAAAAAAAAAAAAAAAAAACCTGCAAGACAAAGGCATAATGAAACTAGTATGCACATCATACTAGCTCATTATGAAATACGGTACCTTAGATCAAAGCCCCCGTAGCGGTCCCAGTACTCCGCTCCGGCCGGCGGCATCGTTCCCGGAGTTAATTCCAGGTATCACGGGATCCGGCACTGTGATTGGCCAGAGCCGCAATGACGGTAACGTCACACTCACGCCATTGGCACGCCGTTGCTTCAGTGCGCATTTGCAGATGACGTCGGCACATGCAGATACAGGGGATATCTCCTAAACCGTGCAGGTTTAGGAGATATCCGGGGTAGCTACAGGTTAGCCTAAAATAAGGCTTACCTGTAGTCAAAAGTGGATTGTAAGGGTTTACAACCACTTTAACCCGTTTGTATTTTATTGTATTGTAACTGTACTTTATTTTGTAAAGCGCTGAGCAAACTGTTGGTGCTATGTAAATACTTTATAATATTAATAATGCTGTTGCCATGTGTATCCGAGTAGCCTTTTGTGTTTTGAGTGTGCATCACCATGCAAAGCCTTATATTTATGAAAAAAAAATCTTAATAAACATTTTTATTTATAAAAAAAAAAGAAAGAGCCTTACTGGCAGGAAAGTTTTTCCCATGCAGTGGGACTGTGCCCGCACTGCACGGGTTAACTGCTCGCTGTGTTCATGGGAGAGGAGAAAGCTGTATACACAATTGGCGCTCCACCATGATCCAGAGGTGGAACAGCACTGCATTGGAAAATATTTTTCTTGCCCAGTGTTGGGCTTTAAAAAAAAGAATGATGCAGCCATCACAGCTAGGAATTGGTAAGCTGCAATATAATAATGGTTTGCTTTTGGCTTTAAGGCTCTGTTTCCACTAGTGTGACTTTTCATGCGACTTGGGACTGAAAAGTCGCATGACAAATTGTTTCCCATGATCTCCAATGAGTACCGTTCATATCTGTGCGACTTCAAGTCGCAGCGACTTCAAAGTAGTCCCTGCACTACTTTGGTCCCACTTTGATGCGACTTGAGGTCCATAGATACAGGCATTGCTTCAAATCGCGGTAAAAAGTCGCGGTAAAATCGCGGTAAAAAATCGCGGCAAAATCGCGCGACTTTGGGGACGCACTAGTGGAAACCTAGCCTAATACCGCTTTACATAAACAGACAAGTTGGTGCTTTTACACTCTGATCTGGAGATGCAACAGGAAGTTAGAGAAAATCTCCCCAAAGTGAGGGGAATTTCCATTTTAGACAGCTGTCACCAGAACATTTGTCCTCACGGGATAATTTAATCTTACTTCCTGCTCCAATAACAACTTTGAAGTTTTGGATTTCCCCTCACTTTCTATCTTGGGAACAATGGTTACTGGGACACATACTAGGGCAGTGGTCATCAACCCTGTCCACTAACAGGCCAGGTTTTATGTATTACCTTGGGGAGATGCAGACTAGAATACTGCAATCACTGAGCAGCAAATTATATAACCTGTATTGTATTTCAGTTATCTTGCAAACCTGGCCTGTTAGTGGGCCCTGAGGACAGGGTTGATGACCACTGTACTAGGGAATTAATAAAGAACGTCCAGAATTCTGTCAAGCCTCCACACAATAAATTACAGGGTTAAAGCAATATGCCATGTCTCAACGTTTTCATTTGAATTTAACATGAGGCAAACATTTCATACAGCAACAATACAGAATCGCACAGTGCAGATGAAAGTCATCACAATACAGCACAAGCCTGCACCTCCCAGGGGCCAGGGAGGAGCAAGAAGCATACACGGCTAAAGGGGTGCCAGAGGTGCTCTTTTCATATGACACCAGCCTCCTCATCCTCCTGCTGTCCGGCTAGCATGTGGCCAATTGTCTAATGGATCAATAATTGAAGAGAAGCTCTTCATCCAGTAATAAGATACCTAACGTTCTAACAAAAGCCTGCGCCACATTTTCAATAGGGAGCCCAGTGCCACAGGCCTCACACTGAATGGAGATTATGTACATACAAAAGCAGCAAAACAAATTAGAAACAAAAAAAAAAAAGAAATACCATGAACTATTATAAAACAGATTAGTCATTAATTATACAATAAAAAAATAGTGGAAAGAACTTAAATTATAACCACATCTGCCCATAGGTGCCAAGTAGGGCACATGGCAACAGTACCATATCACATTATTTTAAGTAAAACCAATGCACGTCACGAATAATAGGATTTTGGTACTTACCATGAAATCCATTTCTTGGAGTTTCTTGAGGGACATGAATGCAGAAACTGTTGGGTTATACTGCTGCCTACAGGAGGTTTTGAACAATGGCAAAAAAAAAAAAAAAGTTGTGACTAGCCCGGGTAAAATCATTCTACTCTTAACATGCTTAAGTTTTGTAGAAAAAGTGCCAACAGAATGATCATAGACACAAATGAGTGGGACCTGTTTCTCTCAAACGCCAAGAAATAATTTTTGGGGCAAGTACAAAAATCCTATTTTCTCTCTCGTTCATTGAGGAACACAGGCATTCAGAAACTGTCTGGACACCTAAAAGCAGTTCCACTGAGGGGTAGGCAACAGCAACCAAACACCAAAAGGCCCGAAAATAATCAACAAAACTTGGCACTGCCTGCAGTTCAAAGAGCAGAACGAGAGACCATATGCTCAAAGCGGACATCAAATGAGACCTGGACGCCCACCTGGTAAAACTTCAGAGAATGTGTGAACAGGTGGCAGCCCTGCAAATCTGGCAAACTTGACTGATGCCAAAAGCCTAAGAAACACTCACAGATCTAGAAGACTGCTCCTTGACAGGAAAGGTTGGAACCTGATTTTTAAGACCATAAGCGTAACCCCTTGTCTACCAAGGTACGTTTATAAACATCCTGGTATTCAAGGGGTTAAGGCAAGCTCACAGCTATTGCCCCCATCCCCCCCAACTCCCATGGTGGTTCCTGGGCTGTCCTGTTAAACCAAGGAGCCTGAGACTGCAGTTAACCACTTAAAGCGGGGTTCCACTCAAATTTTTAACTTAATCTTACCCCCTTCAGTTAATTGCATAGATGTTCAAATGCCACACGAAAATTTTTATCACTGTAATTACCTTTATATTGTACTTTATTGTGGCACTTCCTGTCTCTCCTCCCATGGGAGTAGGTGTGTTTATTGACTTTCCCCAGCGCCGCACTGTCTCCTGGGAGCGTAGTGTCAGGCTTCCCAAGATTCAGTGCGGGAACAATGATCATGCTTGTGAACAAGCTGTGAATGAACAGCATTCACCGCATCCAGGAAATCAATGCTTGTGGGCTTCACATGCCCACAAGCAAGATGGAAACAGCCAGCAACACATTTTTAAAGTTATTCTTCAGTACGAAAACAGACAGAGGCAGAATTATTACACCCAAACTGTAAGTATTATTTTGGGATTAGCAAAGTGTCTCAATGACCTAAAAAAAAAAAAAAAAAAAGATTGGTCACCGGACTCCCACTTTAAGGACCAGCCTCGTTTTGGATTTTAGGTGTCTACATGTTTAAAACAGGTTTTTGCTAGAAAATTACTTAGAACCCCCAAACATTATAATTGTTTTTTTTCTAACACCCTAGAGAATAAAATGGCAGTCAATGCAATACTTTTTTTTGCACCGTATTTGCGCAGCGGTCTTATAAGCGCACTTTTTTTTGAAAAAAAAATCACTTTTTTTAATAAAAAAATAAGACAAAAGTAAAGTTAGCCCAATTTTTTTTATATTGTGAAATATAATGTTTCGCCAAGTAAACTGATACCCAACATGTCACGCTTCAAAACTGTGGCCGCTCGTGGGATGGCGTCAAACTTTTACCCTCAAAAATCTCCATAGGCGACGTTTAAAAAATTCTACAGGTTGCATGTTTTGCGTTACAGAGGAGGTCTAGGGCCAGAATTATTGCTCTCGCTCTACCGGTCGCGGTGACACCTTACATGTGTGGTTTGACCACCGTTTTCATATGCAGGCGCTACTCACGTATGCGTTCGCTTCTGCGCGCGAGCTTGTCGGGACGGGGGTTCTAAAAATTTTATTTTATTTTTTATTATTTATTTTACATGATTTTATTTATTTTTACACAGTTTAAAAAAAAATTGTGTCACTTTTATTCCTATTACAAGGAATGTAAATATTGTAAGTATTGTAATAGAAAAAAAGCATGACAGGACCTCTTAAATATGAGATCTGGGGTCAAAAAGACCTCAAATCTCATATTTACACTAAAATGCAATAAAAAAAAAAAAAGTAATTTAAAAAAATGACATTGAAAAAAATGTGCCTTTAAGACGTATGGGCGGAAGTGACGTTTTGACGTCGCTTCCGCCCAGCAGTGTCATGGAGACGAGTGAGTGCCATCTTAGCCTCACTCGTCTCCAGGCACAGCACGGAGAAGGACGCGATCACCTCTGCCGCTACTGATGGCTCCGGTAAGCGGCAGAGGGCACCGGATTGCGGCGGGAGGGGGGCCCCTCTCCCGCCACCGATAAAACGGTGAATCCGCCGCAGAGACCACTTTTATCTTAAAGCCGACCGTCGCACAAAAACGGGGATAACGGGGTTATGGCAACTAGCTGCTGCCATAACAACAATATCATCCGCCACCAAAGTTTGGAAGTACATCGGCGTGCGGCAAGTGGTTAAAATGGTTCTAAAGGCAGAAGGTTTTTTACTTTAATGCATTCTATCCAATAAGGTAAAAAATCTTCTGGGTGCAGCTCCCCCCCCAGACCCTCCTTATACTTAGCGGAGTTTCATCTTGATCCAGTGATGTGCATGAAAGCAGTGGCTCTCCCAAGTCTCTCACCTCTCTCTGGCTGTCACAGCAACGGGAGCCATTGGTTCCTGCTGCTGTCAATCAAAGCCAATCAGCCAATGAGGAGAGAGCAGGGGTGGGGTCGAGCCACTCTGTGTGTGAAGGCTTGCTATTGGGGGCACTCAGCGGGGGGGGGCAGTTCCGTTGGCGGGGGACCCAAAAAGAAGAGGGTCGACGCTGCTCTGTGCAAATAACCTGCTTGTTATTTTTTTTTAACCTTCAAAATCACTTTAACTGCTCAGAATAAGAGATCATCCCTGGCAACAACATTGGAAACCAGAAGCAATGTGTTTTATGTCTCTTCCAGGTTCACAAGTGTCATTCTCCAGCTACTGTAGCCAAGGATGCAGCTCATCGAGCATGATCTGGACTTGATTAGCAGCAATGGAGGCCAATTGCATATCCCTGCTGTATATTATTCCCCTTCATTCCTCCCCTAGCAGCTACTACATAAAAGGTTATGTAAGGAGGTAAGGGCCAGAGGAGCTGGGTCAGCACTCCAAGAAAGGAGAGGGCTAAGACATGCAAGGAGGGAGGGGGGTGTGCCTGGGAAATTACTCTTCTCCTGGAGTAGTCAAATTTTCTAGCAGGGTCTCTTTAATAGTTAAGATCCATTCATTCAATGGGAGTATGGTATGTGGGTGATGCTTCGATCCAAAATGAGTAAAGTCAACCCCTTTTAAAAAATTAAACCCAATTTAGAGAGGTGCACAGAGGCGGTAATACAAGCACATTTTTGGTGTCTGCTTTTAGTCAGTACAATTAGATTATTTTGTGTACAGTACTGCTTTGTGATAGACTATATATAGTTAGCAGTTTCTTTCAAATTGCTGCAAGTGAAAAGATCATCAACAAAGAACAAAGAGAACACCTGGCAAATATATTAAAGGTGGAAAATGTTGTAAAGGCGAACTTCTGTTTAATTCTCCATTGTAATCTACTATCAAAGTTCAGCACTGAATGCGTATGAATTTGTTTACCTCATCTAGATCATGAAATCAAGAAGACTATTTTGAAATGAAAATGCATTTAATGCAACGCAGAGAAAAATAAAAGCCCACCTCAAACGTATTACAACTGCATGCTAACATGCCTGCAAAACCACACACACTGGCCATAGACAGATTGATATTGATATCCGACATCTGTTCAAGTTGGAAATCCTGTCGCTCAGTGGCTGCAGCCACTAATCAGTGTATTCTGACAGCAGCACATCCGTAGCCTATGAATTAAAGTTAAGCAACTGATTATTCCAGTGGCCTCTTTCTGTAGTCCCTTTAAGGCAGGGAGTATAAGCATAGTTCAGAGATTGTACATTCTAGCCACATAACTGGTTTAATCACTATTGTAAAAGCAAAGTGAAGTGAAGCATAATGTATCTTATGAACAACACAGTCATACTGAAGTTAACTATAGCATTACAGCAACAACAGGGCCATCTACAATATAATGAAATAAAAAATAAAAATTATAATCTATAATAAAGAGGAGAGATGACTGCAGATTTCCTGAATCCCGCGTTCAACCAAATATTGAGCAATTTCTTTCTCACATACTGTGAACTAGATCAGGGCAGCAGACATAAAAGTGATCCTTCTTAACCACCCAAATGTGCAGAACAGCAGGCATGGACAGCACCACAACAGAACCAATAAAAGTTAAAGCAGAGTTCCACCCAAAAATGGAACTTCCGCTTTAAGTGCAGGTGACCCGCTGACATGCCACATTTGGCACGTAATTTTTTTTTGCGGGGGGAGCTGGTACCCTGTTTTTACATGCACCCAGCTCCCACTTCCTTCCCTGACACCGCAGCGCCGGAAGAAAGATTACCTCTCCCCCCTCCCTCCCTGCAATCTTCTGGGATACGTCACAGGTCCCAGAAGTTGCACGGCCAATCACAGCATGCAGCGCATCTCGTGCATGCGCAGTGCGCGCCTGGCTGTGAAGCCACAGTTGCGCACCCACAGTTAGAATGCCGGTGCTGCGGAGAGGTAGAGGAGGGGGAGATGTCTGATTATTAAAAGTCAACAGCTACACTTTTTGTAGCTGCTGACTTTTAAATGGGTGGAACTCCGCTTTCACACTGGGGCGGGCATCGGCGGTAAAGCGCCGCTATTGTAAGCTGCGCTTTACCGTCGGTATACGGCCGCTAGCGGGGCGGTTTTACCCCCCGCTAGCGGCCGAGAAATGGTTAAAAACCACCGCAAAGCGCCTCTACTGAGGCGCTTTGCCGGCGGTATAGCCGCGCCGTCCCATTGATTTCAATGGGCAGGAGCGGTATACACTCCGCTTCTTCACCACTCCAAAGATGCTGCTAGCAGGACTTTTTTTACCGTTCTGCCAGCGCATCGCTCCAGTGTGAAAGCCCTCGGGGCTTTCACACTGGAATGAAAGCAGCAGCACTTTCGGGTCGGTTTGCAGGCACTATTATTAGCGCAATAGCGCCTGCAAACCGCCCCAGTGTGAAAGGACCCTAAGGCAGAATTCAAATGGCTGACCAGGCTCAAGAGCTGTATTAGAAGACTGCCATTAAAATCATACTTTTCACTTTGTACAAAAAAGCAGCTAAGACGACATCACCAATTCTACCCAAGAAGGGTTAATCATGGAATGTCTGCACATTTCAATGAATGTATACACATATGCAATTGTTGCACAATCCAGCTGTGAGTCAGAAAAGAGTTTATATTCTAATGCACAATAAGAGCTATCAGCTAAATGTACAAGTCAACATACAGTATCTCACAAAAGTGAGTACACCCCTCACATTTTTGTAAATATTTTATTACATCTTTTCATGCGACAACACTGAAGAAATGACACTTTGCTACAATGTAAAGTAGTGAGGTTACAGCTTTTTTAACAGTGTAAATTTGCTGTCCCCTCAAAATAACTCAACCCACAGCCATTAACCTCCCTGGCGGTAAGATTATGTCTGATTTTTGAATCTCATAGCGGTACATTGTTTTGCATGGAAATTTGGCGTTTTATATTGCAGGCCTGTAATTCTTTGTAATAACACACTTAAATCTGTCCAAACAAGAGTCTAGTAGATATCCCGGGTATGATAAAGTTTGAAACACGAAATCATAAATTATAATATAATAAATAACAAATAATATTATAATAAACTGTATTCAATAATATAATCAAATCAAAAACACTGAAATTTGCTCAGTTGCAGAATCGTCACTGTCGTCACTTTCTGATTTCTGATGACGAATTTCCCCCCCGAATCACTATAGCCCAATTCTGCAAGTGATTCTACTTCACTATCGCTGTTTTCTAGCTGGTCAAAAACCGCTTTTGACGTAAAGGGACGCTTTTTGGATGCCATGGACATTCAACTTTCCAGGCAGAAAGAACAGTATAAATAATAAAAAACTGCAGGCAGGGCACTTGATAAAGCACTAGGGACAAAAGGGAGGTGAAATTATTTGATACAGTAATGCAGAGGTGCCCAACCTTTTGAAGAGCGAGGGCCACTTAAGCGACTTAGTAAGCAGTTGTGGGCCACAATGTGCAGCGTGGGCAGATGACAGACAACTTACAATCTGGGCTTGCCAACCCGCCATCCCAGAGCAGGAGGTCGCGGGTCACATCAGAGGGCTCTGCAGGCCACTGGCTGGGCACCCCTTCAGTAATGTAATCTTACAGATTACAGCGTGTTATGCATTTTTCACTTTTAAAATTTTCCGCTGGGCGCCGCCCCCGTGTGTCATGGTGCTTACAGGGAACGGAGCCTGGAGCAATGATGAATCAGGCGGATGATCTGGCGGAGGACACAGCTGTACATG
The DNA here is from genome assembly GCF_042186555.1 of Aquarana catesbeiana. NCBI lineage: Eukaryota > Metazoa > Chordata > Amphibia > Anura > Ranidae > Aquarana > Aquarana catesbeiana. The sequence goes on along the minus strand of NC_133324.1, from coordinate 476,018,605 downwards.
GATCATGTACATAGTCGCCTGACAAGTAGCGTCCTGTTCTGTGCAATGGAACCGTTCTAATCGGAGCGACGCAAGTCGCTCCGACTTAGAAAAAGGTTCCTGTACGACTTTGGGGGCGACTTGCACTGACTTATATACAGAAGTCGTTTTGCAAGTCGCTGCTGAGTCGTATCCTGGGTCGCCTTAGGCAGTCGCGCTGTAAACCGACCCTAAGAGAAAATTTCCAAATTGTGCCCAATTAGTGATTTTTCCCTCCTCGGCGTCATGTGGCTCATTATTTTTACAAGGTCTCGGGTGTGAATGGGGAGAAGGTGAGTTAATATTTGGTGTTCTCGCTCTCACTCTCTCATACTGGTCACTGGAAGTTCAACATGATACCTCATGGCAAATAATTCTGATCTGAAAAATAGAATTGTTGCTCTACATAAAGATGGCCTAGGCTATAAGAAGATTGCCAAGACCCTGAAACTGAGCTGCAGCACTGTGGCTAATACCATACAGCTGTTTAAGGACAGGTTCCACTCAGAACAGGCCTCACCATGGTCGACCAAATAAGTTGAGTGCACATGCTCAACGTCATATCCAGAGGTTGTCTTTGGGAAATAGACGTATGAGTGCTGCCAACATTGCTGCAGAAGGTAGAAGGGGTGGGGGGGGGTCAGCCTGTCAGTGCTCAGATCATACGCCGCACACTGCATCAAATTGGCCTGCATGGCTGTCATCCCAGAAGGAAGCCTCTTCTAAAAATAATGCACAAGAAAGCTCGCAAACAGTTTGCTGAAGACAAGCAGACTAAGGACATGGATTACTGGAACCATGTCCTGTGGTCTGATGCAGATAAGCTTATTTGGTTCAGATGGTGTCTAGCGTGTGTGGCGGCAACCAGGTGATGAGTACAAGAAGGATAAGTGTGTCTTGCCTACAGTCAAGCATGGTGGTGGGACTGTCATGGTCTGGGCCTGCATGAGTGTTGCCAGCACTGGGGGAGCTACAATTCATTGAGGAAACCATGAATGCCAACATGTACTGTGACATACTGAAGCAGAGCATGATCCCCTCCCTACGAAAACTGGGCCGCAGGGCAATATTCCAACATGATAATGACCCCAAACATACCTCCAAGACGACCACTGCCTTGCTAAAGAAGCTAAGGGTAAAGGTGATGTACTCGTCAAGGATGTCTCCAGACCTAAATCCTATTGAGCATCTGTGGGGCATCCTCAAAACGGAAGGTGGAGGAGCGCAAGGTCTCTAACATTACCAGCTCCGTGATGTCATCATGTAGAAGTGGAAGAGGACTCCAGTGGCAACCTGTGAAGCTCTGGTTAACTCCATGCCCAAGAGGGTTAAAGCAGTACTGGAAAATAATGGTGGCCACACAAAATATTGGCACTTTGGGCCCAATTTGGACATTTTCACTTAGGGGTGTACTCACTTTTGTTGCCAGTGGTTTAGACATTAATGGCTGTGTGTTGAGTTATTTTGAGGGGACAGCAAATTTACACTGTTATACAAGCTGTACACTCCATACTTTACATTGTAGCAAAGTGTCATTTCTTCAGTGTTGTCACATGAAAAGAAAATACTTACAAAAATGTGAGGGGTGTACTCACTTTTGTGAGATACTGTAAATATATTGATCCATGTACAGAAATAGTATTAGAAATAAAGTACCATTTGCATTAACAAAGCTGTCCTTGAGCTTTAACAAAGTGACCGTGCCAATGCAGTTTCTCAAGGTCTATCTGAGAGGAGCATGCTGGGATAATTATGACATCTGAGTGTTGCAAGGCCATAGTTCCCAACTGTCCCTGATTTGGAACAAAGTCTCTCTGTCCTCCTCATTTGTCCCTCATTTTGGGCTGATCTATATAGTTATAAAATTCACTTTTTAGCTTCTAAAAAGTGTTTCTCAGGGCTCAAACCTTCATCCAATTTCTAAACTGCTGCATTTGTAAATTTTAAAAGCCAGTATAAAGTAATAGCAGTGGTAAAAAAAATAAATACAAATAAAAATTGTGGGTTTAAAGTGATTGTAAAGCTACGTTTTTTGCCCCGATCCTCGACTTCTGGGGTCCCCCGGCGGCGCTGGTAGCTCCTCCCCGCATTGTATAACCCCCCTAGGAGACACACTCTCCCGGGGGTTACCTTACGGGCACGCTCCTGAGTCCACAACCCTTAAGTAATTTTTTTGTATATTTCTCCTTTAAGGGGGCGTGGCCTATGCCTACATACTTATGCTAATAGGTGTCCCTTGCTTCCATCTCAGAAAGTCGGGAGGTATGCAAGTCTGTATAGACTACATCATAAATGGTTCTCTTGTATGTACTTGGATTTAAAAAAGACTGCATAATCTCCCTGGTATACCGTGGATAAGATCTGAACAAAGCTAATACCAGTCTTCTAGAAGTCCAAGTGATCTGTCTGAGAGATAAATAACTGTACAGGTTACACTTGCATAGTTCTTAGCATGAATGCACTTAACAGGAAAAAAAAAATAACATCAGAAATTAGGTCTGTTTTAAGATACACTTGCATCATTTCACCTCTCTCAACGATCATCAATGAGCAAAAGAAAGCTTATTCCAACAATGAATATCCAAAAAATTAATTTTATGCAGTCTATTTGAGCTGGATTCATTTATTATAATCTATGATGACCCTGAATGCGCACTACAACCAATATGTCATGAAGATAAGCACTGGCAAAAATCAAGAACAGGCCAGTCACAACCCACAACCGCTAAACAGCTGCCAAAAAAAATCCAAAGAATTCTGGATCCTTGGATGTGTAACAGACAGTGGATCAACAGAAAAATAGAAATACGTTTACAAAGGGCAAACTACTCGAGCATCAACTGACACTGCTTTTAAAAGACACATTTGGACACTAACCTAAATTTTGTTAGCGCAATGTTTATTATGTAGTATAATAGTGTCACTATAGTGTCACTGTGGTATAAAAGTGTTACTATACCCACATCATAAAAAAACCTAATAAATAGTGTATTACATGCTGTTTATACTCACTCAGTCACAATGAGATTTGTTTTCTGTATTCTGCAAAAAACCTGATCAAAGTCTGCTGTTCTTCATCTCCACCTTCAGTTCATGTCACCAATTCAGCTAGGGATTTTACAGCTGTGGTGTTAACTGTGCACATGCTCAGTTTTCAGTGAGTTTCTATGCTGAGCATTTCCTCCCTATCACATCTGAGCAGCCCATGTTACTATAGAGTCACACGTGGGTGTATACACAGTGGAAAATGACAGCCCACTCCCTCTCTCTTCCTCCATGCCCACTAACCAGCTAAAAACAATGAGGGCGGGATATTAGATTAATGGTGGCTTCTCCTCCCTCTTACTAGAAGACACAGGCTGGAGGGGCGTGATACAGCCTGTGAGTGGCAGAAATCCCCCTAAACCATGTTATTTCCACAAAATAATAAAGATTTCATTTCAAATATATATTTGTATGCCAAATTAAAACAGTCTATTGATGTTATTTATTTTTACTCTGTATTCCAAAGATTGTTTCTGTTTTATTTTGAACATGTGACCAGCAGTAGAGGACTAGAAGCTCCTCCTGCTTATGTTTCTCTGCAGACAGGCTGAGAAAGATCTGGGTCATGTGACAGGTGTATATTGATTAGGAAAAAAATACTTTGATTTTGCCATCATCTATATACATAATTAGACCGAATGAGGGACCATTGGGTGGCACGATGGACACCCATTACCCTACAGATATAGCAGTTCCAAGGAAGGATTCGGTGGAGGATCCCACACATTGAGACCAATTCCCAGAAGGTTTTTGTTTATTGTTAAGAGATCATGGGTGGATCACAGGGTAACAAAGACTCCTTCAAGGAGCATCTCTGTGTTTGAGTCGTTGCCATAAAAACCTTTGTAAAGGGGAAGAGTTAGTAAGATGACCACTCCCATGTGGGGGCGCCAAAAATATTTCCCAGGCGTCTGTGACCCTAGCATTGGCCCTGCCCCCCCCCCGACTCTAAAGTTGTGCTCCTCCCCCCATGCCATGCCCCAAACTCCCTGTGACTAATGAACCTGGAAGCAACATGTATTACATTACTTCCAGGTTCACAGCTGTCATTCCTTGGTTACTATAGTCAACGATCTGTGCTTGATTACCTGAAATAGCAGGCAGGTAAGACACTGGGGATCCAATAGAAAAATTAAAATATGAATTTGATAAATAGCTGTATAAATATCACGCAACATAAAAAAAAAAATACAACTACCACCATTTTATTCTCCTGGATATCTGCTTTGAGAAAATGTATATTTTTTGGGGGGGTTTAACCACTTCCCGCCCATCTCACGTACATTTACGGAGGCAGGTTGGCTCCCCTGCGCGAATCGCCGTACCTGTATGTTGGGTCCTTTAAAAGCCATAGCAGGCGCGTGCGGGACCCAATGTGCGTGGTCGGTGGGCACAATGTCCCCTGGCCACCCGCAATCGCGGGCACAAGAGCCAGAGTGGGGATTTGTGTGTGTAAACACATAAATCCCTATTCTAAAAGGAGAGGAGAGACAGATCTGCTGTTCCTAGTAATTAGGAACAGCGATATGTCTCCTCCTCCAGTCAGTACACTACCCCCCACAGTTAGAAACACACACGAGGGAACACATTTAACCCCTTGATCGCCCCCTAGTGTTAACTCCTTCCCTGCCAGTGACATTTACACAGTAATCAGTGCATTTTTATAGTACTGATCGCTGTATAAATGTCAATGGTCCCAATAAAGTATTAAAAGCGCCCGATCTGTCTGCCGCAATGTCGCAGTCCTACTAAAATTCACAGATCGCAGCCATTACTAGTAAAAAAAAAAAAATAATAATAAAAAAAACAAATATATCCCCTATTTTGTGCTATTTTGCGCAAACCAATCAATATACGCTTATTGCGATTTTTTTTTTTTTTTTACCAAAAATATGTAGAAGAATACATATTGGCCTAAACTGATGAATACATTTGTTTTTAAAAAACATTTTGGGAATATTATAGCAAAAAGTTAAAATTTTTTTTTAAATATATATATATATTTCAAAATTGTCGCTATTTTTTTTATTATAGCGCAAAAAATAAAAACCGTAGAGGTGATCAAATACCACCAAAAGAAAGCTCTATTTGCGGGGAAAAAAAGGATATCAATTTTGTTTGGGTACAGAATCGCATGACCGCGCAATAGTTAGTTAAAGCGACGCAGTGCCGCTTTGCAAAAAATGCCTGATTTTAACATGTGTGTAAATATTTGCCCTGGTGGACAAGTGGGGCAAATAGGCATCCTCCATGCATGTTATTTTAAAAGATGTGTCTCTTTAAATGTTGCCATCAAAGCCACATGAAAAGACCATCTTCTCACTTTTTTTTTCTGCTGAAAATGGGCAAGATTTTGCATGAAGATTTGCTTCATACAAAGATTACTCACCCCCCAAAAAAGACTTCAATGGGTTTTGTAGGCTGCACACAGGATTTGATGAGCCACCTTGCATATTGAAACCAGACAGGTTCGCTAATCCTGAAATATAACCCGTCAGGTTTCTTTCTTTCCTGCCTGTGTCCTACTTTGTACACAAACACAACAGACAGTGAGTGGAAATTTCTTGTCAAGCCGGCCAGTAGAATTTAATTTGAAAATTTTCATCTTAAAATTAAATGTTTTCATTTAACCTTCTTATTGTTAGTAGGGTCAAACTGACGTTCATTTTCAACTGCAGTCACGATAAAATTCAAAGGAGCTAATTTTTTCTCAAAAACATGTTTTTGTTCAGCAAAGTCCATTCACTACAAAATCGAATGTTAAAAGCAAGTAAAATTTTGAAGTATTTATGAACAACCGTCATCAAATGAACTAATACATTTTTATACAAATAGTCGTATTAAAACATCTACTAGTATATGACCAGCTCTAGAAATTCATCTCTTAAAAGAGGTCCTCCTCTGGAGACAACTAAAATTTTGAATTTCCCATTCCTTTCTGTTGCAATTACAAAAGCCACTTGGACAGAGAAGAAGGGTGACTCACCCACACAGAGACAGAAATTAACATCATGATATGAGTTCTAACTGTTTCCTATAGTGTCCAAATCTACTTTGTAAAAATATATTTTTGGGGTTTTAAGTAAACCCTCGAGGGATACATGCAAAATTAGATCTTTTCATTAAAGTGGGGTTCCACCCAAAAAAAAAAAAAAAAACTACATGAAAAATCCTAAAAAAAAAATACAAAAAAAATTTGGATATGCCTGTTGCTAGGGGGTCCCTCGTAGTCTGCCTCTTCCAGTGCCTGGGCTGGTGACATCACTTCCCCCTCGGCACAGGAAGGGCTCCGCTCTGCTTCCTCCCTCCTGTCAATCATCTGGGACCCATTACAGGTCCCAGGTGACTGAGCGGCCAATCACGGTGCGCAGCGCTGCTCGCGCATGCGCAGTGGGTGCCCGGCTGTGAAGCCACAGCCCGGCGCCCACAGTTGCAATGCCACCGCCGCTGAACGGAGGGGGAGACGAGCGGGGCTTCGATCCCCCGCATCGCTGGACCGTGGGACAGGTAAGTGTCCAATTAAAAGTCAGCAGCTGCAGTATTTGTAGCTGCTGACTTTTAATTTTTTTTTTTTTTTTTTTTTACTGGAACTCCTCTTTAAGAAGAGATTTAAGATTTAATGCCTGCCATACACTGTTTGAATTTCGAAAGAATTGTCCTTCAAAAATCGTATCTAAGAATTTTTGTACAAATTTCGCACCATTAGTGGGCTGCAACAACGGCCGATTTTTGTGCGGCAATCAAATTTGAGGAATCGGACATGTTGGAAATTTTTAGAAAAATGAACGATTTTCTAATCAATGATGGGAGAATTGTGCGAGAAATGTAATAAGAAAAGAAAATTTAGAGAAAAGAAGATTCCTGGCCACAAAAATTCTTTTCTGTAGCAACATGAGGTGAAATTGAAGGCTTGGTCGTCCGAATTTCGAAAATCAATGGTGGCACCATCGGATCACAAAAAAAAAAAAAACGAACTTTCTGATTTTGAAAAGAAAATTTGTTCGAAATTCGACCATGTATGGCCTGCTTAAATCACATAAGCAATTGTAATCTTTTGCAACTGAAAGATTTAGCTACTTGCTGGTAGTCATCTCATTAGGCTAGAGTAAACCTGGAGATACTGGTAGCTCACTTACTAATGATTAATTGTTAGCAGTAGCAATTAATTGTTGCGCAGATGGAACAAATGGCTCCCTATGGACTAAACTACACAAATGGCATGTAGTAGAGATCAGTCTCACATGATCAGAGAATGCTCCAATTATGTGCTTGTTACAAGATGCTCCTGCATTCTATTGTAGTTTACATTGTAATATTTCAATAGTCAGGCAAGCACATATACATTAGGCAGAACTTTTTGTAAGCATCCAAATAATCCAAATTAGGCGACACTGACAAAGATTTAGTATGCAAATTAAAATATTCCACATTGGAACACAAAAATGACCACTTCAATACTGGGCACTTTTACCCCCTTCCTGCCCAGACCAATTTTCAGCTTTCAGCGCTGTCACACTTTGAATGACAATTGTGTGGTCAGGCTACACTGTACCCATATTCAATTTTTATAATTTTTTTCCCCCACAAACAGTGGGGGGGGGGGGGGGATTGTGATATTTGCTCATCACTGGGTTTTTTATTTGCTAAACAAATAAAAAAAAAAAAAATTTAGAAAAAAAAAATTAAAATAAAGTTCTTCCTTTGTTCTAAATTGTTGTAAATAAGTACGTTTTCTCCTTCACTGATGGGCACTGATGAGGCAGCACTGATAAGGAGGCACTGACAGGCAGCACTAATAGGTGGCACTGATAGGCGGCACTGATTGCTATCTGTGAAGGGCACCGATTGGAGTCTGATGGACACTAATTGGCATCTGTTTTGGGCACCTCTGATGGGGCTGATAATCAATGCACTCATTATCAGCGCAGACCCCACGTCAGGAGATCCTCTGCTCTGGCCTTGTCAGCGCAAACTGAGGAAAGACGATTACTGGCACTTCCTGGTTACCACTGTGATTGGTCATAGCTGATCACGTGGTAAAGAGCCTACATCCAAGTCTCTTTACCAAGATTGGCGATACGGTGTGTCAGAGCGCCCCCGGGGGCACGCACAAGTGACTTATCCTGCTGGACATTATGTGATGCCCAGTCAGGATAACTTATCCCCCACTCTCTCGCTGTCATTCTGTTTTAGGCCAGGCAGGATGTGATTAAAGTGTTACTGAAGGTTTTTTTTCTTTAATAAAAATTAAAATATTATACTCACCTACTCTGTGTAATAGTATTGCACAGAGCGGCCGAAGACCTCTTCTGGGGTCCCACGCCGGTAATCTTGCCGCCTCCTCTTTCCTGTGTGCCCCCTCCCGAGCTGTGTGTGTCTAAGAAGCTCCATATTCATACAACACGGCTTGGCCCTGCCCCTCGCATCCTCCTCACAGCATTTGATTTGATTGACAGCAGTCAGAGCCAATGGTTCTTGCTGCTGCCGAGTTCCTGTGTGAAGAGGATGAGAAGAGAGGATAAATCCAGACGTGCACAGCGATGGATCAATTGAAAATTCAGATAAATACTTATTTATTTAGGGAGGTGGGGGAGGATAGCAAGCTCTAAAATGTTTTTTTGTACATTAATTTAGGGTATGCATTAAGGTAAAAAAACACTCTGGCTTTAGAACGACTTTATTTTACCATACATTAGCTTCTACGAATGAGGAGATCTTCAAAATAGAACCATATCCTCTCAATGCAAAAAAATATAAGCCTGCACTTTGTTTTCTTTTAGTTCCCCTTACAAAGTCTTACAAATACCTGTTGATCCTGCCAATGAAGTCTGTCTAATGCATCTTCCTATGATGGTGTGGCAACAATGCTGCGCTCCTCCCAAATTAAGGGCTGAATTACCACTCTCATGTAGACTGTGCCTGCGTGCACTACAGTAGGATAAAAAATGCTGCAGGGGGAATGGCTATCAGCATGGTCACTGCTGATTCATAAACCTGTAGCTTGTCAATCAGCACCCAGCCACACCTAGTCCTGCCCACTGCCTTTGTTGTTAAAACGCTCCCACTGTGAGCTGCAGTGGTCTGTGAGGGGGAACATGTGAGATACAAAAGGAGGATTTTGCTCAGTCATGGAAGGTAAAGGAGGTTTTGTGTTTTAAAGAATTGTGTGCATCACATAGGAATAGGATTTGGTACTTTGTCAGATATGGGTACTCACCAAGGCCAAGATGCTGAGAGCGGTAACCTCTTGCGACTAAGCGCACTCCACTCCTGGAGATGGTACAGGGGGTGAAGGGCACAAAGAGGCACGAGTCACCAGCAGGCAGGGCAGGTCTTGCGTGAAAGTCACCGGGAAGGAGACAGCTGTGCAGTACTGAGAGATGCTGAAGCTCAGGGAAGTAGACGAGCAGCTAGCCCAGGGGTCTTCAAACTATGGCCCTCCAGTTGTTAAGGAACTACAATTCTCATCACGCCTAGTCATGTCTGTGAATGTCAGAGTTTTACAATGCCTCATGGGATGTGTACTTCCACAACAGCTGGAGGGCCGTAGTTTGAGGATCCCTGAGCTAGTCCAACAACAGGCCGGGGGTCAAACACCGATGACTGGCATGAGTCTCTTAGATAGGCAGAACAGTCTTGTGCTGGAGACTGATAGCAGGTCTGCAAACAGGCTGATGATTAAATGCTGAAGACTGATAGGAAGTCTGTAAAACAGGCCGAGGGTCAAACACAGGTAACTGGAGGCAAAGTCTGAGAGCAAGCCAGGGGTCAAGCACTGGAGACAAATAGCAGAGTCTGAGAGCAGGCCAAGGGTCAATCACTGGAGACAGGAAGCGATATCCGTAGACAAGCCGAGGGTCAAACACAGGAGGCAAGTAGCGAGGTCCGAGAGGCAAGCCGAAGGTCAGATGCAGGAAAAGATCAGTGTAAGTCAAGGTCAATCCGGGTCACAACGGGTAATCAAGAATCAGGATACAAGCAGAAAACACAGGAAGCTGAAAGACAAACCAGCAACTTAGCCATGGCATAGAGTGGCTTTTATAGGCAGTGGGCGGCTCAGGTTGTGCATGCGCTATAGCGTTCGCCGTTCCGCTAAATTGCATACGCGCATTAGCCGTTCCGCTGTATTGTGCCCAGGGATGCGCCGGGGTGCTGCTCTACCGTGCATTTGCGTAAGAAAGCGGCGATATTGGCGAGGCTGGTACTTGCTTCTTTCCTGACATACTTGTTTAGACTGTCATATGGGAGCCTTTAGCTGTACGTTGTCTTGTTTACTGTCCAACTGATTTTTCTGTAAACTTATTTAAAAAAATAAAATTAAAAAAATAAAAGGCCGATGCAAAAGTAGGCCAGAGAAAATAGAGGCGCATTCATTAGAAGACAATGGAATATGGAGGAGGTCTGTTTACTGTGGATTTGGCCCAGATTTATTTTACAATTTTTAAGGAAAGCATAGATGTAAATTATATTATATTGTTATATATTTTTCTGAATTTACTGCTTAATGTTTTTGAAAACAAATATCCCTAACTGGCCTGGAGAGTTCAAAATAGATTGCTCAGTATGTTTTTTGGTCTATTCACACACCCAGGTAAAATGTTAACCATCATACCCACAGCTCTATGACCACAATTGTTTATCACACAGTTTCTAAAATAACAAAGAGCCAAAATTATCAAAAACCATCCAATTTCCTGGTGGACTGATTTTTCAAACAAAAGCAACATGGAGGCCTTATCTTGTCTTCTTGTTCCCAAAGTGTTTGTCCAATAGTTCTGTAGTCTCCTGCCACTTGTAGACAAAGAAAAAGAGGATTCTTTATTTTACACAGCGTGTTAGTCTTGCTTCTGCTTCACAAAGATCTAAGGCTGGCGTTTTCCATGAAAGTGTCAATCAATACTGCAAACAAGACTTGCAGCAAGGCTTTTGTAGGGCCTGGGTGTTAGCTTCACCAGAAAACTAAAACAAATATTCAATTTACCAATGTCAATACAGCGTGTGGAAAATTTTGAGTAGTTCTTAGGGAAAAGTAATTACCCATTACTATAAAATGAAAGGCATTATAATATTTCACCCAACATTGAAAATTGACAAAACATTTCCTGTAGAGAACACTTAAATAGTAAATGCAAGGGATATTTTTTTTCCATATTTTTACTATTCTTTGCCATACCAAACCACATTTATATGTTTTGCAATCAAAGTATAACTAAAGGCAAAACTTTTAAAGTTTTGGATAAGAGTGGAGATGGATTAAAACACCTATTTTTATTGCTACCTGTGGCTCCGTAAGGGAGATTCTCCCTTTTTTTGTTCTGTTTACCATTATCATTGAAAGTTAAAGCGGTAGTAAAACCCGCTTTGTGATTTATACCAACAGGTAAGCCTATAATAAGGCTTACCTGTAGGTAAAATGAATATCTCCTAAATGTGTACTGTTTAGGAGATATTCACCCTGGATGCAGCTGGTGACGTCACCGACACATGGCCTCTGAAGGTCCGCATACCATGCCGGACCTTCGAGCACCATGCCATAATGGAGGGCTCCTGCACGTATGCGCAGCAGTGATGTCATTGCAGCACCGGCCACTCACACAGCCGGAGTCCATGAACCCAGAAGGAAGACCGGGGCAAGATAGAAGCCCTCTCAGTGGTGACAGCGAGCCGCTGGAGGGCTTAGTTTTAGGTAGGCATTTCATAATGTGCTAGTAGAAAAATCCAAATTTTGGGTTGTCCCCAGAACAGTAATAGAAGGGAAACCTTCCTGTGTTGACATTAGTTCTGTGAGCTGGGGGTCCCAAGGGATTCCCTTAATCTACAGGGATTTCCTCTCACTGTTTTGGCTATAGAACAGGAAGTAAAAAGGCAATTTCTCCCCAATGGAGACAAAGGGCAAAAAACAAAAAAAAAAACAAAAACAAAAAAAACAACTAACGGGCTATAACCATCCCTCACTCCGAGATTTAAAATAAAAAAAAAAAGTTTTGCCTATAGTTCCACTTTAAGGCAGTTTTTACTGTAGTCTGAAAGCTCTATAGAGGAAAACTCCCACAACTAAACTAATAACTGCTAATCTATTTGTTAAACCGGGGGTGTCAACCTGTGGCCAAATATCTGAGGAGCACCTTGAGAATTCATTGAAAATTGCTCCTTCATCCATCGAACATGATATTGATGCGTTTATCAAAAACAGTGCCAAATATCGCACTAGTTTTAGGCTGCCCTCTTAATTTTATGATAAAAATATTTTGCTCATCAGCTATCCCTATTGTTAGTGTATTTTATTTGTGGCCCAATTCTTCCAATGCCCAGGAAGGTCAAAAGGTTGGACACCCTTGTGTTAAATGGTGTGGAAGGCATGAGATCACTGAATCCAGTGTAGCTTTAGGCCGGGTTCGCACTAGCTGCGACCGCGGCTCGCAGCAGGGGGGGTCCGGTGCGTCCCTGTTCAGGAACAAATCAAGTCCGAATTTTTCAATGAAATTCGCACCTGAAAAACTGAGCCAAAAGACACACAGGACCCTTTCCTAATGCGGACTGCGGCCACACCGGAGCTGTATGAACTGGCTCCATTGAGAGCCTGTCACAATCCAAGATTAATTTTCACATATGCAGTATAATGTGCTTTTACTGCAGCATCTTAATACCAAGAATCCCCAATTTCACTGTACCCATGTTACTGGAGCCAACAACACAAATACTTGTTCAAATGGAATTGGGCTAAACTGTAAAGCAGGCTATACAATTGAAATCTAGAAATATGGTTCCTAACTACAGATATACGTGTAGGCCATAGTGGTATTCATACAGGGTAATGTGATGTCATTTGGTCAGGACAGGTTGGTTTGCCTCTTTCCTATGAATGGGTGCTCTGGTAAGAGTGTCAAGTAAAGCTGGTTCTTTATACTAATTCAGTAGAGTATATTTGACCAAAAATATTAAACAATGGAGATAAAGACGGTAATGTTCTAAGTAGGTAATTTTGGTGTAAAGTCCAATTAGGATTTCAATTCAAGAAAGGTGTCGGTATGCTGAGGTTTGGAGTATAATAGCGCAGTTTGTTATGCTACCAGTCACTCTACAATAAAAATGTCTCTCACTCACACAAACCCTAGTGTCAGGGCTGGGCTCAACCCTTCCTTCTCTGAGCTGGCCGCTCAGCTGTCAGCTAATTGCCAGCTCCTATCTCTCCACAGGTACTCAGCTGTTGATGATATCCTGCTCGTCAGTCCTGCCTACTTAAGCCGTCTAGCCCCGAGGATCTCTGCCTTCGCCTTAGTCAACATCACAGAGTTGCTCTCCTGCATTCCTGTTGAAAGACTTGCTTGGCTGACATCCCTTCTGGCTCCAGATCCTGCTTGCCGTTTTACTACACTCATCTCCGGCTCCCTGACGTTTGGCTTGTCTGACTATCCGTTCCGGTTCCTGAACTCTGGCTATGTTTTGACTACGTTTTGTTCTATTTACTTTTATCACAAGTGTGATTTAACTGTACTTCTGTCTGATTTCATGGTTTCTGACACCCTAGAAACTTGTATATCACAGGGAAAGCAATACTATTCTCATGGACACAAGGAGCTTTCTCTTTAAAGAGCAAAGAATAAAAACAACTGGGGAATGAGCTACAATACCAGAGTAATGCCGCGTACACACGGTCGGACTTTTCGTCTACAAAAGTCCAACGGACGCCGATGGACTAAAGCTGGCTGGTAATCCGATCGTGTGTGGGCTTCTCTGGACTTTCAGCAGACTTTTTCAGCCTCAAATCCGACGGACTTTAGATTTGAAACATGCTTCAAATCTTTACGTCGTAACTACGACGGACCCCGAAATCCGCTCGTCTGTGTGCTAGTCCGACGGACAAAAACCCATGCTAGGGCAGCTATTGGCTACTGGCTATGAACTTCCTTATTTTAGTCCGGTGTACGTCATCACGTACGAATCCGTCGGACTTTTGTGTGGTCGTGTGTAGGCAAGTCCGTTCGTTAGAAAGTCTGCTGCAAGTCCGCCGAAAGTCCGCAGGAAGTCTGTCGGACAGGCTGTCGGACTTTTGTAGACGAAAAGTCCGACCGTGTGTACGCGGCATTAGAGTTAGTCAGTCACAAGCATAGGAGTCAGAAGAAAGTTTAGAGTTTCATAGAGAAATCCAGTTGTAGCTCTTCTGCAAGAGTTCAAAAACACACCTCAGTGCTTCAGGCAGAGCTACAAGTGCTAGAGATTTTTTACACAACATCGATTATAAACATAATAGGAAAAACCTGCCAAGAATACAACACAAAAGTACAATAGCCTTTCACAAAAACATGTTGAAAAAAAGGTCGATAATCCATTATTCCAGACCTACTTTCTATCTCCTTCACTACAACATAACTGAGCTGCATAGCACAGTTCAAGTTAACACAGATCAGAAATCTACAACACAGAATTAGGTTTAGACATAATAAATAAATGTATCGTGCTCAGCTGATGCCTTTCCTAACCACCCCGCTGCAGGTCACTTTTAAAGCAAAGGTAAGTTGTGCAAGAAGTGTTGTGTTAACCATAGCAGCAGACATGTAATTTCCAGTGCTGGTGAGAAACAAGTCTGAATCTGATTGGTGTTCCAGAAAGTGTCCTTGATGGGTATCCGCATTATTTGCCAGTCATAAAGGGCAGTATATTATCAATTGTGAATGAGAAACTTGGATAACTTCTCACTACACTGCAGCAGGTTATGCATTGGAGAAGTAAATAGATTATGGCTTACAGGGAACAAATGGCATTCTTGGGAAAAAAAAAATGAAGAAGACCTGTATGAAACTGAAACTTTTCATCAAATTAAATTGTAGTGGCTAGAATTGGAATAGTAAAACAATGTTCATACAGGACAGGGACATCAATTAAACCACTATATGGGTAGTTCGCAACGTGACCTGTTTGCTTCAGTAAAGTAATATGATGGAGCCTCTTAGAAAAAGCTCACATTTTTGAAAACATGTTGCCTCTTGATCCTTATATCAGATGGAGTGATGCTGGACTCACAGGTGGACTAATGCTGGACTCACAAATGGACATATACCAGGTATTATACGAGATGCTGCTCTAATCGTGAAAAACTCAAAAGTCGTCTCTTTATAGTATACAAACACAAATGAGATTAACTATATTGAAAAACAAAACTAATTTGCCCACAAACATGTTCTGTGCAACAGTAGAGTGCACATGTACAGTGATCAAAATGTCAGCTTCAATTTAAATATTCCCAGTGATATCCAAAACTGTGAACATATATACTGTAAACAGTGTAAAATGTCCATGAACATTATTTGGTCTTCCACCAGTTATTCACTCTCGTGGTTTATTTTAGGGAAACCTTCACCAAACTCTAATGGGCAACTCTTCACATTACAGTATTAATATAACCTTTAGAAGAAATCAAGTTTAACATGCATTTCCCTTTTATAGCCAGGACAAGGTTGTCTCCCCTCTATTGGATGCAAAATACTCAGCACTCTAGGACCATAACCAATGCTAAAAAAAAAACCCCAAAACATAGCTAACACAAACAGACCTCACTCCACAGCAAAATCCCCTAGCTGTTACAAAGCGTTTCATCAGCAACTACGTGGAGTGGAGCAAGGGGTTCTTGACAGGTGTAATTATTTGCAGAGCAGACCTGGCATCACAAGCAGCATCCATACTGCCAAATCAATCAATGCAAACAAGCAAATATATCAAGAGGATGCTGCTGCAAAATAAGTGGCATATTCTTACCCACAAGATGTCTAAATTATTATGTAAAAATAGTGTTAACAATGAGCATATGTTAAAGACCATATTTAAAAAAAAAAAAAAAAAAACTCCTCTAGATGGGACATCTCAATGCACTCACAAATTTAGTATAACCTCCTTTTCTGAAGGACTATTCCATACAACCATTACTGCTCAAAAATGTGAACGCTGTCTATTAGAGAATGGTTGTAAATTAAATAATTGCAATTTAAAATTCATATAAATTCCCTTTATTCAATCTACAGTATCTCACAAAAGTGAGTACACCCCTCACATGTTTGTAAATATTTTATTATATCTTTTCATGTGACAACACTGAAGAACTGACACTTTGCTACAATGTAAAGTAGTGAGTGTACAGCTTGTATAAGGCCCCTTTCACACGGGCACCATCAGTTTAGCCACGTTAAAAACGTATCAGTTCTTATCCGTTGCTTCATCCATCTTCATCCGTCATCCGTTCCGTTAATCTCCGTTTTCATCCGTCTTCCGTTCCGTTAATATCCGTTTTCATCCGTTAATGTACACGTTTACATCCGTTTTCATCCATTTACAGCAGTTTCTTTGCATTTAAGGAAATTACCTAGAAAGCCTTACTCCACCCATCCTACACTGCCATGCGTGAACAATTTGCCGACTACTTTCTATCTCCATCAGGAGAAGTTTCATGGCAGTACATATACATATATATATATATATATATATATATATATATATATATATATATAAAATGCAGTGCAAATTTTAATTTATTAATTCATTAATTTGGGTATTTCATTGTGTTTGATAGCATAAAAAGACACAAAAGCACATGATATGTTCAAAACAGTTTTAGTTTTATTATTCTGCATAACCCTTTTAAAATAAAGGTTTTTTCACTTTGTTTTTTTATTTGTTAAAGTATGAACTTTGAATTATTTCTACAAAACGGATCTTAACTGATCGGACGTTGACGGACATTGTCAGTTAACGTCAGTTAATATCCGTTTTGACGGATCTGGACGTAGCTTTGTACGTTAAAAAAAACGGATAAAAACGGAAGCGGAGGTTAACTGATGGTAACGGATGGTCATCCGTTTGCCCATAGGAATGCATTGTCGTCCGTCGACGGATGGAAGAAAAACGGATAGCCGGTCCGTCCGTGTGAAAGGGGCCTAACAGTATAAATGTTCTGTCCTTTCAAAATAACTCAACACACAGCCATTAATGTCTAAACCGCTGGCAACAAAAGCAAGTACATCCCTGAGTGGAAATGTCCAAATTGGGCCCAATTAGCCATATTCCCTCCCATGTGTCATGTGACTCATTAGTGCTACAAGGTTGCAGGTGTGTTAAATTTGGTGTTATCGCTCTCACTCTCTCATACTGGTCACTGGACGTTCAAAATGGCACCTCATGGCAAAGAACTTTCTGAGGATCTGAAAAAACAGAGTTACTTACCTGTAACATCTTTTTCCAGGAATCTTTCAGGACAGCACCATAGAGAGACACTGGCTCCTCCCCTCTTAGGAAACACCGCCTTTCAATTCAATATTTAAATCTCGCCATCCCACCGGCGCCTCAGTTCTTCAAGAGTTCCTCCAGTCAGCTGGGGAGACACAAGAATACGTCATATAAATCTTTATCTTACCTGATGCTCTCATGCGATGAGTTCTCATAGATGACCAACAATTAGGGTGGGTACCGGTGCTGAACTGAAAGATTCCTGGAAAAGGATGTTACCAGTAAGTAACTCCGTTTTTCCCCATTCATCTTTCAGGACAGCACCATAGAGAGGATAAGCGAGCACCTTACCTTAGGGAGGGACTACTGCCTGCAGCACTTTACGCCCAAAGGCTTGGTCTTTGGCTGACAGCAGGTCCAATCTGTAGTGCTTCACAAACGTGGAAAAACTAGACCACGTTGCAGCTCTACAGATCTGCTCCGGAGAAGCACCAGCCCACTCTGCTTGAGAAGTCGCCACTGCCCTGATGGAATGTGCCTTAATACCTTCTGGGGGCTCCAACCCCTCGATTACATAAGCCTGACTAATGGCCAACCTTAACCATCTGGCTATTGAATGTTTAGAGGTTCTGGACCCTTTCCTAGCCCCTGAAAATAATACAAAAAAAGAATCAGATTTCCTAAACTGTTTTGTACTAAGTACTGAAGGACGCACCTTCTAACGTCCAATTTGTGGAAAATATGCTTCTGTTCCCTCACAAGATTGGAACAGAAGGTAGGTAAAACAATTTCTTGACCTCTATGGAAACTTGAGGCCACTTTTGGCAAAAAGTCCGGATCTGTTTTAAAAATCAAATGGTCCGGGAAAACCTGAAAAAAAAGGTGCCCTAATAGAAAGGGCCTTCGAGTTCACTCACTGTCCTTGCTGTGGTGATTGCCACCAAAAACACCGTTTTGAGGGTGATCAACCTCAAAAGGCAGGATTCCAATAGCTCAAAAGGATCCCCTGTAAGAGTCTGTAAAACTAAAGATCCCACACTAGGAAGGGGGAAATTCTAACTGGCCTCTGTCTGCCTAAGGCTCTGAAAAGCTACCCAAGGATCTATAACTAGCGGCTTTTCCGGGAACATGCTCAGTGCCGACACCTGTTCCTTCAAGGTGCTAAGGGCTAATCCTTTGTCTGCTCCTGCCTGCAGAAACTCCAATATCGCTAGAGAACTGCGTACATCGAAGGAGCTTTCTGTGCACCAACTAATGAAGCGTTTCCACACCTTTAGGTAGATAGCTTGCGTCTCCTTTTTCTGCAATTTAGGAGAGTCGTCACTAGTCGATCCGAGAAACCCTTGCCCTTTAGCAATTCCTCCTCAGTAGCCACGCCGCGAGTTTCCATCGCTCCACCCGAGGGCAACAGATTGGACCCTGAGAAAGAAGATTCTCCTGGATAGGCAGGATCCAGGGAGGTTCCACCGCCAGACTCATCAAGATGGAGAACAACGGCCTCCTGGGCCAGTGATTTGCGATCAGAATGAGGGTTGTGTCTTCCGACTGAAACTTTCTCAGAACTGCTGGAATCAGTACAGGAGGGAGGAAGGCATAACATCTTGAGAAACACCAGCTCTGAGCTAATGCATCCACCCTGGCTGCTCCGTCCCACCTGTTTAGGGAAAAGAACAGACAAGCTTTTGTGTTCGCCGTGGAGGCGAAGAGGTCCACAGAAGGAACCCCCCACTTCTGAGTGATCATCTCGAAGATGTCCTGGTTCAAGACCCAGTTGCCTTCCCTCAGCATCTTTCTGCTGAGAAAATCCACTACTTGGTTTTGTTCCCCCTTCAAATGTACTGCCGAAAGAGAGAGGATGCTCGCTATGGCCCACCTGAGGATGGATTCCACCAGGACCCACAAGGATCTGCTCCTGGTACCCCCTTGCTTGTTGATGTAGGCCACTGCTGATGAGTTGTCCGAACGGACCCTCACGTGCTGTCCCAGGAGTTCTCTCTGAAAAGTTCTGAGAGCAAAGTCTATTGCTCTCAGTTCCCTCCAGTTCGAGGATTTCTTTGCGTCTTCTCTCCTCCAAGTACCCTGCACCATCCTGGAATCTAGGTGTGCTCCCCAACCTGTGCCGCTCCCATCGGTCATGACCGTCCTGGAGACTGGAAGAACCCACTCCAGACCCTGCGAGAGATTGGACCCTTTTCTCCACCACCAGAGGGACCTCTTGACCTGCCTCGGCATGGATATTAGGGAGTTCAGGGACCCTGGACTGTGGTCCCAGACCCTCAGGATAAACAGTTGTAGAGGGCGAAAATGCAGTCCTGCCCACTGTACTGCCGGGAGCGTGGAAGTCAGTAAGCCCAATGCTGACATTGCTTTTCTTACTGAGATCCTACAGCTGCCCTGGAGCAATAACATTGCTCTGTCCACCTTCTGGATCTTTTCTACTGGAAGGAACACTTTTTGCTTTGTCGAATCCAATACATAGCCCAGGAAGGTGACCTTTTGGGACAGAACCAAACTGGATTTCTCCAGGTTCAAGAGCCACCCCAAACTTTCTAGGCTGTCTCTTGCTACCTGAAGATTCTGGGACAACTGCTCCGGGGAAGGGGCAAACAGAAATAGATTGTCTAAGTATGCGACTATGAGATGCCTCTGAGCCGCAAAAGGGCCAGGACCTCCACCATCACTTTGGTGAAGATGCGGGGGGAAGAGGATAGTCCAAAGGGGATTGCTTTGAACT